>NW_021703781.1:45279412-45498208 GCF_005190385.1 Monodon monoceros
TTTTGAATTATGGTTTTCTCAGGGTATATGCCCAGTAGTGGGATTGCAGGGTCATATGGTAGTTCTATTTTTAGTTTTTTAAGGAACCTCTAAACTGTTCTCCATAGTGGCTGTATCAATTTACATTCCCACCAACAGTGCAAGAGGGTTCTCTTTTCTCCACACCCTCTCCAGCATTTATTGTTTGTAGATTTTTTGATGATGGCCATTCTGACTGGTGTTAGGTGATACCTCATTGTAGTTTTTGCTTTGTTTTGTTTTCCTCATTGTAGTTTTGATTTGCATTTCTCTAGTGATTAGTGATGTTGAGCATCCTTTCATGTGTTTGTTGGCAATCTGTATATCTTCTTTGAAGAAATGTCTATTTAGGTCTTCTGCCCCATTTTCATATTGGGTTGTTTGTTTTTTTGATATTGAGCTGCATAAGCTGCTTGTATATTTTGGAGACTAATCCTTTGTCAGTTTCTTCATTTGCAAATATTTTCTCCCATTCTGAGGGTTGTCTTTTCGTCTTGTTTATGGTTTATGATTTGTGACCCAAGATATGATCTATTCTGGAGAATGTTCCATGAGCACTTGAGAAGAAAGTATATTCTGTTGTTTTTAGATAGAATGTCCTATAAATATCAATTAAGTCCATCTTGTTTAATGTGTCATTTAAAGCTTGTGTTTCCTTATGTATTTTCATTTTGGACGATCTGTCCATTGGTGAAAGTGGGGTGTTAAAGTCCCATACTATGATTGTGTTACTGTCAATTCCCCCTTTTATGGCTGTTAGCATTTGCCTTATGTATTGAGGTGCTCCTATGTTGGGTGCATAAATATTTACAATTGTTATATCTTCTTCTTGGATTGATCCCTTGATCATTATGTAGTGTCCTTCTTTGTCTCTTGTAATAGTCTTTATTTTAAAGTCTATTTTGTCTGATATGAGAATTGCTACTCCAGCTTTCTTTTGATTTCCATTTGCATGGAATATCTTTTTCCAACCCCTCACTTTCAGTCTGTGTGTGTCCCTAGGTCTGAAGTGGGTCTCCTGTAGACAGCATATATATGGGTCTTGTTTTTGTATCTATTCAGCAAGCCTGTGTCTTTTGGTTGGAGCATTTAATCCATTCACGTTTAAGGTAATTATTGATATGTATGTACCTGTTAGCATTTTCTTAATTGCTTTGGGTTTGTTATTGTACGTCTTTTCCTTCTCTTATGTTTCCTACCTAGAGAAGTCCCTTTAGCATTTGTTGTAAAGCTTGTTCGGTGGTGCTGAATTCTTAGCTTTTGCTTGTCTGTAAAGGTTTTAAATTCTCTGCCAAATTTGAATGAGATCCTTGCTGGGTAGAGTAATCTTGGTTGTAGGTTTTTCCCTTTCATCACTTTAAATATATCCTGCCACTCCCTCTGGCTTGCAGAGTTTCTGCTGAAAGATCAGCTGTTAACCTTATGGGGATTCCCTTGTATGTTATTTGTTGCTTTTCCCTTGTTGCTTTTAATATTTTTCCTTTGTATTTAATTTTTGATAGTTTGATTAATATGTGTCTTGGCCTGTTTCTCCTTGGATTTATCCTGTATGGGACTCTCTGCACTTCCTGGACTTGACTGACTATTTCCTTTCCCATATTAGGGAAGTTTTCAACCATAATCTCTTCAAATATTTTCTCAGTCCCTTTCTTTTTCTCTTCTTCTTCTGGTACCCCTTTAATTTGAATGTTGGTGCATTTAATGTTGTCCCAGAGGTCTCTGAGACTGTCCTCAATCCTTTTCATTCTTTTTTCTTTATTCTGCTCTGCAGTAGTTATTTCCACTATTTTATTTTCCAGGTCACTTATCCGTTCTTCTGTCTCAGTTATTCTGCTATTGATTCCTTCTAGAGAATTTTTAATTTCATCTGTTGTGTTGTTCATCATTGTTTGTTTGCTCTTTAGTTCTTCTAGGTCCTAAACGTTTCTTGTCTTTTCTCCATTCTGTTTCTAAGATTTTGGATATCTTTACTATCATTACTCTGAATTCTTTTTCAGGTAGACTGCCTATTTCCTCTTCATTTGTTTGGTCTGGTGGGTTTTTACTTCGCTCCTTCATCTGCTGCGTATTTCTCTGTCTTCTCATTATGCTTAACTTACTGTGTTTGGGGAAGTCCTTTATGTAGGCTGCAGGTTCGTAGTTCCCGTTGTTTTTGGTGTCTGCCCCAGTGGGTAAGGTTGGTTCAGTGGGTTGTGTAGGGTTCCTGGTGGAGGGGACTGGTGCATGTGTTCTGGTGGATGAGGCTGCATCTTGTCTTTCTGGTGGGCAGGACCGCATCCGGTGGTGTGTTTTGGGGTGTCTGTGAATTTATTATGATTTTAGGCAGCCTCTCTGCTAATGGGTGGGGTTGTGTTCCTGTCTTGCTAGTTGTTTGGCATGGGGTGTCCAGCACTGGAGCTTGCTGGTCATTGAGTGGAGCTGGGTCTTAGTGATGAGATGGAGATCTCTGGGAGAGCTCTTGCCAATTGATACTACGTGGGGCCAGGAGGTCTCTGGTGGTCCAATGTCCTGAACTCGGCTCTCTCACCTCAGAGGCTCAGGCCTGACACCTGGTCGGAGCACCAAGACCCTGTCAGCCACACAGCTTGCTCTCAGGAGGCCACGAGCTGGCTGGGTTGCGTGGGGTGCGTGGTCAGTTTCATCACTTAAGAAAGTTAATTTTTATCTCCCTTGTCTTCTCCTATATAGTAGGAATAATAATACTGGGTTGTTTTAAGGATTATTGACAAGATATAAAATATCTAGCACATAAAAGATGCTCATAAATTGGACCTATTGCTATTTACTTTAGTTTTAAATTCCCACTGGCCAAATGTTTGAAGAACGGATAACAGCAAGGGAATGAAAGGGAAATAAACCTTAGCAATAAGTGCCAGACATGTGACAAATACAAGTTAAACAACAGCAGTAGCAGTTTCCTTTCATTGACCACTGATCATGTGCCAGCAATTTATTAGGTGCTTTAATACATTATCTTATTTAATCTCCCCCAGTGCCCTGATGAGGTAGGAATTATCACCTCAATTGTATAGAATAGGAATCAGGGAGTTAGAGAGGTTAAGTAGTGTGCCCAGGGACACATAGATAAGCAGCAGAGCCCAGACTAGGAAGAAGGGCAGAAGAAATGGTCAGAAGTTGCTCTTAAGACTAATTATATATTAAAAAATACATATTTCAGAAGCAACGAGAAGAGAAATGCAACAAATATTCCCACTATGAGCTCCTTAAGAACTGGGGCTAGGGCTCATTAACCTAGGTGAACTCAGAATCTGGGACAATGGGACAATTCCTGGAATACAGTGAGTGCTCATTAGATGTATGTGTATGATAGTTAATTGGAAAGCAATTGGCAATGGGGGCAATAAGATATCACAGTGCCTCAAAGCAAAGTCTTTGGGATGACAGTAAATATAAAAGGTAGAGTAATGAGAACATTCATGCATAAGGACAATAGTCACAAACTAAAAGTATCTTTATACATCTACTGTCTGATAATGACTAATGTCTATCCATAGAGCTTTTCCCCCGTTATATTATTATATAAAGATTTCAATCACTACGAGTAGTATTATCTTAAAGTGTGTAGGGCAATGAGGAGGATATACACACACACACATACACACACACACACACACACACAAACACACATCTGTATTTTGGGGGTAGCCTAAAATTCACTCCATTGTATATGGGAAAAAAGTCTAAATGAAAGAAAACTCTCTGTAAAAATTTTAAAAATGGGGCTTCCCTGGTGGCGCAGTGGTTGAGAGTCCGCCTGCCAATGCAGGGGACACGGGTTCATGCCCTGGTCCAGAAGGATCCCACATGCCGCGGAGCGGCTGGGCCCGTGAGCCATGGCCGCTGAGCCTGCACGTCCGGAGCCTGTGCTCCGCAACGGGAGAGGCCACAACAGTGAGAGGCCTGCATACCGCAAAAAAAAAAAAAAAAAAAAAAATTTAAAAAATGAATCAAGAGCTTAATTCTCTTTTATTCAAATAATATCTATAATTTTAAGTCATGACAAGATAAATTCATGATTATGTTAGATTTGGGCAACTACATTTATACAAGTGTAACCTCAGTAATTGGATAGCTTGCTCTTTTGGTGGGTGGGGTGGAATGGGAGTATTATGAAAACAAAGAGAACCTCAGTCTATCAAAATTTTCAAAGAAAATAACACTTTGGCCAAACCAAAATTCCCCACAGCAACAACCTACATACAGCCACATCCAGTGACTAAATTATGTTTATGCTTTTCTTAAGCAACAGAGTTCATTCTGACAATTTATCTACTAAGACTTGCGCCAGAAAACTGCCTATTCATTGTCTATATTCTGTTTGGCAAACAAAGCATGACACATAGCAATATAAAAGAAAAATATAATCCCAATATGCATGTGCAATCATTGTAGAGAAGTGTTCTAAATTGTCTTAGGCCTGCGGCATTGGCTTTCCGAACAGCATTTAAACACTGCCACATGCTGTTCATCTGTGTATCCTGCAGCCTGTGGGCACCAGCCTGGCCCCAACAGAAGAATGAATCATACGCCAAATCTATGAAGCTGTTAACTCTTCAAAAGCACCAACTGATCTTGAAAAAGGAAAGTATAACAATCTTGAGAATTAGTAATTCTTTAAGAATTAGTAATTTCTAATTAAGATTCTATGAAGCACGCAATTGTAGTCATGACATAGCACTCTCTGTGAGCACCCTGTTTTCTGTTAAACAGATTTTATAGATAATGTATTGAATTTACTAATGTGCTTGAATTTTTTATTTTACAAATTTCATTACATTCTTTATCAGTTCTAATTGCATGTGGTACTACATAGGAACCATGTTCACTAAATATATTAGTTTCAGTATATCTTTCATAGTCTAAAGTCAATTATATACACCTCTTCTAAAAGTAGTGTAACATCCAAATGCCTGTAATGTACTTCAAGGTAGAAATCATGTTATATTCAGTTTTGTTCTTCTTGTGGCTGATGAAAGAGGAGACTCTGAGAAAATGCTTGTTAAATTAATAAATGGATGAATGAATAAGCATAGTTCAGAATTTCAGAAATTTCTAGCAAATGACTACCACATCCTCAAAGAAACTACCATTGACTTCTTGTTTCCTTTTTATAAAAATAATATATTTAGAAAGAGATTCAAACAAGTTGTCCTTTTTACATCCTCTTCCCATATTCAGCAACAGCATCAGCTAAAACAAAGGCACTAAATATCCTTGCTGATCTTAGCTACTTCGATCAGAAAACTTGAACCAGGGTGTGCTATACTATGTTCTTGTCTAAAGACCTTAATTTTAACAAAATCAAGTATAAAACATTCCAATTAAAAACATGTCAGTTTAGTAAATTGAAAAAATCTTAGGTAGCAACATCATAAACTCAGTATTCACTCACTTTAGTCATTTATTCATTAATTCAAATACTTAAAATATCTAATGTGCTTAGAGGAGATCAAGTGCTAGAGGGAAAAAATATTCACTGGTCTTATTTTAAAGTCATAATCACTAACTTCAAGTGGATCTTAATGCTGCCAGGCTACCCTCCTTCATTCTGCTCAGTTCACTCCCCTAGATGACTATGTCACACCTCTCCTCTCCCTTTAAACCTTCAAAACCTCCTGCCCCTCCCCAATCTCAGCTGATGATCTTGCTTCTTTTTTCACTGAGAAAACAAATCGTTCAGAAAAGGACATCCACAGGCTCTCATCTCCAAATATATCATCCCGTCCCCACCTGTGCTCATGTGCTCTGCCTTCCCTCCTGTTATAGTGGGAGAACTGTCTGGCTCCCATCTAAGCCCCCATCCTCTATCTCCTCCTCAAGACCATGACTCCTGTAACTGTCAAATCGTGGTCTACAACATCAATTTCCCCCTTTCTATTATATTCTTTCCAACAGCACACAAACATGTTATAATGTATCCCATCTTAAAAATATAAAACAATAAAAACATGATCCAACCTCCTTCTCTAGCTACCAGCCCAATTCTTTGTCCCCCTTCACAGAAAAACTCCTCTAAAGGATTGTCTAAACCGTGACATTCTCAGTAGGAGTAATATCACCCTCAAAGGGCAAAAATTGACTCTTGAAGGACAAACAATTCTTACTCTTTTTATATATAAAGCATATATATATATATATATATATATATATATATATATATATTATGTAGCAAATATAAAGTATATCTATGATATTATAATTCCATTGGGGTGGGTGGAGGACAATTAGGAAAAAGTGTCTAAAAAACTCTTTAGGGAGATGATAATGAAAAAACCGATTGAGAAACACTGGTCTCACCCACTATCTCAATGTCCTCTCTTCCTGTTTCTTCTTGAGGCTTCTCCAATCTGTTTTTCATTCCTAATACCCCATAGAAACTACTACTGTCAATGTCACCTATGCTTTCCATATTGCTAAATCCAATGGCCAGCTCTTACATGAAATATAGCTTATCACTTCCTCTTCCTTCAAACATTTTCTTGGCACCACTGATACTTAGTTTTCTCCCTAACTATCTGAACACTTGAGATCCTATATCACGAAGAGAACTGATGCAAAAACTATTGATTATTGTACATCTGGCTTGCAACCATTTTTCAACACACCACCTGCTACAACCCAAGCTACCCTCATTTCTGCCCTGTATTTTTATAGTATCAGTCCATCTGGTCAACTCAACTCTCTTACAGTCTAAATTCCACACAACAGCAGGAAAACACCTCCTCAAATCTAAGTTAGATCACGTCATTCCTTCAATGGCTTTCTATCTCATGTGGAGTAAAATCCAATGTCTTTATCACAATCCACAAAGCCCTATATAATTGGGCCTCCTGCTTCCTCTCTGCTCTAACCTCCTACCACTGCCCCTCCTTATGCACTGTAAACCAGCAACAATGGTCCCCTTGTGAAACTCCTCATTCCTTGGGGCTTTTCTACTTGCAGCTACTTCTGCTAGGATATCCCTCCAGATAATCTCATGGCTCATATTTTCACTACCTTGAAGTCTCTGCTGCTCAAAAATCACTTTGTCACAGGTCTGTTCATACTATACAAAAGTACTCCTGGTCACTTTTTATTTCCATATAGCAGCTTCATTTTCTTTCCCAGTACTTACTATTATCTCACATAGATATTTTACTTATTTTTCCTCCTCCCACTGGAATAGAATATTATAGAATATTATGCCTCCTACCACTGGAACAGAAGTTCCTTAGAACTTTTATTGTTTGGCTCACTGCTGTATTCAGGGTGTCTAGAACAGTTTCTAGCACACAGTAGATGTTCAATAAATATTTATATAATGAAAAAATAAATTCAACATCTGAATAAAATATTACAATTGCCATTTTAAAAAAATAAAACTGGAATTTTAATTTCTCTCCTTGGAATAAAATTTTATAATCTCATATGCCTGTGGCAAGTAAAATTATAAGAGCTCACAGAAATGGAAAGCAAACTCTGCTTTGGATATAGTAATTTTCTTTGTCTATTTCATGGAAGAAATTTTGGGAGAGACTGATATTTAAATAGCTTCTTCAAACCAACAGAGAATTCTACACTGGTAAACATAAAATGTTCTGTGCTAGCTACTCAAGTATTTTTTTAGATTCTCCCTCTCATTCTTTTCTAGAAGCAAACATTGAGGTCAGAATGAAAAATGTCAGACTCTGGAAACTAGATTTCAGAAGAGTGATAGAAGAGCAGAATGTCTGGTCAGCAGATAGCCATATCTCATAGATCTGATGCAACAGAATAAGAAACTTCTTAAATTAGATACATTGGTGGAAAAGAAAAACAAATTTGAGAAAAACCTTATCCAATGTAGAATGTTGGTATTCTTCTATTACTCTCTTGCTCTCTTTTAATCTTAAATGTTTAAAATTACCTGTTCTGGGCTTCCCTGGTGGCGCAGTGGTTGAGAGTCTGCCTGCCGATGCAGGGGACATGGGTTCGTGCCCCGGTCCGGGAAGATCCCACATACCGCGGAGCGGCTGGGCCCGTGAGCCATGGCCGCTGAGCCTGTGCATCTGGAGCCTGTGCTCCACAACGGGAGAGGCCACAACAGTGAGAGGCCCATGTACCGCAAAAAAAAAAAAAAAAAAATTCCCTGTTTTAAAATTAGTAGTTGATTGTGGTAATACGTTCTTATTTGTGTTTAGCACATTTTATTTGAATCTTCAGATTTTTCTACCAGAAAGCTAAGAGTCTTAGTTCTCAAATTTCTTCTCTCTTTAAAATGTCTCTGTCAGCCAGAAAGCTAAGAATCTTAGTTCTCAAATTTATTCTCTCTTTAAAATGTCTTTGCCAGCTCAGATGGGGAAAAGTTTAATTCAATTCAGTTGGTGACTCAGTTGGTGATAATGACGCAATTCAATGAATTATAGCTCTCTGCTCTTTCATCTCACCCCATCTCTAGTTTTGACATTTCTTTTTAAAGCCTTTCTGTTATCGAAGAACTCTGAATGAAAAATAGAGTTCTAAGTTTGGAAGGAAGTACACAGCAGTAAGACAGCATTAAGAAGGAATCTTTTCTTCCTTTAGAGAAGCAACCTTCTGGCCTAGTTTCAAACATCATACATCTATTGACAGCATGTGTACAAGAACAAAAAAGTCCAAATATTTACATCATAGATGCATTTATATCAAGCATGGGGAGATCATACACATTAGTGCCAGATAAAGAGGCCAAAAGGTACCTTGCCCCAATTACTAGAGCCTAGAGAAAATCTGGATTCCAGATCTGCCACCCAAAAGCTATGTGACATCAGACAAGTTATCTTAATTTCCCTGAGTCTCACTTTCCCCTTGCATAAAATGGGATAAAATAATGCTCATAAGGTGACTGTAAAGAGTAAAAGATATACTGTAGGTAAAATGCTTAATGATAGAAATTCACAAAAACTCTGTTTGATGGTGGTTATCATCATCATCACGAAGTTAATTCTCTTGCTCTTTTTTTTTTCCCAACACAAGTAACTCGTTCCTCAGAAGGACATTTAAGTAGGAAAACTCCCTCTGTCCTGTCAGGACCTGGAGTGTGTAAGCACAAGTATTGATAATATCAGTGCCAGATCACTCTAAGCTCCAAGGTGAAAGAAAGTCTCTGCCATTTCTGCTGACTCTCAAGTTTTGGGAGGGTGGAAGAGAGGCAAAGATTAGCTTGGGTTCCCTCTCAGGCACTTAGAGAGAGAATATAAGATTAAGTGGAACCAACTCTCCGTGTCTAATATTTTTTAAATAATAATAAGGACAAGTAGATGAGGCAGATACGAAAGGTGAAGATCAAGATATAATAAATAAAAGGAATTTAATAGTAATAATTATTTTTTTGGTCTAAAATTGAGATCTCAGTTCATAAGCTTGCAGGAAGCCCAACAGAACAGCTAACATCTAACAAGTTTAGAAATTGAATTATTTCCCCTCCTATGGAGATGGTCTGCTGGAAAAAGCAATTAAGCATATTATTCGATGAATAAAGGACTTTTGTTTCCTGTGCTTGTAATCAAAATCTTTTCATCAAAATCTCAAGGAAGAATGAAGAATTTAAACTTCTTTTAGTAAAAAGAATTGGTTCTCATTATTCCATCAAGGATGATGGGAGATTCTAGAAGTTCTAGGAAGAAGGTTGAAGGCATTCATTATGAGTAATATTTTATCATTATATTCTATGGTACATAATAAGTTCTGAGATTATGCATTTTTGTAGTATAGATTACCAAAGCTCTAAGTTAAGTGTCTGTTTAAGGAGAGTATATGTGTTAAGATTAGAAGCCTTTTGAACAGTGTTCCCCAAGTCCTCAAATGTTTTTTTCCTCCCAATCCAATTAGGTAAAGTCGTTTCCCATCTCAATGTATCTAGTCAGGTTTTAAAAGGTAGATGCCATATTTTTTGATGAACTAGGACCTTTGTTGTTTGTTCAACAGATGTTCACTGCATTCTGCCCCAAATCCACATTTCCAGCTTTATCTCCCCCAAATTCCCCACTGCAAAGCCTTTACTCCCACTAACCCAATCTATTTTCAGGCTCCAATATATAAAACAAGTGTTTCTACTTCCAACTTTTTGCTAAGACCTGTTTTCTCTCCAAAGCCTCCTCTTCCTCTCCCTCTGCCTGTCCTTCATGATGTATTTCAGACTGGTCAGTATCCACTGAGTAAATAGAGACTGGAGGTGTACATGTGTGAGGCGCTCACAAGCAGTAGGTAAGTCAGAACCAGCTCCTGTCTTCTTATGCTTTATATTCTTAAATTCTACCAGGAAAGACACACATTGCACAATGGATTAAGCCATTAGTTAATTACAGTTGTGATAGTGTTAAAACATGAGGCGCAGGAAACTAGGCTAACATGTAATGGGAGAAATAGCCTGGTCTTGGTGGTTGGGAAGATATTATTGTGGAAGCAGTTTTAAATTGAATTTGAAGGCCGGGCAGAGGGCTAAAGCGGGGCAGAGGGAGGTCAACAAGCAAACTTTTTTGATGGGGGCATGGTTATTATTAAATTGGGAGATATTAATAAAAGCATAGTAAGGAAATTCTTGCCTTCCGGACATTAAAACTGTAATATTATTTTTGCTCCTTTATCCTGGCTCTCTGTAAAGTTAGGGATAAAAAGCAATAAAGAAGCCACTGGAGAAGGACCTGGCCATCTGCTCTCAGAGTTCTGAGAAATTACCAGTAAGAACTGGCCTTACTGCTCTGAGCCCCACTACCCAGTCAATATAGGAAGAAGACTCAAGGGGATATGAAAGCTCTCTCAGGAATGTCATATTCCTGGAGATAAGTTTTTTCCCCAAATCCTGTGAGCTGGGAGGAGGTGATTCCCCTTCCTAGGAGGTCCCCAGAGGATAATTCAGAAACAAACCCTGGGGAGGGAGCTCCAGGAAGGTTTGACAAGGACCATGTTTTCTGACTACGTACTTGCTGAACTGCAGAACCTGCAGGGGCTGGGGCAAAGCTCTGCTGGTGTGCTGACTTCACTGCCTCTAGGCTATAGGAGGGGTTTGTTAACAGCCCCAGAAAGGCTCAGTGTGAAGCTGAAATCTGCCCACTGGGCCAAGAAAACACACCACACACTGTCTACATGGAACCAACACTAAGCATCAGACAACAGGAATGAAGCGCAGGGAAGCCAAGGCTACCTTCTTACCACCAACAAGCTGCCAGTCATAGGAGCAATCAATGTCTCCTGGAGAATATAGTCTGAAGGTGGGGGTAGGTAGATATTCAAAGACAGACTGAAGGGGTGTGTGTATAAAACAGACCCCACAATTCACTCTGCCACAAGCCCCTAGTACCACATACAGGTCTACCTGGCACTGAAGTTCAAAAATAAACACAGCTGTGTCTTAAAAACCAAAATGAGACTATTCCAACAGCCAAAAGTGACTAGAAAGTTGGAGCAAATGATCAAGATGTCATTAAGGCACTCACTCTCTAGAAAGACATGGAGTTCAAATAGGGAAGTGTGAGGGCAGTTCCAGGAAAAAATAAAACTTCCTCATGTTTACACCCATAAAGTTCAGACTCCTTAAAAATGAGTTACAACCACAAAGTGATTATAAAGAAAATAGTGATGGTTTGGCAAAGGAGTAAATAAATGGAACAGAATAGATATCCAGAAACAGATGCAAGTATGTAAGGAACTTATCATATAGCAAATGTGGAATTTCAATTTAGTGGGAAAAAGAAACTCTTATTAAATAAATGGTGCTGGTAAAATTGGTACCACTATGGGGGAAAATGCCCACAAAGCTAGATCCATATCTCATACCTTATAAAACACATATTATGTCAATAGATAAAGATTTAAATGTAAAGCATAAGAATTAAAATTATTAAATATAATTTATAATATTTATATGACTTTAGAGTGAGAGAAACAGTTCTTAGCAAGTCAGGAAATCTATAAAAGAAAAGATAGACTTGACTAAATAAAAATCTTAACAAATTATTATGGCAAATGACATAAACAAGAGCAAAATACAAATAAATGGTAGTCTGGTAGATATCTGTAATACCATATGAAAAACTTTAATATCTCATATATAAAATGCTCCTAAAAGACAAATAGCCCACTAGAAAAGAAAGTGTAGGAGATGACCAGGACATTTACAAAAGAGGAAATCTAAATGTCCAATAAACTTATGAAATGAGGCTCAATCTCACTTTCAGTCAAGGTAAATGCAAATTAAAGCAAGAATGATGTACCTGTTTTCATTTATCAATTTGGCAGAAATCTTAAAAAGATTAATAAAACATTAAAAACGTCCAGTGCAAATGAGTATATAGAAAAACAGGCATTCTCAAACATTAAGAATGAGTATCATCACAAAATTTTTGGAAAGTAATACGGCAGTATGTATTAAAACATACAGAGCTTTTGACCCCCAAATTCCAATGTTGGTATTTTATCACCCAATTTAGCAATAAACAGGAATAAATAGGAAAAAAAGAGAAACCACATGAATGCTATCAATAAACAATGAGATGAAAAACTAAATTCTGGTACTCCCAAACTCGAGAAAATCATGCAGCTGTTAAACAGAAATAAATTAGAAGTATTTATCCAAAGGAATTAATTTAAAATGCCAATTTCAAAACAATACATTTAGAAGGTGCCCATATGCCTGAAGCAAGGTGGAAGGGCACTCACTACACTGTTAACATCAGTTACCTCCAGGGAATGGGAAAGGAAGACAGCACAGGGATGAATTACTAATTCAACTTTGGATTCCTTCATTTTTTATAAGATTACTAATCAGCTTTGTCATTTAAAGTAATAAAAAATATACTTGGGGAGAGGAAAAAATAGGACTACTTAATTTTTTTAACTTACCCAACAAAATGTAATACAGTAGACATTCAAAAAATATTTGTGGAATGAGGTAGAGAGAAATAGGAGGGAGATGGGATATGTTTAAATTTAAGTGTGTTTGTAAGGGATAAGAAGATGACCATTAATGGAATGACAAAGCACTGTAGATCCTATAAATAATGTGAGGAAAGGAATAAGAAATACTTGATAAAGCTGGCAAGTAAGAAAGTGGAAAAAAGTGAAAAAAAAAGTAAAATAAGTAAGTAGACATAGATGTAAAGGATAAATACAATATAGTTATTATTCCAATAAATGTAAAAGTGTTGAATTCTCCTATCAAAAGAAACAGACTTTTCATGTTAGATTTAAAAATTCAGCTAGGTGGTGTTCTCTGTAAATACCTAAATAAACATAAAACAACAAAAGTGATATTACTCACAATCTCTACAAATATAAGATTCCCCAATACGCCTAATAAGAAATGTGTAAGTTCTTAAGATAAAAGCTACAAAATTTTTCTGAAGGACGTAAAAATACCTAAATAGAGAACTTTGATTTTCTTGGATGAGAAGATGCAGTACTGTAAAGACATAAATTCTTCCTAAATTAACACTCAAATTCAATGCAATTCAAATCAGTAGTCCAACAGGATTTTTTAATGCAACCTTATTCTAAGGCACACAGAGAGAAATAAAACATCAGATTAACAAAGAAAACTTAGAACAAAAGTCATCAAGAGGACCTTATTCTACTCTATATGAAAATAACTGTTTGCATCCAGTATGGAGTTTAGTGCAGAAAATTTTTGTTTCAGATTTGCAGTATCAAAGCTACACTTTGCAAACTTGGAAACCTCCTAAATGTTCATCAAACTGGTTTAATACATAAAGGGAAATACAAAGAATAGAACACTATATAGTAAAAATTATGACAAATGTGAACATTCACTGGCATTGAAAAAATTTTCCTAAGATATTATAAAGTAAAAAAAACATTTTATTTCTACCTTAAAAATACCTAGAAATATGTATTAACTGGGTTAAGATGCATGGGGCTGGAATTATGAATGCATTTTATTTTCTTTTTACTTTCAAGTTTTTCATCAATAAAGTGTATTAATTATAAAATAAAATTCAAATTCAAAAATCACATAACATTAAAAGAAGAAAGATACTGAACAATTTTGTGTATGTCAAGTACAGCATTAAGGTGCAAATTGGTGGTAGAATATCTGAAACCAGAGTATGTAGCCAGAGGTTAGAAAGGAAAACAGAGTGAGGTGACAGCCTGAGGAGCTCTGTTTTGCTTGCTAGAGCACCGATGTGAGAAAAGAGGGGGAGAGTACATAGGTGACTACTGAGAAAGTGGTTATTTACTAGGACATCTTTAGAAAGTTAAAAATGTACCCCTAGGATTTTTAATAGTTCATTAAAAACCTACCATCTGTGAATTTACTGAAACTTTTAAATGACTACACTTCAGGCGAACAAGTGTTTCAATTTTTAAAATGTAAGCCAAGTAAGCATTTTTTAGATGCAGTCAAATAAGTAATATTTTATTGGATTGAAAACTTCTGTACTTTGAAGTAAAGTGGCATTTTCTTAGTCTAAAACTGTGTACCTTAAGGCTTGAAGGTTTCTGTTCTTCTTTTGGTGGTTGTATTCTAGAATTTTAATAACAATTTCAGATTCTCCTAATTTATAATTAAATATACATGTATATGTATACATATATCTCTATTGCCATTGTAAATCTCCATTGTACAGCTGTGGAGTTTTATATTTCTAGATAAAGGATTTTTCATTTCTTTTAGACTATATTCATGTATGCATCCTTTAGTTATTATAGTTTGCATTCTTGAGACCTATAGGTTTATTACATCTTTGCTATAATATAGCAACCAGAAATTAAAGAACTCACCAAAATAAGTCATTTAGGGAAAATCAACTCTCCTTTCTCCACCCTCCAATCTATGAAAGAGATGCTCACTGTTGTGTTTCTAAAGGTTGGGATGCCTCCCGCCTCACATACAGACACGCGAAAGTGAAGTGTCTTTCTTTTTCAGAGTCTTAAGTTGGATTCAGCTAGTGGATTCCTGAAAGTGGGAGTAGGTAGGGAGTGGAGATGAAATGTTTAAGGGACAGGGGTTTGGGGGAGAGAGAGAGAGACCTGGCTCTCACTTGTATACCCAGCCCAGCTGGGATCTTGCTGCAGAATGCCTTTGAAGCATGTCTCTCACCCTGGAGAGCAGTGGAAAGATCTCAGTGTCAGTACAGTGTTATCCCTAGAAAGGCATCCCTGAGTCCACACAAGGCAATGTGTCTAACCCATGTCAGAGGACCAGGGCTGGCCCAGCCCCACACAGCAGAGGAGGAGCAATAATGATGGCAACCTTATGGACTTACACCCCACACCTCCCCTGTTTTCTGGCACTACAAAAGCCTGGGGCTCCTGTGTGATCCCAAAGGGAAGGGAGGCAGCTCTAATGATGACTGAGGGTGGGTTTCCTGTCAGGTGGATAAAAAGATGCTCTAAGTAAATAATTTGTATATTTAGAGAAATGAAGGAACAGACGATCCTTTGCACCCTAGTGTTGTAAATTTTAACTCAAGATGACCATACGATATTCTGGATACAAATACACCATTGTTTTGCACAAGGGCAAAGTAACGTTTCTCACTGTGTTTCCAATATCCTTCTTACTGATATCCAAAATCCTTACTAGGATTTTTCTGGCTGCCTTTTTGTGGGCACACATTTGACTGATAATAATGAATCATCTACAGAGACATCTCCCCCACTACCATTTGCTTATTCATAACCAAGAGCTCAGACCACATCATCTTATAAAAATGCTTTCACATCAGTTTCCCCTAACACAGAACTTTTACAATGGTCAGACGTAAAGCTCATCTGTTATTTTTGTGCCCACACACAGCTTCATGAGAACACCTGGCCAATGGGCATGGCATCTTCTAAATTACTTGAGTTAGCATTTAGAAAAATGTCAGGAACATGGGGACACTTAAGAAACATTCCCATAATGATGCTTCCTCAGAGGTATGGGTGATCCTATGAACAGTGTGCACGGAAGTCACGCAGGTGGGGGTAGATCTTATGACAAGGTGTCTATTCTCTTACTCTGGTACAGGTTTGGGGGTGTGGGGTGAAGAGGTGAAGGAGGGAGTGAGGTTGTACCTCCCTCTAAAAGAGGTGGCTTTCATAAAAATGTCGCTGTTGACTTGTGAAAAAGCTCCAAAAATGACTTACTCCTCTTAAAAAAGTGATCAGTTCGTTAATTAAAAGTTAATGTAGAGTTTTCAAGGCAGTTGTCATGTTCTTTCACAACAAGGAATAGGTCTGTAATGTATCCTACTTGTAAAACCCTGAAAATAAAATAGCCACCTTTGTTTAATCCCCAACACCAAGCATACAACCCTTTAAATAGACATCTCAGACCTTTTCCTTAACGGTAAAAAGTCACAAACACTAAAAAGTTACTGGGAACATTAACTTTAATACTTCTAAATCCTCTACTCAGATTACCTCATGTAATCTTCACTGTAATCCTATGTGGTTAGATAATGTTATTTACCCTCATTTTAGTAACATGGAAATCGAAGCTCAGAGAGGTTAAGCAACTTGCCCCAAATCACCCAGACAGTAAGTGGCAGAGCTGGGTTACGAATCCTGGCTTTGTCAGTCTACATTCTTCACTCCCTTAACAGAGTAGCCAATGCTAAATAAGTAGTGTAAAAACCAAGTGCTAGAGAAGGTTCTGAACGCTTTCCCTGAAGCACAGAGCCCCCAGGAAGCTCTGAAGAACTCAGAGGCCCAGAGCTAGATCCTGAAGGACAGAGAACACAAAGGATGTGTCAAATTGTTCCAGGCAACGGGAGCTTTGTGAGTAAACACACAGATGAAGAATGTGTGGTTCATTCAAGGAACCCAGAGGAGACCAGGATTCCTCTAGAAAGGAGGCCAGCTAGATGACTCTCCTTGCCTCTCTCAACTCTCTTTTTGGCTACTCTCCTGATCTGTGGCCACATGCTCAGCATGGACCACACTTTTGTCTGCTTTCTGAAGTAATGTTAGGGGGCTTGAGGGCTTTGGCCCAAAATTAGCAGTGTTTTACGGGGTAAGGGTAGGGCAGGACTAGCACATTTTCTCCCCGGAGGGTTACTGACATGTTTCTGCTCAGATGAATATGGTTCTCACCTCTATGGATTCATCTGGTCAGAGCAGGAATGCACGTGAGTCTACACGGGGATAGGAGCAGTGGCTCTCACACGGAGAGTCCAGCTCCAGACCCAGTCTGTCTCCTTCTCTCTCTGTGTCTCTCTGCCTCTGTCTCTGTCTCTCTTTCTTTCTTTTTTCCTTCCTTCCTTTCCCCTCCCTTTCCTTCATTCCTTCTTTCCTTTCGTTTCATAAAAAAAAAAAAAAAAAAAAAATTAGCATTCTGGTTTTAAGGATGTGAGATAGCATACCAAACTATAAAGGAAGATTATTCATTAGGAGACCTTTAAAAATATGCATTCCTGGGCTCCGCTGGTGGCGCAGTGGTTGAGAGTCCGCCTGCCGATGCAGGGGACACGGGTTCGTGCCCCAGTCCGGGAAGATCCCACATGCCGCGGAGCAGCTGGGCCCGTGAGCCATGGCCGCTGAGCCTGCGCGTCCGGAGCCTGTGCTCTGCAGCGGGAGAGGCCGCAACAGTGAGAGGCCCGCGTACCGCAAAAAAAAAATTAAAAAAAAAAAATGGATTCCTTTAATATAAGCATGTGGAAGAAAACCTGAGGAGCCCTATGTCGGAGGCGGTCTGATGTAGAGAAAAGAAATTTTCCATGCTCCTCATTCCTCATAATCACTTACCACATCCCACCTGTTTTATTTTACATTGTTTATCCCACATCCTTTCCACTGCCTCTGCCACTTTCCTAGCAGGAGTATGAAAGAACTATGGCAGGAAAGTCAGGTTTGTGGATTTCAGGCCCAGATGTTCCATTACAGTTGATGAAGAGCTCTATTTAAGTGTGTAGGCAACATGAAATCAAGACAATAATGATATTTGAAAGGCGCCTGCTTTTTTCTTGACCATACTTTCTCCTGTCCAGCCCCTAATAAATTGTATGAACTTGTACAGGGCAGACAATGTCTTAAATTCCTCATCGGGGTGGAAGAAGCAATGAGCCTCAAGCTTCCTCCTAGTCCTAAAATTCTATGATCCGTCCAAGGTTCACGCTTTCATCCTAGTACCGTGACTCAGGGACCAAGCCAGGACCAGTAGACTCTAAGATTAGCTGAATTCTAGGAGCTTATAATCAAGTTGGGAAATAAGACAGATGCTCAGCCATTTGGCAGATACTGACTGAACAATAATAGTGGTGTGTGGGTCTGCATGCACCTTGGTACTTGATGCTGGGTGGGGATGCGGTGGTCTATAGGAGCTCTTTCCTCCTGGATTTTATGGTTTAGTGGGAAAGAAACTTACTGGAATATAAGAATCATAATAAAATCTGATAAGGCAGAATGTCCCAAACAGGCCTAACTGGGAGGAAAAAATTCCCATAAGGTGCTTGTGAAAGGTATGGATTCCTGGGCCTGACCCAAACCCTAGCAATCAAAACCTTCTCAAAGGTGCCCCTTAAGTGTTTTCAACTCTCAATCTTCATTAGGCAAGTTTGGAAAACATGGTGATCAAAAATGAGCGGGACACGGTGGGAACTCACAAATACATGAAACAATCAGTATTAGGGTAGTCTGACACCGTGTATAACGGTGGTTACATGTGTGGGCTCTGGAGTCACACTACTAAGGCTCACATCTCAGCATCACCACCAAGAATGGAAATAATAGTAATTAGGATTGTTGTGAGGATTAAGTGAGCTAGTTTTTATAATATTCATATATAGAGAGTAGCACTGTTACAGAACCAGATGGCAAATCATGAATCATAAGAGGTTAACTATATAGTTCATAAAGCTTCCCTGTTCTCCTAACTGGGAGAATGTAGTAAGTGTAATAAGTAATTGCCAAAAAAACCCTAGTTCTGTTTCTTTTGTAAAAAGGAAAATAGGGAAAGGGAGGATGGATAAGGGAAAATCCAGACCACACTGTAATCAAAAGGGAAGTCTTTCATGTAAGAGATGGTACTATATTGATTCTAAGGGGTAGACATGATTTAAAAAGAGAGACAGAGAGAATGAAAAGACAAGCACAAAGAAAGCCAAAGACACAGGGCTGCTTATAGTTTGTATGAATGTGAGACCTGTAGCACAGCCCTAGTTCTGTCACTAATTAGCTATGAACTTTTGGGTAAGTTAATTATCATGGACCTAAATTTATTTCTTTGTGTGAATGGAGTTTTTTGAATTATATTATAGTTTTATAGCCTATATTTCGGTCATCTTCATAGTTCTCTAGTTAAAAAAATTTGGAGGGGAGCTGCAATATATACTGCGTCCACTAGATGGCAATAGATAGCTTTGTAAATGGAGGTCTTTCACAGAAACTGAAGATGTCTAATGAACAAGCAAGAGTGTATTTAAGGTTCTCGAGAAACAGAGAGGTGACACGAATTCCTCATACTGAGGTCCTTATTGAGATTTATAAGATAAATAGAAATCATATGTTTTTAATCCCTTTGTTTTAGACCCACAGGTATTCAAGGGTCATGTTAGGACATTCTGTTTTAAACCTTTACTGCTAAAATGGGTTATTTCATAACAACGAAGCAAACAAAGAATTGCTTGCATGAGGTCCAATTCTGAACTGAGCCAGTAAAACCCCCCAAAGATCCTTACTCTTAATCAAAAGTACTAAGTCAATCATTCTTAAACTTTTTCATCATAAAGAGCCTACATATCCCACCACTAAAAAAGAAAAGGAAAAAAGATCTATTTCCTCTTCAGCATGATACACTTTTTAAAATTGTGTCACCATTATCATTTTTTATAATAAGAGTAAACTATCCTTATTTTTAAAGTTACGACAGTTCAAAAAATTGTATCAAAGAAGATGAAAATCATCTTCAAGCAATAACAATGTTACTAAACTATTTTGGATAGATAGAAAAGAAATAGCAATACATCCTTTTATCTTTTTTAAATTAAAAATATTTTTATATCTTCCCATGTTAATAAATATATTAATGATCACTAGCATTTAATAGTTCACAGCTAAATATTTACAAATTTTATTCAATATACTCTAACTAAAATGTCTGGCCTTCTGTGACAACACTTTCCTTCACAAATTGACAGAAATGGCCCCATTTAAAGATGAGTAATGATTAGACAGGGACCTATGCAGAGAAAATGAGGAAGACAGCAGAACATACAGAACCTAACAAATGAGCTGATGAAAAATACATATCAGAAAAATTTTTCCAGGAAGCAGATTAGTTCAACAAACACTTAGGCAATGACCTGAAAACAGTGAAGGAATATATGACCTCTTTGAAACAATATCTCAAGGAAGGGAGCAAAAGGAACACATTTGAAAACTACATGAGTGACATAGTGGAAGGCTAGAAATAGAAAATAAAAATAATGCAAAGACCAAAACTGACAGTGAGTTGAGACAAACGGCAGATACGGAAGGGAGATACTTTGAATTTTTTAAGATACTCTGAGATCATAATAAATGGAACAGATATAGATAGATGGTCATGTAAGTATTAGAAGGAAACAGCTGAAAATAAGGGAAAAGCTGAACCTTCAAATACAAAATGCACAACACGATTCATGAAAAACTGACACAAAACTATTAACAATAAGATATATCTTTATGAAATTACTCAACTCAAAGATAACCAAATACAAAAGAGGTACTTCTAAAATAAAATATCTCTGAAAGGCTAAAAGTAAAAAGGATGCACCAGACAAATGAAAATAAAACAATGAGCATCTCATTTATCAGTCAAGAATGATATGAAAGCAAAACAAAATGAAAATGACACTAAAGAAAGAACTTAAGTTAAAGGGTAAATTTTAATGAAGAAATACTATGAATCAAATAATGTGGTATCAAAAAAATCATAAAGCAAAAAAATTTGTTTCCCAAAACCCCAGGAAAGACAGAAATACAATAATAGTAGAAGAATTTAAGTTATCTCTCTCAGACCAACACAGTTCAGCTACTCAAAAAATAAGGATAAAGATGATCTAAATAAAATTATTAATTAGCAGGCCCTTAAACATCTTAGGACTCAGTCTATGCCATGGTATTATATTTTATATGTCATTTAATACAAATATTGAGAAATAAATGCAACATTGAAGGGTCTCCACATACAAAACTATGTAGCTTTAAAAAATTGGAATATGTAATTTACAGTACCACTAAATATACTAACCAATAACTGTGTTTTAGTTAAGTTACAGTATGTTATTTAACACTCTCAAAATCAATCTAATTATT
Organism: Monodon monoceros; assembly: GCF_005190385.1. Classification (NCBI taxonomy): domain Eukaryota; kingdom Metazoa; phylum Chordata; class Mammalia; order Artiodactyla; family Monodontidae; genus Monodon; species Monodon monoceros. The sequence goes on from NW_021703781.1 coordinate 45,300,686, forward strand.
ACAGAATCCGAGGCAATAAATTATCCTACTTTAAAGTGACTTTGGCAACACACTAGAGGTAGACCCATGAAAGAGATCTTTGAAATTCGTTTTTTACTTTGCCTATAGCTATCTAATAAACATTCCAATCCTTTCTATATGTCTCAGACTGTACAACAAAAGAAGCTATATATCGCTACTGCATGGTAGAACTGATAGTCAAACTGCTTTCAAGATGTAATATGCAGCTACACTCTTCCTCAGAGAACAATCCCCATTACAGTTCTAAATCTAGGATCTATAAATGATATTCATTACCAGTTTTCTTTCTAACAGTGGCATAAAAGGCTATTTCTCAATCAAATCCAATATCACTTCAGTCATGCCACCAAGTCAAAAGCTACAGGCATGTCACATCCCCAAAGCCTTGCCACCATCACCAGACTCTGCTTTGTTATAACTCATGGACTTCAAAGCAAGATGAGGTATCCTCCAGAAATCAATGACTTTGATGTGTCAGGGCCAGTCAGACATGATGAAAGGGAGGAGAATAATCAGTTAAACCTGGCATAGGTAGATACAAAACAGAGCTCTAGAAAAGCTTTTCTTAAGAATCCAGGTAACAGGGAAATCTATAGAGACAAAATAGATTACTGTTTGCTTAGAGTTGGAGGCAGAGATGGGGGATGGAGGCACGGAGGTGAGAGCTTTAGGATATGGGGTGTCTTTCTGAGGTGATGAAAATATTCCAAAATTGAGTGTGGGAATGGTTGCAGTATGTCGTTGGATATACTAAATACCATTGAAATATACACTTCAAATGGATGAGTTGTATGGTATGTGAATTAGTCTCAAAGCTGTTTTTTTAAAAAGGAGGTGGGAGAAGCCAGGTGAAAGGTGAGTCAACAAATCACAGTCAGGGAAGAACATGAGACTCACATTCAAGAACGATCCAAGGTAAGGTTTACCAGGCTTGTCACATAATCAATGCTTATATCATAAAAACCTCCTTTATTCCAGAATGGCCACAAAGAGACTGTTCTTCTTTTGGGCCAAACTACTACATCTCCATCAAAAATACTTACTTCTTAAAGGCAAGGAAAAAAAGAGAAATATTCCATTTTTAACTGGGTTTTTAAAAATCTGGATTTCAATTTGACCTAGACTAATATAATGAACCAGACCATAGTGTCAGTTTTTAAAACATGCAAATCAGTAGAATCCCTAATATACCCTTTGCTAAGTCAGTTAAACTGAATTCACGCTCTCTCAAAGGGAGCCCATTCCCTAAGGTAAACAGTGCAGGCTGAGACTCACAGTTGACGATGTCACCTTGAAGCTGCAGAATCTGGGGAGCTGGCATCGTGAGGACAGCAATATCAAACTGCTCAGGGGAGCCTGTTTCCCTGAGGACTTCCCACTTGTCATTTCTCAGGTTGATCTGGGTCACACATTGTCTGAAGTAGACATCAGCACCTGTTCCAAAAGCAAAATCATATTCACATAATCAGGATTTTCCATACGAATGAGAGGGAAGAGAAGAGTCACAAACTGGATCCACTCAGATGAATAAAATGGAAAAGTTCTTCTTGTACAGCCCCTGGGCTTCACTTTCTTTACTTTCTATCTCATTTAATGGGAATCCCTCCCTTCTGGCACCCTTGGACCTCCCTAACAATGCCTGCTCTGGGGAAAAAAATAATAATACTACTACAATTAATAATAATAGAAACCATAGATATCTTTCATTAATCATCTACTGTATGTCAAGACTATGCCAAACACTTGATATACATTATACCAATTCATTTCCCAGATAAGGAAACAGATTTAGAAATGTCACGCCATGATTTAAATCCACATCCACCTGACTCTAAAGTTCATTATCTTTGTAGAGCAAGTATACATCTTAGTAAAGCTGTAAAGAATTCTCTCTAGTAATACCAAGAAAGAGCAATATTCCCTATTAAAAGTATCAATATTCCCTATTAAACCTGAAAAAAAAAACTCTGAAGAGAAATCCAAGTCTCATCGATGGATCAACTACCTTTATGACAAAGAATCAAAATGAAGAGAAATACAATCTGGAATATCCTCTCATAGCATTTCCCTTATTTGCATTTATCACAAAGATATTTTAATAATTATTTGAGTAGTTATATGATTAATATTTTCTTCCCTTTTAATTTGTAAGCTCCATAAGCCACAAATTATGCCTGCTTTTTCTATATATAGCATATAAAGTATTGTACTTGGCATGTACTAGGTATTTAATCAATATTTGTTTAAGAGAATGAATTATGAACCATAAACTGAAAGATAGGAAAATATAATTGGATCATTAAGTCTCCTTGGTATACTAGTACTTACCTCACATTCCAGTTGTGAGAAAAATTTGATGTTAAAGCAAATCTACTTTTATTTGGCCTCGTGAATAGAAAAGAAGTAAATAAAAATGGAATAAGGGGGGAAAAGCACAATGAAAGATCCTGTCCATCACTGCATGGGACACCTCGTGCTCCTAGCCACTAAACATCCAGCTTAAATCCAAACTTTGCCATGAAGCTTCCTGTCCGCGGCTACTCCAGCTCAATGTGATCCTTCTCATCTCGACAACCACTGCCTTTACCACTCCTTCTGACATTGATCCAAAGTATCTCTATGCTTTAGATATGTCTTATCTATCCCAACATACTCTCTCTGGCTCGTCCATGTCAGGTCTCCAGATTTCATATACCTTTACATCTTTCACATTCCCTTGAATAACTCTACAACATAGTAATTACAAATTTTTTTAATCAAATGCAAATATAGTAGACGTAACGAGGCCCAGGGGTCAATCTCTTTGAGGCAATTAGCATCATTCTGCTCAAAGATTAGAGCAAGGGCTTCTAAATAGTGCTTCAACTTGCCTGAGGGTTTCTCTAAGGCCCCTCCCCTGGGAAGGCACAAATAACTGGAGCTTTCAACTCACACCCACCATCTCCTTTACTCCAACCAGAATGGCTCCACTTCCCTCTGTTCTATTGATTAGGAGGTCTCACCCCTCACTTGCCTCACTCTAGTCCTGGCCCTGACTGGGACCTCAACTAAGTCAGCTGACTTTATATGTTTCATTCAGTTGTGTTTTCACATAATATTCCCTTTGAAAACAGCATTACATTGGTTTTGGTTTTGGTGGTGAGTAGGTGTGTGTGTTTAACAGAATTGAAGTCCACTAACTAGAAATTCTCCATATCCAGTCAAACGTCTTGGACATATATCCCAGGGGTCCCAAAGTGTTCTGCAAGATGTATATCAGTCAGCACCAGCAGCACCTTGGAACTTGTTAGAAATGCAAATTCTCAGGTCCCAACCCAGACCTACCGAATCAGAATCTGGGGATCAGGCCCAGTAGCCTGCATTTAACAAGCCCCCAGGTTTGTTACCATGTACTTTAAAGTGTGAGACCACTGGGGTAGATAGATAGACCCAAATCTAACACCACCACTGGCAAAGTCACTCAAAAAATAGCATTTTCCAAGAGTTAGGGGCAATGGTATAGCTGCTCTGACTAACCAGGAAGTTTTCCTGTCCAATTGCTAGGAGTCAGTTTCAGGGAAAGTGGCATTTCCTTGTGAAAGTAACTAATAACTTTTGAAAGGACCACATGACCAAATCTATAGGCTCTGGAAAATCATTTTTAAACACTTAAAGAACTATATAATATCTCTCAATCTGAGCTTAGTAAATTTGACCATGTCCCTCTCTTGCATAAAATCCTTCAGTGGTTTCCCACTGCATTTAGGATAAAGTATAAAATCTTAACGTTGCTTACAAAGCCCCTTACGATCTGGCTCCTGCTTTACTCTTAAACTTCACCTCTTACTGTTTTCTCCCTCATTCACTACACTCCAGTCATGATGACCTTTTCGTTCCATAAATGCACCATCTTCCTCCTACTTTAGAACAGTTGCAACTTGATATGCCCACTGCATGCAATTCTCACCACTCAGCTGTTGGCCTAGTTCACTCTTGCTCACCTTTCAGGTACCCATGGAAACATTAGCTCCTCAGAGATGCTTTCCCTGACACATTTCCCATACCTCACTCCTCTCAAACTCACGTTAGTTTAGGTCCTATTATTATAGCTCTCTCATAAGGCTCTCACTCTTTCTTCTTAGCATTTATTATGTACCCTTTTTATGTGTGTGAAATTAGTTTTTGTCTTTTCCCCCCACTACACTCTATATTAACAAAGGCAAGGTCCATGTGTTTTATTTACCACTATTTCCCCAGCACATATTTCATAAAAATAAAAAAGTCTGCAGATAACTACAAAGCTATCAGAACACAAAGAAGTTTTAGCCATTTTACAAAAGCAAATATGTTTCTGTTATTTATGTATTCAATGTGTATCCCCTGCCTTCTTCCATTTTAGAGAGAGAATCTAAATTCATTTTCCTCCAATAATTTCCTACAAAAGGTTTCAGTTCAGAACTGCTGAGATGGACCTGAAGAGATGTAAGCAATGTCTAACTAAATGCACTGCTTAAACTGCGGAGTGCTTATCCAAGCCTCCTGGGCTATCTTCTACCTTCTCTCTGACAGACACTGTTATGGATGAGTGCCATGATCACCCGCCTAGGAGAAATTTTGAGACAGAACTGCCCAGCCTTAATTGTCTTACATCAATTTTAGAAAGAAAGTAAACACAAAAGTAAAAGGGGAGAAAATGATAAAAATTATATATTACTAGAAAGAAATCACACTAGCTGATGGTATCTGCAAATTAAACCATCTTTTCTAATAAATCGATCCTGTCAACTTTGACAAGTTACATTGCCCATGTTGACTTTTGATTGTTAGTCAATGTCCCTTTTGAAGTAGACGGTAAAATAAAAACAAATAAATGCAGCAACAGTTCTTCCTATGGTAGGCCAAACTAAATAAAAGATGCTCACCCTGTCCTGGAAACTAAATTCATCCTCCTATGAATGATTTAATAACATGGGCCTTATTCAAAAGCAAAAGGACTTGGTTCATCACTGTCTAAAGGTCATAGGCAGGAACCAGCAGGTGATTGATCTCCCTGTTTGCATAAAGAAGTAAAATGGCATTACTCCTTAGTAGCCCCTTCCCCCTGGGGCAGGGACTAACCAATGAAAGAGGGGGACTAGGGGAAGGGCACTATGAGTTTGTTCTCTTGAGCCAGGTGTCCATTGACATGTAGAACCAGGGTAGGATGGGAGCAGTCTCTCATACTGTAGGGGAAAACCTGGAAAGGAAAATATGTTAAATCATAGGTATGAGACCCTTTCATTGTCCTCCGTGAGATCATTAAAAGGAAATGACAACAGGGTCAGCTTAAAGAGAGTGCTGGTCTCTCACTTACTAGTTAAGCCACCATAAGCAAAGTACTTAACCTCCTGGAGTCTCATTTTTCTCATTAGCACATGGGGAGAATGATAACCACCTTGAATGGCTATATGAGAATTAGAAATGATGTATGTTAAGAGCCTAACATAGTATCAGATAAATAGCACTTAACAAATGATAGAGTAGCTTTTGTTCTTTTGAATTTCTCCCACCCCCAACAATGACAACCAAAAAAGTAAAACAACAGAAAAAGCACATTTTACTTACTCAAGAAGATTGTATTAATTGGGAAGACAGGCAGTAGGTAAAACTGATGTCAATAACGCAGTTTTCTCTGTAATAAGCTTAATGTGAACACATGAGACAATAAATGAGAACAGACCATAAGGTGAAGAGGCATGTGCCTATTTCCTCCTGCCCTTTACTACTTATTCTGGGAAACTGGTCTACTTAAATATTGGCTTTCGAGAGTTGAACCTATTCTAAAGCATACCTGATTAGACATACCCAATACAGATAATTTCCCTGGAAGTGTAGTCCCAAACTAAATAAAACTGGTTGGACCATCAGACTGTGGGGTTGTGAACTCAACTGATCCCAAAATGTAGAGTATTTTTTGGAATGACTTGGCAATTTGGGTTCTTATGCGCTGAGCACATGCAAAGGTCAGCTTCATTCAAGTAGACTATTTTTTAAACTAACATTTATCAAGAGATTTCTATGTACATGGCCTATTATTTGCTTAAATTGACAATGAGTGCATTATATCCTTTATTCCTCACAAAACTTAGTACTAGGTACTGTTATTGCTCTCATTTTTCCAATGAAAGAACCAAGGTATAGATTTTAAAACTTTCCTAATATTACATAGCTAGGAAATGGTGGTAGAATGTGAATTTGAATCCAGGTCATTCTGATTACAGGGACCCTCTCGACTTATATTGTGGAAACAACTAAAATAAGATAGAAACCATTTATAGCACAGAAAGCTTTAAAGAAGTTTAAAGAATGCTTAAATGGATATAATTATAAAATTTTAAATGGTATAGATAGGGTCTACAAAGCCTCTAATAATGGATCTGGGTAGAGGGTGGAAAGACCTCTTGAAGCAGTACAAAGATAATATTTAAAAAAACTAAGAAAAAGTTTACATACACTCAAAATATGTAGACCTTGAACTCAATTATATAAAAACTCATTTTAATAAAAAGCAGAAAGTATGTCACAAAATGGACTTATTGTTGATTTATATATCATAGTGACACTTTCCCCTGCTATTTTTCTGTATTTTCCAAATTTTCTACCAGTAGTATGTAATTCTTTTTTAAAAGTTACTTTTGAAATAAATATTTTACATAGTGATAAGAAAACCTAAAGTACTCACACTCTGAACAGACTGTACAAATTGAAAGAATAAATAGGTTTTTACTAAGAATTGGCTAAATTAGAATGAATATATGTATATTTATATATCTTAGAAATCTAAATCTATATCACTATACCTACCTACTATGTACAAGGTACTATTAGATTCTGTTTGAGCTACAAATAATTAAATATGACCTCTTCTGCCAAGAGTTTCCAAAGCAAAATTGGAAAATAAAGCATATATTCCCCCAAACACGTAACACAAAAGGGTGTAGGTACAATGTATTCAAGGAGTGTCCCTCAGCTATATGAGGCAGGGACTTTGGTTCATGTATCATTAGTGCCTAAAACAGTATATAGTAAGCACTCAGTAAATGTTTATTGAATGAATGGATGTATGCATGCATGGATGGTTAGATATATAATACAATTAGTAAGTACTTGGAAATTTTAGTAAGTATGCACATCTAATTTGGGTTAAGTAAAAATCATGATGGAAATGAGATTTTTTTTAAAGTTGTATGGTGGCAATATATGAAGCTGACGGTGACATTCTACAAAATGTCCAAATGGTGTCACCATCTGTGATGGTTAATTTTATGTGTCAACTTGACTGAGTCATGGGGGTTCCCATATATTTGGCAAACATTATTCTGGGTATGTCTGTGAGGGTGTTTTTAGAAGAGATTAATATTTAAATTGGTAGACTGAATAAATCAGGTTGCCCTCCCTAACATAGGTGGGTATCATCCAATCAATCAAAGGCCTGAATAAAACAGAAAGGCTGACCCTCCCAGGAGTAAGACAGGCAGTAGGTAAAACTGATGTCAATAAACGCAGTTTTCTCTGTAATAAGCTTAATGTGAACACATGAGACAATAAATGAGAACAGACCTATGTTCTGTTCTGTTCAGTTCGAAGACGATAGCCTTCGAAATGGGACATTGTTTTATTCTCCTGCCTTCAGACTTGAACTGAAACATCAGCTCTTCCTGGGTCTCAGGCTCACCAGCCTTTGGACTGGAACGGTACCTTTAGCTCTCTGGGGTCTCAGGCTTTTGGACTGAAACTAAACCATCAACTCTCCTGGGTCTAGCAGATCTTCAGACTTGCCAGCCTCCAAAATCACATAAGCTAATTTTATACGATAAATCTTTATCATATATATATCGTGTATATATATCCTCTTGATTCTGTTTTTCTGGAAAATCCTGATGAATACACCATCATAGACTAAATCCTAGATGGAGAAAGGGCTTCACCCAGAATGGTATTTACTATGTCCTCATGTTGTATATTCAATCTCACTGGCCCCTCCCATGCCCAGTATCAAGGATTCTCAGGGTTCCCAATTAGTAATATTTGATGAAGGAGACCAAAAAAAACAGTAATTATTCTAGAAATAGCTTATGAAACAAAACAAATACTCAGCCTTATACCTTTCCTCAGTGCTCTTCAGTTGGGCAATTATTTATGATTCATCAAGAAGCCTATTTCTGTTTTAAAAAATAAATCATTTATCATCCAAGATTATTTATCATCTTTTTCAAAAAAGTCCATTTTAAAACACTTATAATAAACATAAAGAACAAATGAAAATCCTCATAGAAAATGGGCAAAGGTTATGAATAAGACATTCACAAGAAAAAAAAAGCACAGATGTGGTTAGCAAAACAAAGATGCATAAACTCACTCATAATTAAGTAAATGCAAATCAAAACACAAGGAGATACCATTTTAACCCATCACATGGGCAAAATTTTTTAATTTCCATAATATCAGGATGTGTGGAAAGAGACGTGCTCCTTCACTATTGATGAGATATTCTTTAAGAGGAAGAGATGGCACAACCTAGTTAAATAAAAAATGCACATACCATTGACACACCTACTGTACTGCTAGGAACTGATCCTACAGATATGCTTTCACAAGTATGTCAGGGTTAAACATTGCAGTAATATTTGTATTAGCATAAACCAAAACAACCCCTCATCCCCCCCCAAACAATCTACATGCTTACCAGAAAGTTAACAGTTAACTAAATAACAATACACACATACCATGTAATACTGAACAGGCATTGAAAAGAATGAAGCACACTGAATTTGCTGATATGAAAATAGACCCAAGATATGATTCACTCTATGATTATGCATCAGTCAGGAATCTCCGGAGAAACAGAACCAATAGGATATATATAGACTTAGATAGAGATAGAAATTGATTTATTATAAACATAGATGAGAAAAGTATAGAATGGCTTATGTAAAATAATCTCGTTTCTGTTTTAAAAAAGAATATATACAAATATATGAATAGGTAAATAGAGACAGCCACGTAGAACAATAGATAGATGCATAAACATTTTTCTGGAAGCATATATTGGAAACAATGATTACTTTAGGCGAAGACAACTAGCTATTGAGTGGTGAGTAGGAGAACATTTACTTTATTTTATAACTTTCTTTATAGCATTAATATTTACTTATGTGTATAACTTTTATTTTAAAATGCTAACTTTAAAAGAAGGCAGAAAAAATTCTCTTCTCACCTGATTCTTTCAAGTAATGGTTAATAATTGAAGAAACTCCATGAGGTGCCACAAAGTTACAATCTCCTTCTTTCATCACCATTCCTTCAATAGGAGAGGTCAGAGGCTTCAAAACACCAGGAGCTAACAGTTCTTCATAAAAACTGAAATAAATCAATATGTATAACATAACTATAAGCTATACTTAGCTCTAAATACTATAGTCTCTTCCAAGAATTCTTAGAGATTACAATCCTAAATAATAACTAGAAATCTTCTATGAACAACTCAACATATGTTTTATGTTAATAAAAACTATAATTCAGGTGAAGAATGGAAATGTTTTGAGAATCCATAGTCTTTTGCTAATCTTAGTCAAAGGTCTGTTTTCTCATATATTTCAAAATTAAAGACAGTGAAAATCAAAAGAAAGATATTCAATACACCAGGTTTAAATCTGGTTAAGATTGACTTCCATCACAGCTATCTGTCCTCTTCCTCAGCACCAACATATGAACTCTTACTTATTGAGCCCTTACTATGTTCCATGCAACATCTCATCTGATGGTCACAACAATTGGATGAGGTATGTATTACAATTTCCCCGCTTTACTCAGGTTAACCTTTTACTGCTAATACGATCATGATGATAATATAATTTCACTATATTACAAGAGTCAAAGTTTAACCCTGCTAAAAATGGATGATTTGTATCTTTTTACATCCTACAACCAGTAAGACTGATTCCACCCCTTTCAACTGACTCACCTCTGGTGTTTTTTGGCATAATGAGGAGTGCAGGTGATGTACTGGGCACCCAAGTCCACTGTGCTCTGTGGATTATGAGGACTGCTGGCTGTGGTCATTCTTCCCCCTTGAATTAGTCCCCAGGAAGATGTCTTAGTGCATTAGAATGAACCTTTTGCAGTTGACGCTATTCACCCCAGGTTACCACAAATAGATTACTTAGAACTGTTTTAGGAAACATTTTAAATTTTTAAAAGAATTTTTTACTTTCATAATAATTAATATATTTTTAAATATTCTGTTTTCTCCAGATTACGGACATCTAGAAAACGTTTTTTTATACCGAAGATTTTGTCATCTAACATTGTCAGGAAGTAATTAAGAGACAATTTGGTCACTGAGTGTGAGATATTTTTTTAAAAGAACTCATGAATAACGCGCCACCCTTCAGCACTGTGACTGAGGCATCTATTTACCTATCTGAGTAAAAGGAATGAACGAACGGACAAAAGAAAACAAAATAATGAATGAAACGTCAGAATGAACGAATCAACGAATGCTCTCCCTCTTGCAGTCAGATTTCAGGAGATGGACAGGATGCTGTCAACTAAATCTTCGTAAAGTCTTGGTCAATGGGCACTTGAGGATTCTCATAATCTAGAGATAAGCCTCCAAGGCACAGAGCGGCCAAGAAAAAAATCCGTTTCTTAGCGACAGCGGCAGGCCCAGGATTTGCAAACTCCAGTCAGGATCCCTCCCAGGCCGCTCAGGCCGCCCTCTGAAGCGCTCTCGGCACTCCCGCCCCACCCCCCAGCCCAGCCGGGGTCGCCGCTTCCACCCGCGCGCCCTCTCAGGCTTTACGGGCGCCGGAAGTCTCCGATCACATGACCAGAAGCCCGCCGAGCTGCTGGAATTTCTTCACAGACTTACCCCGGGAGGGCCCACGCCACCTCAGAAGCCATGGTCCCCGCCGGCTTCTTCCCCCCCCCCCCCCCGTTTCGGCCGGGAGACGACCCACCTGAGTCCCCGGCCTTGTCCCACACAGCGAGGTGCAAAGGACGAGTCGCCGCCTTCCTCAGCAGCGCTGCGCACAGGCTTCCCGTCAGCCCGGCGCCCACGATCAGCACCCGCGCCATGGCCCGCTGTCTCCGCGGCGGGGTGGCCAGCCTGCAGTAGGTGGAACAGCCAAAGTTCAGCGGGTTAGAGATGTCGGCTCCGCGCTCCGGGCCCCACCCGGCCCTTGAGCAGTTCCTCGGCTGGCCTGCAGGGGGCGGAGAGGAGGCGACCGGGGCTGAGGGGATGATAAGCGCTGAAGAGCAGCAAACCTTGGCTTTCCCCTTGGTTTGAGGGCCAGGAGCTGGCTTCCAAGACAGGCTGGCCCCATCCGATAAGCTGTGAATTCCAGCCTGCCCCTCGCCCCCTGTAAACCTGTAAATCATGTAGGTTAGAGTGTGAGACCCCGCCTCGCCACAGGGCTGGTGTTGATTACCGCGGAGACCCAGCCCAAGGTAACTTACTAGGGTAACTATGCCTTGCTGGAACCTTTGCTAGCTTAGTATTCTAAGTCCGAACGGAGCTTACCAGCGATGCCAGAGCCAGCTTTTTTCAATAGACCTTAATGGCTACTATTCACATAATAGGAAAAGAGTTTTGGAGAGATTTTCTTAAACTAGCCCTCGGGCTTTGTGTAAGGGATATAACATTTTTGAACCTCAATTTCGCCATCTGTGAAAGGGGGCCAAAAAATTCTACATTCCAAATTGTTGAAAATTAAAGATACTTGGTTCACCAGAAAATTTTAGATCACTCATCTCTTCAGTAGATATTAAGTTTTATGTCAAAACACATTCCAAATGCTATAAAGGGACATGAAGATGAGCAAGACAAGGATTCATGCCATTACCACTAGTCTTTGTTTTTTCTAACGTTGCCCTGGAGGTTCTCAAGGAAACAATAAAAAGCAAGGATAAGACTGAACTATTAAAAAATAAAAAACTAAGTTACCCTGAATTGCAGATAAACTATTACCTGGAAACCAGAGAAACTTGAATAGCTATCAGAATTATAAGAAAGTTGACAGTGGTAGCCAATTACAACGGAAACATTAAAAATTAGAAGTTTTACTTTAGGTACACATCATGAAGCAATTACCAGGCATCAAGTTGGTAATAGATTAATATTACATATATCTAATAAAAGATAATAGAACTAGAAGATACAGATGAACATATGTAACCTAACAAGACATTCCTAAGCAAAGAAATAAAACAACATAAAAATGGAAATGAAGAGAAAAACATCGAATACATAATCATTTACAAATTATGTTCAAAATATACAAGACAAAATACAAATAGTAAACAAATTTTTGGAGCATATGAAAGATGAAAGTTTCACACCTTATTATAGAAAATCTTTAGATAATTTTTTATTGAAGTATAATTGATTAACAATATTAGTTTCAGATGTACAACATAGTGATTCAATATTTTTATAGATTATATCCCATTTAAAATTATTTCAAAATAATGGCTATACTTCCCTGTGCTGTATATTCTTGTTGCTTTTATATTTTGTACACAGTAATTTGTATCCCTTAATCCACTACCCCTATCTTGCCACTCCCCCTTTCCTCTCCCCACTGGTAACCACTAGTTTTTCCCTATATTTGTGATACTGTTTCTGTTTTATTATACTCATTCGTTTATTTTATTTTTTAGATTCCACATGTAACTGATAACAGAGAGTATTTGTCTTTCTGTGTCTGACTTATTTCACTAAGCCTAATATGCTCTAGGTTTCATGGAAGACAATTTTCCCACAGATGGGGCGGTGGGTGAGGGAGGGAATGGTTCAGGTGGTAATGTGAGCAATGAGGAGCAATAGGGAGTGGCAGATGTAGCTTCACTCACTCGCCACTCACCTCCTGCTGTGTGGCCCGGTTCCTAACAGGCCCTGGACCAGTACCAGTCCACAGCCTGGGGGTTGGGGGCCCCTGCTCTAGGTTCATCCAGATTACTTCAAATGGCAGAGTTTCATTTCTGGTTTTGTTTTTTTTTTTTTTTTTGCGGTACGCGGGCCTCTCAGTGTTGTGGCCTCTCCCGTTGCGGAGCACAGGCTCTGGACGCGCAGGCTCAGCGGCCATGGCTCACGGGCCCAGCCGCTCCGCGGCATGTGGGACCTTCCCGGACCGGGGCACGAACCCGTGTCCCCTGCATTGGCAGGCAGACTCTCAACCACTGCGCCACCAGGGAAGCCCTACCACACTTTCTTGATTACAGTAACTTTATAGTAACTTGATTAAATCTTGAAGTCAGGGAAAAGTCCTCCAACTTATTCTTCTTTCTTAAAATTTTTGAATAGTCTAGGTTCTTTGTCATTCATATAAATGTTAGTATTAGCTTGTCAACTTCTACCAAAAAGTCTGCTGAAATGTTTACTGTGACAATATTCAACATATGGAAAAATTTGAGGAAAATTGACTTCGTAAAATACTGAGGTAATGTCAGGATCAAGGTGGTGAAAGATATGCCTCCTTTTTGTCCTCCTTTTTAACAGCTAACAATTGGCACCCACCCACAAACAAAATACTCCTTTGGGAGTTGTGAAATCCAGCACAAGGGACCCAGGAGAAGTCCCACCCACTGTTCATCTGGTAATAGACAGACATACCTCCATATGGACTGCAGAACTAGCAGAAGCCACCAAACCTTCCACAGTCTCTCTAAGCCAAGGTTGGGAAAACCTGGGAATGCTGTCGATACCCACAGATGAAAAAGACTTTGTAGAAGTCCAGCCATCTGGAAGGGAGAGTCCAGCACACCACTGGAGAAAAACAAAAACCAAAAAAAACCCCAACACCTAGAGTCTGTCATACAGAGTGAAGTAAGTCAGAAAGAGAAAAACATATTTCTCTATGTGTTATGCTAACACATATATATGGAATCTAAAACAAACAAACAAAAAAGGTTCTGAAGAACCTAGGGGCAGGACAGGAATAAAGACATGGATGTAGAGAATGGACTTGAGGACACAGGGAGGGGGAAGGGTAAGCTGGGATGAAGTGGGAGAGTGCCATGGACTTATATACACTACAAAATGTAAAACAGATAGCTAGTGGGAAGCAGCCACATAGCACAGGGAGATCAGCTCAGTGCTTTGTGACCACCTGGAGGGGTGGGATAGGGAGGGTGGGAGGGACACACAAGAGGGAGGAGATATGGGGACATACGTATATGCATAGCTGATTCACTTTGTTGTGAAGCAGAAACTAACACACTATTGTAAAGCAATTATATTCCATAAAGATGTTAAAAAAAGTGCAAGTACTAATAAAATATTTTATTCATCTCATGGATGCTTTCCATGCCATGGTGATTTTGATATTTTTGACAAGAAGAGAGCTCTTTGAAACATAAACATACGTCTTACTAGCAATGAAACAATCTTGAAATATTTGGGCAGGAATGAACTGAGTTGTATGATACGCTTTTTTGGTTGGGGATAGGAGGAGTGATACGGTGTCTGGAGAAAGGATTGTAAAGATGCTTGTCATGCTTTCTGGCCAAGAAGCCAAATGAGAACTTTTTCAGTTAGTCCTCTTGGCTGGACTGGACTGGACCAGGACTTCTCCCGTCCCACCTTCTATATGAACCAGGACCTGTTTTGAAGAAACTGAATATATTAGTATTCTCTCGTATGGAAAAGAGGAAAAAATTTTAAGAATCATTTTTTATTATGGATAATGCTTGCCTTAGGACCAGTAGTTCCAGAGAGAAGTTTGCCAGTTGGTAATTAATATAAAGTGTCAAAAGCCAAAAAGATATGTTTTATTGACTGCCAGGGTTGCATTCATTTTCAGTCATAAATTGATCTAAAAGAATCTGAGTCATTAACATATGATGCTGTAGGATTGAGTCATTCCTCATGTGTTCAAAGCCCAAGATTAATCTGACTTACCAAAATACTTTTGTCTCTTTCATTTATCTGTCGCAGAGAGCTGTCCAGTAAGGTAGATGTCTAACAGCCACATGTAGCTATTTAAATTTAAATCGAAATTAATTAAATTAAATTAAATGTTCAGTTTCTCAGTCTCACTAGCTGCATTTCAAGTACTCAATAGCCATATGTGGCTACTGGGTACCATACTGGAAAGCACAGATAGATAACATTTCCTTGTTGCAGAAAGTTCTATTGAAGAGCTCTGGAAAAGGAAGAGAGCAAAACATGAGAACTGTAAACAGTAGAGTTATCAAGGTTTAGAACATTCCACAAAAAAAAATCCCACAAAAGAAGCAGAAAAAGAATAGATAGTTTATAATATCAGTTGGAAGGGACTGGAAAATACTGCCAGAAAAATTCAAGTTGTTTGTCATTGCCACTGACTCAGGTGTTGAAAGCCTTTCCAAAATGATAGAGTCTTAATTTTTATAGATCCTCACAGGAAATATGCAAATACCCTCAAAGAAGCTGCATTGTGTGATGCAACTTAATACTGATTGTGAAAGTATCTCTCCTACATTATATATTCAATATATAGTAATTGGTAGAATTGTGAAGATATCCTGAAGGCACTAACCATAATATAGGGCTTCTGAGAATTAAGGCGACCTGTTTTTAGTGTTCTTCTCAAACTAGAATTCTGTCTAGATCTAGAAGTTCCCTTCCAATGCAGCTTCGTATAGAATTTGCCAACAACTGAAGCAAGAATGTTTGAAGTTAAAACTTGTTTGTGTAACATTTTTATTTATTTATAAAATAGAAAATAGGAATAGAGCAATATTTATTATAGATATACTACAGATGGAAACTGTCTACATAAAATTTAATTGTTCTTCTTTTTCTGGTTCCTTTAAGTGTAAGATTATGTTATTTATTTGAGACTTTTTTGTTTGTTTTATGAAGAAGGGCCTGCATCACTATTAAATTTCCTTTTAGAACTTCTTGTTGCATCCCATAAATTGTGGAGTGTTGAGTTTCCATTTTCATTTGTCTTGGGGTATTTTCTTATTCCCTCTTTGATTTCTTTATTGTCCCATTGTGGGTTTTTTTGGTAGCATATTTAGTCTCCATGTGTTTCTTCTTTTCCCATTTTTCTTTTTGTAATTGATTTCTAGTTTTATACCATTGTGGTAAGAAAAAACGCTGGATATAATTTCAATCCCCTTAAATTTGTTGAGACTACAGAGAAATCAGCTGATAACCTTACAGGGGTTCCCTTGTATATGACCCTTTGCTTTTCTCTTGGTGCCTTTAGAATTCTCTCTTTAACTTTTGCCATTTTAATTATGATATGTCTTGGTGTGGGTCTGTTAAGACTCTGTGCTTCCTGGACCTAGATATCTGTTTCCTTCTTTAAGATTGGAAAGTTTTCAACCATAATGTCTTCAAATATACTTTCGACACTCTTTTCTTTCTCTTCTTCTGGAACCCCTATAAGTGTGAAAGTTGGCATATTTAATGTTATCCCAGAGATATCATATGTTGCTTTCATTTATTTTTTCATTTGTCTTTCTGTCTGCCATTCTGATTGGGTGATTTCCATTATTCTATCTTCCAGATCACTTATGTGTTCTGTTTCATTTAGTCTGCTATTCATTGCTTCTAGAGTGTTTTTTATTTCAGATATTGAATCATCTATTTTTGATTGGGTCTTTTTAATACTGTCTAGTTCCTTGTTAAAATGATCTGTGTTTAGATCAATTCTCTTCCCTAATTCAGTTAGCATTTTTGTTACCACAAGATAATTCTTTATCTTGTAAATTGTTTATTGGTGTTTCATTATTTTTTCAGGGGTTTTCTTTGCCCTTTCAATTGTGAATATTTCCTCTGCCTTTTCATTCACCTTACTTTCTCTGTCTCTATGAATTTTGTGGAAACAGTTACCTATTGTGGTCTTGGGGGAGTGTTCTTATGTGGGAGTACCTATATGCAGACTGCATGTGCCCAATGCCTTTGGTGGGAGAGCTAGATTTGATGTGGACACCAGTCATATCTTTCCTCAGGAAGTGCTGGCAGTTATCACCCTGGTACCGTGTGTGGCTGGTGATAGAGAAGCTAAAGGCTGTGTAGAGAATGAAGCAGGACTCCCTCTCTGCTCAGTGGCTGTCACTGCCCTATCAGGGACAGGGTCTACTCTCAAGTTGCTGAGGGTTGGGCTTGAGCTGGTTTTGTCCCCTTTAAGTGTGTGTTTTTTCTTCTCCCTGTACTGGGACCTTTGCCCCAAAGGAGAAGAGTGCTGAAGCAAGTGGAGTGTGTGTGCTTACAGAGGTCTGATGATCTGCCTGTGTAGGTGTCTGTGGTTCTGCTCAGATGCAGCCCACGATCACATCGTTTCCCTAGTCAGAACTGCCCCAGATCTAGTGCTGCGCTGTGGAGTGGAGTGAGCGTGCCCATGTTGCTTGGGCTGGGGCTTACAGCAAGGCAGTCATGGAAAATCTGGCACCCTGCTGCCATCAGAAGTCTGGGCTGCTTCTGGGGCACTGCTTGAGTAAGCGCCAACAATGTAAAATAGTCAAAAGGGAAAGACATCCAGTTATAAGCTAAATAAATACTAGGAATGTAATGCAAAACATTATCAATATAACTAACACTGCTCTGTGTTATATAGGAAAGTATTAAGAAGTTAAATCCTAAGAGTTCTCATCACAAGGCACATTTGTTTTTCTATTTCTTTCGTTTTGAATCTGTAGGAGTTGATAGGTGTTCACTAAATTTATTGTGGTAACCACTTCATGATGCATGTAAGTCAAATCATTATGCTGTGCACCTTAAACTTACACAGTGCTGTATGTGAATTATATCTCAAAAGATATGGAAGGAAAAAAATTAATTGGAAACTTCTTCTTCCACTTTCTTTTCAAAGAAAATTTCAAAATTTCAAAATTTCTTCATTTCCTTATCCTTGCTCTCCTCCCTTCCTTCTCTTCTCTGAGTAAATAAAGCTTTAAAACTTTGTGGAATTCCCTGGTGCTCCAGTGGTTAGGTCTCCACTCTTCCACTGCAAGGGACACAGGTTTGATCCCTGGTTGGGGAACTAAGATCTGTGATGCAGCCAGAAAAAAAAAAAAAAACTTAAAAACTTTTGTATAATGAAATAAGAAATGAATTAAAGTGACTTTTACACATCATAAAATTAATTTCCCCAGCACTGCTGTAGGCAAAAACTTTCAAATGTATATAACTTTATTCATTTCAAATCATTCCCTACATATTTTAAAGTATGTATCTTAAATATATCAAGTTAAAGTATCATATCAGTATAATTCAATTAAATACACGAACTCACAATCATATCTTTATTATGAAATGTTAGGACAATGAAAAGCTTATTCCTATAGAAATTGTGCTATAAAACTAGTAAAATTCAATCATAAAATGCTAAATCAAGCCCAAATGTGGTGTCGTCTTTTTGTGAAGTTAATGTAATGGATCGGACAAGCATGTGTAGCTATCAGGCCAAACATCAAGGGTCTAGCTTTAAAAACCAAAAACATCAAGATCCAAGCTAATGGTTTAAATCACTTGGTGCTGGTTGGCCATTCTACCTTATGTAGCCATGAGAATGATTCGGGGTCCCATGGCTAGCTAGGATTTCAAGGCCATGTATAAAAATCCAGAATCTCCTCATTGGTTTATACATGTTTCCTTTTCTCAGTTTGAAGAAATTGGGCCACCTTAAGTCTCCTTGCTTTCTGAAACACTTGCCTCCTATTTCACTCTGCCCTCCACTACCCAACACCATCTGTCCATGGAAGATAAAAACTTAGCCAAGATGGGCCACAAATATTAGGTCTTGTCTAACTTGTAACTGTGTCCCATGAAATGTAAACACTCGATTTGCATACATACTATATCTTTATTCTTACATTCAGTTAGGTATCATTTTTCCCAAAGGGATTATGGTAACTCCACCTCTGCCAACAAAGAATTCATGTCAAAACATATCAGATATGCCAAAATGTTATATAAGCTGACAATATTATCTTCTATCGCATTGTCATTAACTACTTTTATTTTAACTAAAGCAGTTGAGAACATTTCATTTTACTTTTCTAGACCCTGCCCCACAGGTGCTTGGAAAATTTTCTTTCAACCTTTTGTATTTTCTATGTCACCTTTCAACCTTTTGTATTTTCTATGTCACCTTCTATTTTACTCTTCCCTACCTCTGGTTCCCTCTTTCAACAGCTCCGGAATTCACTTCACGCATTATGCATCCCCATGGATGGCAGCACTGGCAGGAATTCTTATTAGCTATTCAGTAGTTGTTTGAACAGTTGTAAAAGTCTCCCGGATATTTCCATGCATTTGTGAGCATCCTAACCTTTAGCTCCTAAAGACACTGTTGTCCAAATCTACACAGTACAAAGACTCTTCATATTACTGGTAATCCATCTGTTTATTTTGTATGGCAATAGCTTCTTTAGAAAAATTGCACGTGATCTCACTGAGCTACAGTGAAGTTGTTCCCGCATACTACAATGTTTTCCCTAGTTGGCATTTTCTGGAAATCTGAAAAGGTACGTCTATTGAACTGAACTATGGAAGTGACTGTTAGTGTACTTGTTTTCTGACTAGATATTAATTGGAACTATCCTGATAAGTTTTTAATTTCTTTATGCATTTATTTTATCCTACAAGTAAACGTAAAGTTTCTGGATCAGCAAGACTATTGTAGCAATAAACACATCAGTTCCTCATGCCTCAATCTGTTCCCCTTCTGAAGCTGTATTATGATTAGGCCCATGGCACAAAGGATTTCTCTTGTGCCATAGGAGAAGAACCCTAGACTTATGAATCCAGCAGTTTAAATAGGAATAGGACAGTTGTTTAGTTGCCACCTCACCTCCTGGGAGAGGGAAAGAAAACTGCTCCACTGGAATGTAAATGGCTGGCTCCATGACCCAGAGTTTCATCCATCTTTGAATGTGAACAAATTTTCTCAGGGAGAGAAAAGGGAAAGTCCCTACCACAGAATGAAAGCAACTGATTCCAGGGAAATAAGATTTATTACTCTTTGAATGGGAGCAAATCATTCTAGGTCTAACACTTTTTAACTTCCAAGGCTTGTCCTTTAATTCAAGTTGAAGATTTATTTGCTCAGAAAGTACTAACTAGGCAGAAATATTAAAATATTCATTTCTGCAAAGTACCTTGTGTACACCGAGTAAACTTGAGTATAGGATCAGACAGCCATAGATATATTAGGTCAGAGATAAGTTAACTACAATCTCCAGATACTACTTTTAAATCTGAGAAGCAACTTAATCTTCATCTGCTGAGCACCATCAGGCCACAATACTGAGTTCTATACCAGGTAGTGCAGATTACACAGGTCTAGCATTTTGTAAGGACATATATGTCATACCTCACCTTTCTGCTAAGCATCTCTTCTGTAAACAAGAATATGGATAAATGAAAAAATGATATGTTAACTTCTCTCCCAAAATAATAGTTTTCTCACATTATTTATTCCTTGACAGAACTTTAAATTAATTACCATTATAATGTATCTGTAAGTCACACAATACAAACTATAATGTCTTTAGAGTTCATAGGTATATTGCTATCTGTGGCTCAGTAAAATATTTTCTCCGTAGGCTTATTCTTTTAAAAATGAATGAATAAGTTCAATGGATTTCATGAAGAATGTAGTCTATTTATATTGGGAGTTTATATGAAAATATATCATGTGTAAACTAGGTCTAGAAAGATCACCATAATAGATGTTTAGGAGTTACGCTAAGATAAACTTCAGAGAGTGGGAGAGGTCATAATCTTCAAGACCAAGTGAGTGATGCCTCTGCTAGGGCCAGTTAAGTCAGATGGTATCAATAGGTACTAATTCAGGAAAAACAAGATCAAGACCAGGAATTCCAAAGAAAGATAAAACCAAGGTCCAAGCTTCGTAACACCCACCCCATCTGCTTGAATTACACCTTTGGAATGAGTGCAAAGATCATTCTGAAAAAAGGCCTCTCTCTTATTCTGTCTACCTTGAAATATAATTGAAATACATTAATTTATACTTTTTTTTATTGGAGTATAACTGCTTTACAATGTTGTGTTAGTTTCTGCTGTACAACGAAGTGAATCAGCTATATGTATTAATTTACACATATTTAAAAGGCACAATTTTATGAGTTTTACTACATGTATACATCCAGAAAACTAATATCCTAATCAAGATACCAAACATTATCATCAGCCCCAAAAAGTTTCCTCATGCTCCTTACTAATTTATCCCTTTATAATTGTCCGCAGCCAAACACCGATCTAATTTTAGTCATCATAGATCAGTTTTCACTGTCTATAATTTTATATAAATTGAATAACACAGAGGTATTTTTTTGTCTTTTTAAAAACAATGTCCTACGTTTATTCGTATTATATTCAGAAGCACAAAGAAAACAGAGCTTCTTTATTTTCAATTTACGGATGCAACGTTCACCTGAGGCGCCCCCCCACCTCCACAAACACACACACACACACACACACACACACACACACTCACTCCTGAGTGTCTGGGCAAAGGAAGGTGGTGGAGGCCAATACAGAGTAATAAATTTATTCCAGGATGGTAACATTTGTCCATTATAATAGATTGCATGTATTTTAAATTTACATATTTTCTTTCAGATCATTCAGTTCTCTCAGATCCACCTTTTCCCCTGCTCCTCTCGAAATCTGATTGCTCCTCTCCAAGCCAACCTGGAGTGACTGTGAAAGTCACAAAACTTAAGCTTCAAAACCCTCACTTGCATAAGTCCCTTCCAGGGCTCTCTAACTGACTCACAAGGTGATATATTTTTACAAAATTTGAAAATCAATATATAGTAACCACAATTGATGAGGACCATTGGATGTTTCCACTCTCATTTCCTCTTTGTCACTGTTCCCCTTTGGTTTGCTAGTGCTGGCATGGCCAATGGAAGTTTTGGAATTTGCCTATGGACACTTAGCTGAGAATATATATAGTCTAAATATAGGGTAATATATTTTTGTAGTTTTCAGTAATTTCTGTGTAGGTAAATTATTTATAACAGTCTTGAAAGGCTTCTAGGAAAAATGTAGTCAGTTTAGAGAGTACTTAAGTATTTAGGGCGACTTGAACTGTCCTGAAATTTTGAAGCACACATATGACAAAACCTTGACAGAGGGCTTTCCAGATTTGATGGCAATGATAAAAAAAAACTCATGGTATTACTAAACTATAAGTTGTGAAGTCGAAACGAACTTTTCTTAAACTGATGCTATTTTTTAAGAAATTAATTTTAAATAGACAATTTTTGAGATATAACATAATGATTCGATTTTTGTATAGTTTGCAAAATGATCACCACAATAAGTCTAGTTAACATCCATTACCACACATAATTACAAATTTCTTTTCTTTTGATGAGAACATTTTAGATCTACTCTTTTAGCAACTTTCAAATATACAATACAATATTATTAACTAGAGTCACCATGCTGTACATTACATACCCATGACTTACTTTATAGCTGGAAGTTTGTACCTTTTGATCCTATACACTCATTTCACCCATCCCTACCCCCCCACCTCTGGCAACCACCAATCTTTTAACTATGAGTTCAGTTTTCATTTGTTTGTTTCTTGAGATAACATATAAGTGAGATCATATGGTTTTGCCTTTCTCTATGACTTACGTCACTTTGGATAATGTCCTCGAGGTCCATTTATGTTGTCCAAAATGTCAAGATTCTTTTCATTTTTATGGCTGGATTTTTTAGATAGATTGGTAGGTAGGTAGATAGATAGATAGATAGATAGAGATATCACATTTTCTTTATGCATTCATTCATCAATGGACTTATATTGCTTCCATGTTTTGGCCATTATAAATAATGTTGCAAAGAACATGGGGGTGCATATTTCTTTTCCAGTTAGTGTTTTCCTTTTCTTTTTTTTTTGCGGTACGCGGGCCTCTCACTGTTGTGGCCTCTCCCATTGCGGAGCACAGGCTCCAGACGCGCAGGCTCAGTGGCCATGGCTCATGGGCCTAGCCGCTCCACGGCATGTGGGATCTTCCCGGACCAGGGCACAAACCCGTGTCCCCTGCATTGGCAGGCGGACTCTCAACCACTGTGCCACCAGGGAAGCCCCGTTTTCCTTTTCTTTAGATGAATATCCAGAAGCAGAATTACTGGATCATTAATACTTCTGTTTTTAATATTTTGAGAAACCTTACTGTTTTCCATACTGGCTGTACCAATTTATATCCCCACCAA
Source organism: Monodon monoceros (assembly GCF_005190385.1). Classification (NCBI taxonomy): domain Eukaryota; kingdom Metazoa; phylum Chordata; class Mammalia; order Artiodactyla; family Monodontidae; genus Monodon; species Monodon monoceros. The sequence continues at coordinate 45,323,922 of NW_021703781.1, forward strand.
TGGTGCATAAGTGTTCCCTTTTCTCCACATCTTTGCCAAAACTTGTTATTTCTAGTCTTTTGATAATAGCCATTCTAAAAGGTATAAGTTGATATCTCATTGGGGTTATAATTTACATTTACCTGATGATTAGTGATACTGAGCACCTTTTCATGTACCTGTTGGTCATCTGTTTGTCTTCTTTGGGAAAATGTCTATCCAGGTCCTCTGGCCACTTTTTATGTTGAACTGTTTTCTTGTTATTGAGTTGTGTGAGTTCTTTATATATTTTGAATATTAACTCTCTATGAGATATAATTTGCAAATATTTTCTCCCGTTTGGTAGATTGACTTCATTCTGTTAATGGTTTCCTTTGCTGTGCAGACGCTTTTAAGTTTGATGTAGCCCTGCTTGTTTATTTTAGCTTTTTTTGCTTGCCCTTTTGGTGTTAAATACAAAAACATCATTGCCAAGATTGATGTCAAGGGGCTTATTCCCTATTTTTCTTCTAGGTGTTTTATGATTTCAGATCTTACATTAAAGTCTTTAATCCATTTTGAGTTAATTTTTGTGCATGGTATAATATAGTGGTCCAGTCTCATTCTTTTGCATGTGGCTATCCAGTTTTCCCAACCCCATTTATTGAAGAGACTCTCTTTTTTCCACTGTATGTTCTTAGCTCTTTTGTTGTGAACTAATTGAGCATATATGTGTGCATTTGTTTCTGGGCTCTCTATTCTCTTCCACTGATCTATGTGTCTGGTTTTATGTCAATACCATACTGTTTTGACTACTATATCTTTTTAATATAGTTAGAAATCAGAACGTGAGATGCCTCCTGCTTTGTTCTTCTTTCTCAAGATTGCTTTGGCTCTTTGTGGTCTTTTATGTTTTCATACAAATTTTAGGATAGTTTATTTCTGGGGAAAATGCCATTGGAATTTTGATAGAGACCGCATTGATCCTACAGACTGCTTTGGGTAATATTGAGAATTTAACAATATTAATTCTTTCAGTCATGAGCACAGAATATCTTGATGTATATCTGTGTCTTCTTCAATATCTTTCATTAATGTCTTATAGTTTTCAGTGTATAGGTCTTTCACCTCCTTGGTTACCTTCATTTCTAGGTATTTTCTTCTTTTCAATGCTATTGTAAGAGGGATTTTTTTTTTTCATTTCCATTTCTGATAGTTCATTTTTAGTGAGTAGAAATGCAACACTTTTGTATATTGATTTTGTATTCTGAAACTTTACTGAATTTGTTTATTCTAATTTTTTGATGGAGTCTTTAGGGTTTTCTATATTTAATATCACGTCATCTGCAAATAGTGAAAGTTTTACTTCTTCTTTTATGATTTGGATGCCTGTTTCTTTTTTTCACTCCATAGAATGATTTTGAGATTCATCCATGTTGTTGCATGTAATAGTAGTTTACTCATTTTTATTACTGAGTAGAATTCCATTGTACGGTTATAGAAATATTTTGTTTACCACACTGTCTTGCTTATAGTACCTTTACAGTAACTTAAGTCTTGAAATCAGAGAGAAATACTCTGACTTGGTTTTTTTCTTTTATTTTCTTTGAATATTCTAGTACTTTGTTTTTTATATTTAGTATTAGCTTGTCAATTTCTACCAAAAAGTTTGATAAAATTTTTACTGGGATTCTACTGAATATAGAAAAAAATAGAAAAATTTAAGAAAAGTTGACATTTTAACAATACTAAAGTGACATCAGCATCAAGGTGACATAAAATGTCCCTTCTTTTCATTCCCCTTTTTAACAACTAAAAATCAATATCCATCACAAACAAGAAAATCTCTTTGGGAGTTGTGGAATCCAGCACCATATTACCAGCAACCCAAGAAAAGTCTAACCCACCTGTGCAGCTGGTAGGCAGACACACCTCCGTATGGGCTGTGGAACCAGCAGAAGCCATTGAAACTGTCCCAACTCTTCATAGCTGCAACTAGGAAAACCTGGGGAATGCCGATGTGGTCTGACACCTGTGGATGAGAAAGGCTTTATAGAGTAGAAGTCCAGCCATCTGGAAGGGAGATTCCAGCACACCACTGGAGAAAAGAAAAATACGAGTTTGAACACACTAGAGAGGATCCCGGTATACCAGTGCTGCCCCTGTACTGTATTGTACACATAACATTTTGGTTAAGGTGGTAGATCTCCTATTAAGTGTTCTTAATAAAGCAATATTTCAATAAATAAAACTTCATTTTTTCACATGTGCAATACTTTGTATTAGTTATTTCATAATTTAGGCAAAAACAACCATCAAAACCTTTTGATAAAAGTTGTTTTTCTCTCAAATTTTGAAAAGTATACCGGGGGTCATACAGACTGTTTTAAGGTAAATATGATTCTTTATGGGTTCAAGCGCTCCTACCCAAGTATGGGAAAAAAATTGATTTCTGCCAGAATCAAGAAAACTCAGAGAATGAGGATGTTGGAGGCAGTTTCAGGAGGTGACAAATCAAAAAGAATGAATCTCTAAGGACATATTGGAACCATATCCTCTTGTGAATTTACTGCTTATGCAATATTTGACTTGCCATTTGGCAAATATGAGAGTTCACTGGAAATGCAGTGACTTCACATTTTTAGGAAAGGTCACCCAAAACACACACATGTACGCCTATATATATATGGGTATTTAGTGAGAGAGAGAAGGAAGAAGAGAATTAAGTTTTTCATTTACCTTCAAGAAAGCATTCAGTGTGGTGACAGTGAGTATGACTCTCTGGTGTTATAAAGTTGACTTAATATACTTCAAAATTAATATATTGATATGTTTTGTGAACTTTATTTCTACCTTAGGTAAAATATAATTTTCCATTGAATTTTTTAACCTTGATTATATGTATATAAAATTTTTTTTCTAGGAAGTTTCTTCTCTCTTTTTCTCCTTTGGTGACTGATTTCAGGACATTTGAAAAAAAGAAAGAACAAGCAATGCTCTGAATGTATAACAGGAACAGGCTGTATTACCAACGGGCTCTACCTCCTCACTATGCAGTTTCTAACTTGAAATCAAACCTGACTGTTTCTCAAACCAATATGGGTAGAATGGTACTCTATTCACGATCTCTATGGGAAGTGGCAAGGAGTTTGAAAACATATTCAGTACTTATTAACTATTCAGTATTTATTAACAATGTATGTGGGGTATTTTGGAAAAATTCATTTATTTTAGTAATTCAAATAACATTCAAGGAATGTTTATGGTGTTTATAGTTATGAAAAAAAGCCAGTTTGGCAGACTTGGCCAGATTAGGTCCCTCACAGTCACCAATCCTAGTATCTTATATAAATATCACTCTCCTTCACTCTCCCCCTCTCACGCCTACCTCTTACCTTCCTTCCTGCCTTCTCTCCTAGTCTTCCTCTACCGTCAAAACCTGAGAGCTTTGAATTGAGCTTTTTACAACCTTGGTCAAAACAACATACACAAATTTGTTTCTTAGGGAACAAATAATCCTAATAAGCCTGCTGAGGTTCATATAGTGAATGAGAAACAATTTTTATTTTAATTTTTGATAAAAGATAACGGGCCATAGGCGGCTCTTAGGAATAGTGGGGTAAGTCAATTTAAATTTAATTTTAGCTGTTAGTTAGAAAGTAGGAGGCTAACAAAGAGACTTATTAGGTTTCAGGAGTACTACTAATAGTATAATTAATTTTCATTCATTGAGCAGCAAATGTTTATGGAGCCAAGGACTGAGCAGGGTGCTGTATAGCTGCCTTGGTACCTAGTCATCCTTCTGTTTGACTATATCTAAAGCTTCAGTTTATCTATGGGGTTTTAAGAGCAAGCACATAGGTCCTGAGTAGACCTGAAGTAGAAGGGAATGAGAAATGCATGGACAGTACAGGTAAGAGAGCAAGTATAAAGAGTTGGTACTGCTGAACTATCACTAACTACATTGTAAGTCTCTTGAAGGCAGAGAACATGCCATTCCTTCATGTATCCCTCAGGCTAACCATTTCCTTGTCGAATAAACATGTCAAGTTTAGAACAGAAGACTGCAGCTGTGGAAACTACAGCCACATTTGGATATGATGGCTTCAAATAGAGGGTAGGGGAAAATAAAAGTCTGAAACTTTGAAAACATTACAAGGTTGCAAATGGAATACAGTGGAGCATTTCCAAGGTCAGGGTGGGAGCAGGATTATGCTAGTGCAGGCATCCCTTAGGAAAAGTATCCATTAGGGAGAGGGGAAAAGTTGATGGAGATCTTTGCAGTAGGAATTGAGAGGAATCAGGACACCTACAAGTTCAAAACAGAGCAATGGTCACTGATTAAGTAGTATGCATCATGTGTAGTATAGCGAGTGAACAAGAGTTATTTATTAGGTCATCTCTGAATCCAGGTACTTTAAGGCAATAATATAAAAATTTCTCTGTATTGTCATCATCTGAGTAACATTTAGTCTGCCATTCTGTGGGAATTAAAGGAAGTTCTTACATAAAAAACAGACAGACTTCCCTGTTTTATTCACAGTTTCAAAAAAGACGATCATTCCAGGTATTAATTTTCTCTCCCTTTTCTGACAGATGGTGTATCAGTTTCCTAGGACTGCCAGAACAAAGTACCACAACTGGGTGGCTTAAAATAACAGAAAATTATTGTCTTACATTTGGGGAGTCTATAAATCTAAAATCAAGGTGTCTGAAGGGCCATGTTCCCTCCGGAACATGTGGAGGAATCCTTCATTGCTGCTTCCTGGTTTCCGGCGGTTGTCCAGCAGGCTCTTTTGCCCCTTGGCTCGCAGCTGAATAGCTTCAATCTCTGCCTTTATTGTCACACGGTATTCTCTCAGTGTGTCTCTGTCTTCACATGGCTATCTTCTTAAAAGGAGACCACTCATATTGGATTAAGTGTTCACCCTACTCTTGTATTTCCTCATCTTAACTTAAATTATGTCTTTAATAACCCTATTTCTAAATGCAGTGACATTCGGAGGTATTGAGCTGAGGACCTGAACATATCTATTTTTCGGGTTGTCAGGGGGAAACCAACTCAAACCAAAACAGATGGTAAATGGTAGCTCTGACATCAAGGCTACAAGGGTAGGCTGATAAATAAAAGGTCCTTTGGGAAAATAGAATCGTGTACAAAGCTGAATAAATTAGCAGAATAGCAGAAGTATTATAAAAACCTACTAATTGACAAAGTGATGAGAAACAAGGAGAACAATAGGACAAATAAGGTAATAAATGGAAAATCTATGAAGCAAATAGCAAGGCAGCTCAATATCATGACTTTATGTTATATTGTAACATTTACTACATGCAAATTTTTTTATTCTCCTGTCAATTTGTTTAGATTATTATTAAAGTGAAGGTACAACATTTTGAAACTCAGAGATTTTGCAGACACTCATGACTAAGGCTAGAAACCTGGTTTGAGAAATGGGTTGGAAGGACAGACAATCCTGGGGAGGTGAGCAGACAGGACTACACTGCTGAGTCCATTATGATGGGGCACAATGTGGGGCTGGACTCCTGCCCTCCACCCGCCCCATGCCCCAGCTCCCCAGCCCGCTCCCTGTGACAGGCAGGCCTGAGAGTGTCCTTCCTGTGGTTTTGATCACATGGGAATCCACAGGTTCCAGACAGAAATCAAAGTCCTTCCTTGATGAGGGATCCTGGACTGGACATGCCCTTTTCTGGGCTTTGGTCTTCATCTGAGCACATGATGCACTCCACTGCAGGATTCTTTACACATCTGTCTCTCCCCTCACGATGTGGTGAGTTCTCTGAAGACAAGACCCTGTTAGATCTCATATACCAAGCACTGGATCCTCGGACCCAGGTTCTCCTGCCATCTGCCAACCTTGATCCCTCTGCGGCGAGTCTTTGTTCTCAGGCTCTCCTTAAACACAAACATCATGCAATAACTTTTTTCCTCTAATAGGTTGAAAATGTGGTGGCTACTTGTAACAATGTGTTTCATCCACATGTCTGGAAATTCATTTTGTTTCCTTGGAAAAAAAGCGATGAACCCTGAAGCCAATATGAATATTGTAAGTTATTCATATCACTAATATTTAAAAAACACTTCCAAAGATATTGATACTATTGCTCTCATTAATCCTTCATGATTTATTATAAAGTCTGAAAGATTTCTTTACAAAGTAGATGTTACCCCAACCAATAAGAAATTCTATTTTAAAAATCCAAAGTGGCCAAGTATACTCATGAAGTTAAATGTTTTGTCTTTTCTGCATTCAGAGTCAGATGATTTCCTACTGGGGTTACCGAAGTGAAATGCACAAAGTTATAACTGTGGATGGTTACATCCTTCAGCTCTATCGGATTCCTCATGGGAAGAATGATGCTAATCATTTGGGTAGGATTGGTGTGAGGGAAAAAAAATGAGTGTCTCAAATCCTGAATCAAATACATTCCAGTCAAAAATATTCTAATCATAAAACACTAGATTAAGTTACTCAAAAAAAACCTGAACCACCTTGGTCTCTGAGATTAAGCTGAGGGTCTGAGTGATACCAGATTTACATTGGTTTCTCTGATGTGAAGCGCACTGGCCCATGATTTTAGCTTGTCGTGCTGGGTGGAAACTCAGAGCCCCTGAATAGAAGACCCACTTAATTAACATAATGCTGAATTTCCTTAGAATATAATTTTTTCAATAGGTTTTTGAGGTTTAATTGGCATACAATCAACTACACATATTTAAAGTGTACAATTTGACATGTTTTTTCATCTGAGAAACTGTCACCACAATTAAGATAACGTATTCAGAAATATTCACCTCACCAAGCAAACGTTTTTAATTCTATTCATATAAAAGCCTGTTTCTATCTTCATGTTTATCTGAGAATAAGGAGTGAGCTTATAAAGATTTTAACAATTATCTTCTTTAGGTCAGAGACCTGTTGTGCTTCTGCAGCATGGTTTCCTAGCATCGGCCACAAACTGGATTTCCAACCTACCCAACAACAGCCTGGGCTTCCTCCTGGCGGATGCTGGATATGATGTGTGGCTGGGAAACAGCAGAGGAAATACCTGGGCCAGGACAAATTTATACTATTCACCAGACTCAGCTGAATTCTGGGCTTTCAGGTAAAGAAAAGGAACGATTGAAAATAAATATTGAGTTAAAAAGCATGGGTATTCACTGCTTCCAGCCTAGCCTCATTTTAACAAATTACACTCCAAATAGGAGGAGAAGGATGTCATCTTCATTCTAATACATTTTTGGATTCTTCCTTACACCTCATTCCAAGGGTAGCCTTTCCTCCAAACTGTCTGTGATCCCAGTAACCATTGTTACGGGATTCCCTAAATATGCTTTTCCACAAGGAATGAGCGAAATGACTGAAGCAAGGAAATTTGCTGCCCCCAGCAGATTCTGAAGGAACATCCACAAGGATTACTAGAAGGTTAAACCCAGTTGGGGTTCATGAACAGCACCCGTCATCATCAGTATTCAAGTGGGGGTGGGGAAGACAATGAAATTCTGACACCATGGGGAGATTATCAAAGATTTCCTCTCACTGGCCCTCTTGTGCCTTATTCCTAGAAATTACTAATGGAAGTGGAGAAGAGAATTTGCCTGATGACGATGAGGTGCAAAGGTGCTCTTAGAAGTTCCAGGAAGTGAAAGAAGCTCGTGTGTCCCGAGTGTAGCGAGGAAGAGGGCGAGTGAGAGGAGAGGAGACTAGAGATGCTGACAAGGGCCAAATCAGGCCAGGCTGCATAGGTCTTGGTTAAGGCCTTGGAGCTCATTCTAAGTGTAATGAGAAGCTCCTGGAAAGTTTTCAAAAGGGGAGTGGCATAGTCTGTTCTCGTTTTCAAAGGGTTTTTCTGGCTGATTTTTCTGTTCATATTACATGGCAGTGGAACACAACATACAAATGATTATTAAATCTGACATTCAGGTTCAAGGGTAGAAGTATTCCCCAGCTACAGCTACTATTGTGTTTGGATTAAATTGTAGCTGTGCTTCAGAAATGATGTGCTGTGCTTCAGAAATGATGTCAGCTGTTTATGAGAAGCCACCCCAAAAAGCCCCTGACACTCACTAACAGTCTATAAGCAACAATGCTTAGAGAATCTAGTTTTCTATTTTTCAAAGGAAACCTTACCTTAAATAGGTTGACTTATAGAAAGTAGAGCAAGGAAATGTATTCATTTTTATTTTGTCTTTTTTTCTTGCAGCTTTGATGAAATGGCTAAATATGACCTTCTATCCACAATCAACTTCATTTTAAGTAAAACTGGACAGGAGAAGCTACACTATGTTGGCCATTCCCAGGGTACCACCATTGGTAGGTAACAGCAGTTAGCAGGTAGTTTAGTTCATATAGACCCCTTTCCAGTGGTTATGCAGACATGCTGGTCATCATGCTAATTGCTTTCCATTCATTATATAATGTCTACAGCAACCCAATGATGTAAGACCATTATTATTCCTACTGTATATATAGTGAAACTAAAGAGCAGGTAAATAAATAGTTCGTGTAAGGTAACACAGTTATTACAAATAGGGTAGCTCAGATACCAGGTCAGGAAATCTGATGCCCAAGCCAATGCTCTGAAACTTTGTACCACACAGGCTCTGGTCTCAGTTTATTCCATTCATTCAACCATATTTATGGGGCACCTATAATGTATCCTAAGAATACAGCAAAAATTAAATAGTTTAAAATCTCTGTCTTCCTACTACTTATACTCTAGCAGGAGAAGGTAGAGAAAATAATAAAAATTAAAAAGTAAAATACGTACTATGCTAGATAATGATAATACTATGAAAAGAAAAATAAATCAGGGGGTCAGATTAGGGAGCATCAGAGGGGTACACAGCAATTTTATACCAGGAACACCACCAAGTACTTTCTAAGTAAACGTGAAGGAAGTCAGTGAGCCAAGCTCATACCTGGAAGACTGATATTCCAGGAGGAGGGAACAGATAGCACAAAAGATCTGACACTACAGCACATGCAGCACATTCAAGGAACAGCAATGGGGCTGTTCATTGTGTGGATGAATCAGATTGAGAGAGACAAAGATGAGTTGGGTGGGAGTGGCGAGGAGGGTCGACTATTCAGGGCTTTTGAGGCTGTTGTAGGGATTTTTGCTTTCTCTCTGAGTGAAAAGGAAACCATAGAAAAGTTTGAGTAGAGGAGTTACATGATCTGACTTGTTAGCAGGATCCTTCCGGTTGTTGAAGGAAAACAGGGCTGGAGCAGAGAAAGCAGTCACTGAACTCTTCCTGTAACCCAGGGGAGAGATGATAGTGACCCAGAAGAGGGGGTGGTAAAGATACCTGGTTAGGTTCTAGACGTATTTTCTACATATATATAGAGGGGTGGGTGGGGGGGACCAGCAGAATTTGCTTATGTAATGGATATGGAGTGTAAGAGAAAGAGGAGTCATGGATGACACCACGATTTATGGCCAGAGCACTGGGATGATGGAGATGCCATTAGCGAAGACGAGGGAGACAGTAAGAACAGCTGAGGTGGTGGGGAGAGCAGGGGCTCAGTTCTGGACCCAAGTGTTAGGTGCTATTGGAGATCCAAGTGGAACGTCAAGCAGTCAACTGTAGATACAAATCTGGAGTTTAGGAGGGAAGATTGGGCTGAAATACAAAATGTGAATCATCAGTACATGAGACAGAATGCAATAAGCAAAGAATTGAGCTCAGACAGAAAAGAGGAGGGGTCCAAGCCCTAAGGCCTGGGCCACAATTGATTTGGAAGATGAGGACGAATCAAGTGAATAAACTGGAAAATAATGGTGACTGTGGTGTAAGGGAAGCCAGGAATGTCTAGTGTTCTGGAAGGCAAGTAGAGAAAGTATTATTAGGAAAATACTGCAGTCAACTGTGGAAGAGGCTTTGATCAATCGTGTGAAATGAAGTCTGAGAACTGACCCTTGGTTCTGGCAACCTAGAAGCTATAAGGGAACCTTTCTAACAGCAACTTTGGTGGAATGGTTGGGACAAAAGCATAATCAAGGAAATTTAAGAGACCATGAGAGAAACTGTAAAGGGAAGAGAAAGGATGAAAGCAGAAGGGGGAATAGGAGATTATATGGGAGAAATAATGGTGTATTTTTTATGTTGATCCTCACTGTCAGCCAGTGACATTACTTCCTACTACAATTCTAAACAATCCCAATGTCCATATATGGGCATATTCAGGAGAGTGGATGAAATGCTTGGTAGAAGCCTGTGGAAGTTCTCTTCCCACTGCTTGTTCATCCTAAAGCATGGATCCCACTGGTAGAATTTTAGACAGAAAAAAGGGTCAGTGAGGAAGAGCTTCCCAATGTTTCTGTCATTGTGTAATATGTTATGGGCCCAAGGAGATGAGGATTTGTGCTATTTTTTTTTTTTTTAATAAAAGCACTTTTAGAGGAAAGGGCAAAAAAGCAGGACTAGGCAGAGGGAGAAGTTGGGCAGTGATGCAGTCCCCAAAAGTCCTCAGCCAGCTCTGTATGACATGGCTCTTCAGAGTCTTCATCAGTGGAACTAGCTGGCTGGTCCTTTACCCATTTGTTGACCAGTCATTCAATGCAGGATGACCCAGGAAGGGACCTTGGGTTCTCCTGAGCAAATGCAAAATCAAAAGTCTCCCTGCAGCTTCAGCTGAATAAATGCCTTGGACTCGAAGAGAAATCGGGGCAATGAAGAACAGCAACAAAACACATGGTTAACCATGGATTCAAATTCTTTGTTAAAAAGTGAGAAATGTTCTAGATTCCTAAAATTTACTCCTTTAGTTTCCAAAACTATCCAAAATTTAACCCTTTTGGATGGAAATCTACCTCAACTTATGACCGATGTCCATGCTTTTTTAAATAGAACATGTTGAACATAGCTTAACTTTTTTCAATGATATAGGGCTATAAAATGATTGCATTTAGCTGAAATGCAACAATTTCCTTAGGAGTTATTGATATCAATAGAACTGCTTGTCCTGACACAAAATAACTCCAACCTACCAGTCTCTTGAGTATTTAAATTTTGCCTTTCTTTCATTTGAACTTCTTTTCATTCTTCTTTTTCACCATTGGATAGCTTGTCATTATGTCACCATACTCATAAATTTTGGGAAATTTTTTTCTGCCTTCTAATTTACATCTTCCAATCAATCTGCTGTGTACTTGAAAGTTAGATAAGTATCCTTGATAGAATTGTGTCTAAATGGGATTAAGTTTATTCTGAGAAGTCACCTGTCCTGACCCTATATGGACCCATGGACACCCACTCAGGCTCCTTGCGTGTGATTCTTGCTTACTCTGGATGATCTGTTGGCTGATATCTGCAGAGTTAGGCAACCAGATAAAGAATCCCTTAATAAACAGAGTGCTCTTGGAAAGACCATTCTTCCTCCATTGGGATCAGGCTGGATATTATGTAACTGAGGCCGTTGTATAAGTCGGAAAAATTTTGTTTCAGGGCATTATTGAGTCTCGTCAATATGTCATTATTAACAGTAGGGAGAGATTGTCCTATGTAATTCAACTGTGAAGAATTTAAGTTGAGGGCTTCCCTGGTGGCGCAGTGGTTGGGAGTCCGCCTGCCGATGCAGGGGACACGGGTTCGTGCCCCGGTCCGGGAAGATCCCACATGCCGCGGAGCGTGAGCCATGGGCCCGTGAGCCATGGCCGCTGAGACTGCGCGTCCAGAGCCTGTGCTCCGCAACCGGAGAGGCCACAACAGTGAGAGGCCCACATACCGCAGAAAAAAAAAAAAAAAAGAATTTAAGTTGATAATTCTTTGATTAGAACCCAGTCTATTTATATGCTACTGTTCATGAAAACAATTAAAAGCAGACGGGCTGAGAATGTTTATTGTATATAGATGCTGGAATTATCTCGGCTTCTCACTTGTCAAGCATTTACCATGTGACTAGTTCCTGGTAAATACTTTACATGATTCACCTCAAGTATTTCCTAAACAACCCAAGGAAGCATTCATTATTACATGCATTTTTAGATGAGGAAACAAAGGCTGTTAGAGTTTAGGTGACTTTTCCAATGTCACAAAGCTAATAAATCACAGAACCAGGTTTCAAACTCTGTTTGGACACATTTCAAATTTGTGCTTTAACCTTTCCACTTATATACCCTACTCATATTAAATGTTAATTATCTCATTGTTATGAGATTAGATAATTTTAAACTGAACCAAACCTGTTGTAATAGAACGTTTTTGTTACCACATGATTATTCTAAAGTTGGCCTATTTTCTAAAATCAGATAAAACAGTTTATTATAACTTTCAAAAAGTTCTACCCTCATGTTCCCAGAGAGAATCTATGAAAATAAAACAAATATACTAAAATCTGATCATTCTGTCGATTTCAGATTGTCCCAGATGGCACCCTTAGTAAATCCAAAGTAATGTCACATTGTAAAGCATACACGCACACACACACCTTTCACCTTTTGTTGTTCTTTTTCAGGTTTTATCGCCTTTTCTACAAATCCCACGCTGGCTCAAAAAATCAAAGCCTTCTATGCATTAGCCCCAGTTGCCACAGTGAAGTATACCAAAAGCCTGTTGAACAAACTTTCACTCATTCCTCCCTTCCTCTTCAAGGTATGTGATTCCCTTTAACTGGGTCTAAGATATTAAATTGTTTGTGTATTTCAAAGTGATGGAAAGAGAACAAACACCTGGTGGACAATCATGTTTATATTCAAGGATGGAAATTAACATGTTTATATTATTTCTTGAATAGCACTGACCATGGTTTAATCCCCATTATAGTTTATGAGATCCCCACCGATTTCTTTATTCTCGATTACTTTGTGTGGATTAGCAATGCCTGGGAGAGTTTTTGCTCCTTCCATGGATGTTTCTTTACCAAGCACCCACACAGGTCTTCAAGGCTGTGATTTCCCCCCCAAGACCAGGGAAAGGGAAATAAAAGCAAAAGAGTCAAATGAGAAGCCTAAACCACCTGGTCCAAGAAAAGTGGGAAGAAGAAGGATAGGAAAGAAAAGGAAGGAAAGGGAAAAGGAGAGAGGGGGGGAAGATAGAAATGGTGAAGTGAGGCAAGGACTCGGAGACCACTTATCATAATATCCTTGGCTTTCCAAGCCTTTTCCTAAGAGTTCCTTCCTCTTTAAATGGGGATTTCATAGGGCAGTAGCATAGATTTCAATAAACTGTAAATATTATGGAGGCATACATGGTAGGGAATTAATAATCTTTCCTTTTTCCAGTGTTTAATCACTGACTTCTCCCACCCACCGAAACTAACACATACACACACATACACAGGCTCCTTTAGGAGAACAGTTTACCTCAGGCTACAAAATTTAATGGTGTCATTTTCTTCTGTGGTTGAGTGCTATTCTTTTTTTTTTTTTCACTCAGTTAACACGCATGCCTAAAATCTAAGAGATTTTACCGACAGACCAACTACATTTGTAAAGCTTTTACTCAAAATGTAAAATTGTGTGATGACCCTGAGTATGTTTACAGGTTGCATTGATTCAGAAATTGTTTGTTTCTTACTCATATTCAGATTTTCTGACAGGCAATGTAGAGAGAGGTTTTTAAAAAAGCATTAGACCTTAGGTCAGAGGCTTGAGGCTCAGATCAAGATTCTAGCTGTAATCCAGTTCTCGCTAGACCAAGATCCTGACTCTTCATTAGCCTTATGTTCTCACGTATAAAATGGGGATAACAGGGTACAAACTACCAGTTAAAAAATAAGTAAGTCACATGGATATAATGTATAGCACAAGGAATAGAGTTAATACTTTATAATAACTTTGTATGGGGTATAATTTTGAAAATATGGAGTCTCTCTGTTGTACACCTGAAACTAACATAATATTGTAAGTCAACTATACTTCAATAAATTAAATAAAATGGGGATAACAAAGTGTCTACTTATTTTAAGAACAATTAGGGTGTGTCCTTTCAATTTTTAAACTACCAAGCCTCTTTGTCTTCTTAAAGGTTTTGCTGAAAATATGGCTTAGAAGTCACCATTTCCCCTCCTGATTTTTTTTTATTATTTATTGCCGAAATCACACATCTTGGCACTTAATTATGATATTCTGCCATGTTGTTTTATGAGTTTATTCCCTAACTCCTATGGCCCCAACTAGACTGTAACTCTGTGTCTTATACTTCTCAGCACCCAGTGCAGTTCTCAATGCAGCAATTAATACTCAATACTCATACCTGCACTGTCCATTCCATATCTTTATTGTGGGGATTCAATGAGAGAGAGTATTTAAACCTCTTAAGACAACATATAGAAGTATGAAAATATAATGTCTATTCCCATTTGTACCAGTGAACAAGACAAATTAATGTCTTTTCTGCAGCTTGTTATTTGCAAATCTTTAATGATGCTTTTATTTTTCAGATTCTATTTGGTAACAAAATGTTCTACCCACACAATTTTTTGGAAAAATTTCTTGGTGCTGAAGTGTGCGCCCGTGAGATGCTGAATGTCCTTTGTAGGAATGCCTTGTTTGCCATGACTGGATTTGATAATAAAAACTTGAACATGGTTTGTATGCATTGAAATTTCTATTCTGAATATTTTGAGCAACCCTCAGGATTACTTGTCTCATCATCACTTAGGAATGGTACTTTATTAGAACCAGGAGTCACTTCAGAATTCTGTCCATGATATGCAGATAAGCCCACGAGAAATCACAAGTCATTGCTCGCAGTTTTGTTGCCTCCACATTTCTTCCATCACCTCACTGTGCCCTGAAGTAAACAGCTTGTAGGAAAAACAAAACAAAACAAAAAGCTCCCTACTCACTTCTGATCACCTGAATAATTGGTGTGACATTTAAATTCTGTGAGCGGAGGCATTGAACCAAGTTGTCAGGTTCCTCTGTAGGAAAAATATGTCTAGATATTGAATATTACTTTAAATATTTTTAATGCTGATAGTCATCTCCATACACTTTCTAAAACTTGTTTCAGAGCATTTATGTAAGATCTTGTCCACACTCTACCTTCTATTTCATTTGCTTTGCACCAAGTGGATGTTTAAAAGCACATGTGACAAAACGCAGTATCAGAAAGTAGTTAAGAATATGGATTCAGGGTAAAAGCCTAAATTCAAATCCTATCTTTGCAGTGCACTTGAACTCCTCCATCTTGATTTCCTTATCCATGAAATGAGTTGTTGTGAAGATTAAATGAGCTAACATACGTAAAGTATATAGAACATAGTACAAAACAATGCTCATAGTATATCATGTTTTGCTCATAGTATATCATGTTTTGCTACTAATAGTATGATACACTGACACCTATTCTCCCTCAAAATTGTTTAGTTTAGTTATATACCCTCGAAATTAGCCCATATAATCACAGTTTGCAAGCCATAAAGTGATGTACAACTTTTTTGCTCGTATCCTGCCAGTAATGCTGCCTATAAAACTTGATCTAGATCAGAAAAAGTTAAGTCTTAGATGTTTGTGAGAAACTGAACGTACATCTAAGTGCGCATGTGCATGCTTGTGTGTTTGCTTTCTAGAGTCGCTTAGATGTGTATCTAGCACATAATCCAGCAGGAACTTCAGTTCAAAACGCCCTCCACTGGAGTCAGGTATCACTTCAAGCTGCTAAAACTTTTTTTGTGGGCCTAAACCATTAACAATTTACCTAAAGCACAGTCTTAAACTATTCTGTCAAATGCTTCTAAAAGGGAATTTTTCTGGCACGTGACTACCAGATGAAAATATCTGTCAATCCGTGTGAATGAAAATCCTACAAAAAACAGCTGCTTTGGGTAACAAGAAATAAATGATGATTATGACTTGAAATTATTTCAAGCAAAGCTGCATTTAAACTTGAATAAATTGTTGAGGAGGATTAATAGTCTATTTTTGGAATGAGAAAAAAATTTTAAATAATATTTAAATTAAAAGTAGACTCCTTGGAAAAGTTGGCATTTTATTATTTACATAGCCAAGTGACTTTTTAATTTCCTTGTGTCTTTAATTTCTCTACATTAGGCTGTTAAGTCTGGGAAGTTCCAAGGTTTTGACTGGGGAACCCCAACTCAGAACCTACTGCATTATAACCAGGTAAGCATCTTAAGTTGAGGTTATTTGCATTTTGAAAGACAAAGATATAAAAAGTTAAAGATGAAATTACGATAACTTTGCAGGTATTTTCCAAAGGAATGTTGTTGCCTAGACCTAGCCTTAAGGAAATTATAAACTAGATGACTCTATCCTTTGAGTCTTTTTGTCATGTGGAACATCACACTGGTCTCTAATTCCTCCACTGAGCCTTCACGCTCCAGTGTCTGTGCTCATTCAAGCTGCCCTCAAAGTACCACACCACTGCAGTGAGAACCTTCTAGATCTTATCACCCCTCGCTGCATTAGACAGATCTGCCCTGTATCCCAGACCCCCGGCATGCTGTCTTCTCCTTTCCAAAGTGCAACTAACTGTTATAATAAACCAAAATAAACCAATAACTCCTTTTTTTTTTGGCCGCTCTGCGAGGCTTACCAGATCTTAGTTCCCCGACCAGGGATCAAACCCAGGCTCCTGGCAGTGACAGTGCAGAGTCTTAACCACAGGACCGCCAGGGAATTCCCTAAACCAATAACTCTAACTGTTCATGGGATAGAGCTGTAATCTCTGGTCTTCTTAAACAATTTCCTATCCTTTGTTGATGGGCAGAGAAGTTTTCTCACCATATTCCCAGACATAAAAGAAGGATGGTATGCTTGCAGTTCAAGGCTGGAAATATTTTTCAGCAGACAAGAGCCTTGCATGCAGGTAGATATACTGAGCATTCCTCCCACTTGTAGTACAAAGAAGCCAGGCTTTGGAGTCCATCGTACCTGAAGTTAATATAAGTTGAGACAATAACTTTTCATCTCTCCACCCAGACTCAGGGAGTTATTGACAGTAATTAATGGGTAATGTCAGCTCAGGATAAACTCTCAGATTGTCACAGGCTAATTTTGAATGAGAGAATTGCTCTGTGTTTTTTTTGGTAATTCTTTCCCCTTCTACTTCACCCCACATCCAATTTTCCAACCAAGTAACAACCCTATTAATTTTCGTCTGCTTCAATGACTCAATATCTACAAGGGATTTATATCTTTTCACCATAATGTCTTTTGTGTGAAAAAGATGGCCCAGTCTCCTTGTTTTTACATCTCTGATGTCTTTAAAGAGGTTTTCTGAACACAATCAGATCAAACATTTGTTGTAAAGACTTTTCCCCCCAACCATCACAACCTCAAACCCCCCAGACACAGACTCTATCTTTATACTGGGCTCTAATAACTAATCAGAGACTCCGTCTTGAAGGGCTAAGTGGGGCATGAAACACCCACCCCCAATTCCATTCTCCCTTCAACCAAGCCAAACTCAGGATGGTTTCAACTGACTGAGGGAGTGACACTAATTTAAGAGCCAGAAGCTAGGTTCTGGAAAACACTTTGAATAGTGGAATATGAGTAAAGAAAAGTAGGTTTATTCTTATAGATATTCTCCACAATTTTCCCTTTTCTTCAACATATAAAGGAATATAGTAAAGTATTAAAATACTATGAAAAAATTGCATATAATAAAATATTTTTCTTTGGTGAATTGGCTATTACATAAGGATAAAGAAAATATTCGTAATAGAATTCTTGAGAATATTGTCTTTAAAAACTAACAAAATTCTCTGTGAACTGTGGGAAAGTTAGTGGTGATTCTCTTGTCCCCTTGGCCTGCTTTATGAATCTCTAAAATCTTTGTGTGAATGGAGATTTTGTAGAAATAGGAAATGGGGCTACTGATAGATTTTCTCAGAATTTGAACGTATATTTAGTAAAATCAGGCAAGTATTTAACAAATACAGCTCCTTAAATGAAATGATCACCTATGGAATGACTATACTGGGAGGCCATACAAAGCCAAAATAAATGACTCAGGACATTTTGAGTAACTATTTGTGTAGAAACTATCTATCACAGTTAAATTCAGTCACATTCACTTCCTTCAGCTTGAGTTGAAATCTAAGTTTTTACTTTGTAAGAATTATTATCTAAAGCCCACCTATTCAAAGCATGGTCCAGGACCAGCAGCCTCAGCATCGTCTGGGAATGTAGAATCTAGGCTCTTCCTCCAGATATACTGGATCAGAGTCTTCATTTTATTAAGATCCCCTAGTGATTCACAGGGCCTTTAGAATTTGAGAAGCACTGATTTAAAACATTGCATCCATGTTCCTCTGTGGATAAAGGTAACTCTGAGCAATAATTGTTAAGATTTACTTATGAAACTGGGTCATGCCACTTGTGACAACATGGATGGACCTTGAGGATATTATGCTACATGAAATAAGTTAGACACAGACAGATAAATATTGTATGATCTCACTTACATGTGGAATCTAAAAAAAAAAAAAAATTTAAAAACTTCATAGGTACGGAAAACAGATTGGTGGTTGCCAGAGGCGTGGGCAAAATGGGTAAAGGTGGTCAAAAAGTATGAACTTCCAGTTATAAAATAAGTACGACCTGGAGATGTAATGTACAGCGTGGTGACTATAGATAAAAATACCGTACTGTATATTTGAAAGTTGCCAAGAGAGTATATCTTAAAAGCTCTCATTGGGCTTCCCTGGTGGCGCAGTGGTTGAGAGTCCACCTGCCGATGCAGGGGACACGGGTTCGTGCCCCGTTCCGGATAGATCCCACATGTCGTGGAGCGGCTGGGCCCGTGAGCCATGGCCGCTGAGCCTGCGGGTCCAGAGCCTGTGCTCCGCAACAGGAGAGGCCACAACAGTGAGAGGCCCGCATACGGCAAAAAAAAAAAAAAAAAAAAAGCTCTCATTATAAATATATATATAAAAAAACTACATGTGCTGGTAGATGTTAACTAGATTTATTGTGGTCATCATTTCACAATGTATACATGTATGGAATCATTGTAGTGCACCTGCAACTAGTATAATGCTATATATCAATTATATCTCAATTTTTAAAAAACTAGGTTAATGATATCTAATCTACCCACTGAGTAAGTATTGAGTTTCAAGTGCAGTTACTTATAAAAACTCTGATTCTTAAAACTCTGATTCTCTTCCTCTGGTGTTTTAGGCCACACCTCCCAACTACAATTTGACAGCCATGGATGTACCAATTGCAGTATGGAGTGGTGACAATGACCTGTTGGCTGACCCTCAGGATGTTGGTCTTTTGCTTCCAAAACTGTCTAATCTCATTTACCACAAGGAAATTCCTACTTACAATCACTTGGACTTTATCTGGGCAATGGATGCACCTCGAGAAGTTTACAATGAAATCATTTCTATGATGGCAGAAGATAAAAAGTAGTGCTGGATTTAAAGAATTATTCATTTACTTTTCCCAAAACGATTTCTTCTCTTCCACATAGTTTTCTGTACTGTTTTAAATGCAATGTTTCTTTCTGTAATTCTGACTTTCAAAATATATTAGCATCCACAAACTTTTCACTGGTCATTTTTAATTGAAAAGAATTTTTTTAAATTAGATTTTTTTCACTTGAAAATTTATCTAGAAACTCTTGAGTGAACACAGTCTTGGGGAGGTGAAACTTCCTTTCCAATCCTCCCATTCAGTTTATCTTCTAAACTCCAGGTAGATAATGAGCCATGAATCATGGGTGTTGCCAAAAGACAGTCTTGGGGTTGAGTATTGATACCTCGTATGCACACTTGAGATTGAGTAAATTGTTTTCTTTCTATTGTCTATTGTTGCTAAAGCTCAGTCTCTCCATCTGTGCTATGGGGATATCACTTGCTCTTTTGCTTGTTAAACTCCATGAAAAGGCAAATTAGACTGTAAATTGAATTGAGGTCAGCTCACTTTCCCTTTCTAGGGAGAAAAGAACAAGGGTAGCTTAGGGAGCAACAGGCAACCCCCAGTTCAGGAAGGTGGGAGGTAAAGGATTTCTTAACCTCAACATTATTGACATTTTTGGACAGATAATTTTTTTATTGTCCTGGACATTGTAGGATATTTATCATCATCCCTGGCTTCTACTTACCAGATGCCTTAAGTACGCACACCCCCCAAGCTGTGCCTCATATATACCTCTTAACTTGCACCATCATACTGTTGCTCACATTCCCCTCCAAAATTCTTAATTTATTTTGGGTTTACAAGTATGTATCCATGCTCTGTGCATAACTCATAGGAAGACCAATATATCTGAACAGAGAACTGTGTTGTAATCTCAAGCCTACTAGATATAATACGATTCACATTTTTAAAAGTCAAGATATTCTAAAATTAAAAGATGCCTAAGCATTACCTAGTTTAACCCCATCATTTTCCAAGTGAGGATATTAAAGTCCATAAAGGTTGAGCACCTTAATAAAAGATGTACAACGGCATTGTTAAAATCCACACATTCTAGCCCAAGTACTCTTCTCTTTCTGCTGCACAAAGCTGATGTACATAGCTCTGTTGTACTTTCAAATTAAATATTTCTAGAGTTATCTGAAGGAGGCAATGGAGTGAGGTGGTGCTGAGGTTTTTCTAAAGCATTATTCGGAGTAATATTGGATATCTGAGTTCCTAGGCTCTACACAGACATCTAGTATGAGAAAAATGCCGGTTGAATGTGAGCTTTCTCTGCTAGTGTGAAAGAAAGCAGAAGTAGCTAGATAGATGTTAGAATGAGAAAGAAGGAATAGAGGAGAGAAGAAAAGTAAAGAGTGGAAAATATTAGAAGGTATTGACATATACACACTAATATGTATAAAATAGGTAACTAATAAGAACCTGCTGTAAAAAAATAAAATAAATAAAATAAAATTCAAAAAAGAAAAAAAGAAAAAAGGAAGGTATAGGAAGGGATTTGTGCTTTCAGATGCAAACCTCCTCCTCATCTGCTTTGTTATGTCTCAGTTGGTCATTGTTGTAGCCCTACTCAGAGATCAGATTGCAAAAGCCATATATAATCTTAGCCAAACACGGGAAAATGTTTAAGGCATACAAGGAGGATGCCACTGTAGAATTTCCTTTTGAAAATAGCACTTAGGAAAGCAAATTAAAATATAGATGAGATGAAATGTCTGCTTAAATAACCCCACCCTAAGTAGTTTTCAGATGGGTTGCTCATAATAGCAGTGAATCCAAAACCTCATCAAGGATATTAAATTATAGCTGAAATAAACTGTAAAACAAGTCAAAGCATCATAACAAGGAGATGTCATAGTAAGCTCTACAGTAAGTATGGATCTATGCTTCAACCTCAAAGGGTGGTTGTGAGGATTTCCATATTCATTTTGAACGACTATGTATTGAATGGCTACTCTGTGCCAGAGAGTTTAATATAATTAGTGTATGATTCATGATAGCACTCGACCAATATGACCCATTATTACTTTTATAGCTCCAAGGCACTATCTATTAAGTTAATTTTGTTGTTCTTACGTACCAGACAATCTTAGCTTCAAGCTGGACTAACCTACTAAGTGAGAAGTTCATAGAACAGTCAGTATTAAGTGTATGATCTACTGAACAGCAGGTAATTTCTCTGCACACATAAAGCATTGATATTCTGGTTCATTGAGCCCTTCTTGTGATTTTGGTTGGTATAAAGCAGTTCCTCAAACCCGACTATCTTTAAGTACTGAAGTCATATTAAAAAACACAGAAAGCCAAAGTTTACACATAATTATGGATCCAAGTTAGACCCAATCTGAGGGACCAGTTGGCTTCCATCTAAAGATTTTATCTTACTATACATTTTGGAGCTTAGTGAATCATATTTCTCTGAATGTTAACCCTCATCTAATTATTTCAAGGTTTATTTCTGAGACTGAAAAAGCATTTGAAAAATACTTTCTTCTTCTCATATTCGTGTGGTTTGCCTACTCATTCTTCCAAAGTTTTCATCTCATCTATCGTATCATCCAGTTGGCTCTCCAAACCAGGGCTGCTTAACTTGCCGTATCTGTGAGCTTGAGGTTTCAGTGAAACACTTATGCTTTTTTAAATGTCCTTAATTCAAGGTCTCTCTACAAGTCCCAACAATCTACTGCTCCTTACTTGAGAGAACACAATCCATGTATGTCAGCACACTCAGTAGCACCAGATTACTTAGCTTACTATTTTATTGTTCAACTTATGTCACTATAGCAAGGCCAGTACCTACTAGGTGGAGATTTATGATACAGGATTATTTACTGGGAGTCGGGTGACTCTGCTGGTGAATCCTTATGTCTTCATCATAAAGATGTTAGATTAGGTTATAGAACACTGAAGAATATATGTTCATTATGTACAGGTATACATACATATTTTTACAAATGCATATTATATATTTTATGTGTATAAATATATACATAATACATCATGTATAATATTATACATATGAAATTATGCACATATTTATGCACAAACATACATGATTTGCTGAGAATGTGAGTACACAGTCAGCCAGGTACACAGTCAGAACAAGAATTATTTTTCCTTGAATAAATATACTGCCAAACAATTTTAATCATTGAAGCATTAATATACCCTTTCTGAGAGCTTCAGATTTTTCATTTTAATGAGTTTAGGATTCTATGTTTCACACTTTTCACTTTGAAACATCTCATAGCATACATTTACTATTCTTCAGAATTCTAAAGGCTGATTGAATTTAAAACAGCTCAAATCACCAAAGGAAATCAAAAGATTAGAAGATCTGCAAATGGTTTGGCTCTAGAGCAAGTTCAAACCAAAAAAAGAGGTGAGAAGATGTGGAAATGATATCCCAGAGTTATTTTATATGCCTTCTGCTAAAGCCTGTCCAAGAAATGATATAAAATATGGCTGAACTTATTATCAAAACAGGGCAAAATTAATCAATTGGGTTCAATATTTTAAAATAACTTCTTGGTCTAGTATATCTGCCCTTCTTGTGGAAAATATTTATATCCATTTAGTAAGCTTAAGTTGTACAGAATACACTATATTGATATTCATTTAATAAATATTTATCAAGCTAGACACTGTTCTGGTTGCAGAACAAAAGACAAATCTTTTGCCCTCATAGAACTTATATTTTAGTGGTGAAGGTTGGTAATAATAAATAAATAATAAACAGATACATTTATCTGTTGGTAATAAACAGATAAATGTATGTATGTATATTATGTTATCAGGTAATAGAACCACTGATAATAAAAATATAGTTGATAGGTGAGTAGGAAGCACACAAGGCACTATGTTAAATAGAATGATCAGGAAAGGTCTCTTTGAGAAGTGACACCTGAGCAGAGAACTGACTAAAGTGAAAGAATTCCAATGTGTTTGAGTGTCCTGGTCCAGTAGCTCTGATCTGTCACAGATGTGACTAGTCTTGCAAGCTGGCAAGGTAACCTGCCACAATTTCATGGATGTTGGCAGAAGACAGGAAACCCCCATTTCAAAGATAAAAGACTCTTACTCGTAACACACACACTTCATGACCTTCACATTCCCCTTGATCTTCAAGATCCATAGGGATAATGTGAAAGCAGGCCTAGATGAACATTGGACATATAGTGTATCTATGTCACAGTGAGGATCCCCACGCTTAGGAAGCCCCCAGTCTTATAAAGGCAGCTGTTTGCAAACCTGTCCAGTCTCTGCCCCCAGAGAGAGACATTTTCTTTATCGTACTGGTCAAGAACAAACCTGCCCTCTACCCTGGAGAGAGACAGTACTTCTGTCTTTCCAGGCTGTTTGCTTTACAAACATCCTTGAAAAGATAGTCTGGAAAAAAACTGATCTGAGACGTATAGAAATACTCTGGAGAATAGCCTCTCAACATCAACATTTAGTGTACATCAGAATCACCTGAAAGGCTTTTACAACCACAAATTGCTAGGATTAAACCCCAGTGTTCCTGATTCAGTAGGTCAGGGGTGAGTCTAAAAATCTGCATTTCTAACAATTTCCCAGGTGACACTGATGCTTCTGGTCAGAAATACTTACTTTGAGGGCTTCCCTGGTGGCACAGTGGTTGGGAGTTCGCCTGCCGATGCAGGGGACACAGGTTCGTGCCCTGGTCCGGGAAGATCCCACATGCCGCGGAGCGGCTGGGCCCATGAGCCATGGCCACTGAGCCTGCGCGTCCGGAGCCTGTGCTCCGCAACGGGAGAGGCCACAACAGTGAGAGGCCTGCGTACCGCAAAAAAAAAAAAAAAAAAGAAATACTTACTTTGAGAATCATTGTTCTAAATCTATTAAGAAGACACCTTGTGTTATGCTGTTGTTGATTTGCTTTCCTTTGGCTAGGCTTTATAATCAGAAACTCACATTTCTAAATACTTATACCTATTGTAATCTTTATGTCATTGACTCTGGTAAGTAACACATTTCTTATTAGAGACACTTCTCATATATTATAATGTGGTTCAGCTTTGTGGCTTTTATACTTCTATTTCAGACGAACCTTAGCTGTTATTGATGCTGAAAACTCGGCTTCTGTGCACCGGTGCCAAATTGAATCTCTGAGACAGAGTTTTGGGTGAAGTAGAAAGAATAACTTTATTGCTTTGCCAGGCAAAGTGTTAACGCAAGTTCGTGTGCTCAATGTACAGTGAGGCCAAACAAACTGAAACGTAGGAATTTGGAGCAGAGAAAGGTTTATTGCAAGGCCATGCAAGGAAATGGGTGGTTCATGCCCTAAAAGCCCCAAACTCCCCGAAGGGGTTCGGCAAAGCACTTTTAGGTGAAGGAAGGGGGTGGCAGGGTATGGGATCAGCTTGGACACAATTCTCTGATTGGCTGATGGTGAGATAACAGGGTGGTGTCACAGGGGTTAACATTATCAATCCTTAGGTTCCAGGAGGCCTGGGGCTATATGCTCATGGTCATCAAGTAGTTAACATCTTACATTTTTTTGGGGGGGGGGGGCACAGTTCACATCTGCAAAACCACTCAGGAATTGTGCATCAAATACTATTATCTAGGTACTTCAGGGAGGAGCTAACAGAGGATACGGGGAAGGCCTGTCCCGGGAAGGCCCCATAGGGTCCTGCTTGGTTACAAAAGGGGGACAGAGTGGGCTTGTGCCCTCAAAACTGTGTGTCCCAATGTGGGGGGAGGATTTGGTGAGGAGTTTTATAGCAATGGTTCAAGGGCAGGGTTGCTGATAAGGATCAGGGTTCGTGTGGGGCTTGCACTCCTTTAATCTGGACTCAGGTGGTCTCCTGATGAGCTTCTGTGATTCTCAAGGTTATCAAACTGTGACCTTCTCTCTGGAATGAAGAATGCTTCAAGTAGTTAACATCTTCCATTTGTTCAGGGTTTTAGTTCTGCAGAAGAGCTCAAAGATATTGTTATACGTATCCCTTGAGGCAGGACGGGGATCCTGTCCCAAGGCTGCACTATTGTTTCTTGACTGCCCCTCCCTTGTCTCTGCATCCCCTCCCTTCCCTGATTAACAACTGCTTGAACTTGCCCTTTGGAACTCAGGGAAGGTCATGGAGGCTAAAGCCTATTTCCAGCAAACAAGAAATGGTGTACAGAAAGGCTTCCATGCCCAGGAGTCCCACGGGGTCCTGCTCGGTTTCATTATCAACTTCAGTTTATCCAGATATGAAACAAAGAAACAGTTGAAATAAAAGAGAAAAATTTTTGCTTGTGATATTATCTTAATAATCTTAATGGTAATTTCATGCCTGAAGCTGATATAATGACATTCCAGTCTATAACTACAAGGTGCACTGATTGAAGCCCAGAACTGCAGGAGATAAAAAAATTTCCTCTACCCTTCTATGTTCTTTGACTGGTCTAATAATCAAACTGACATAAGACATATAAACAGGAGAAAACCAGATTTAATTATGTACATATGGGGACGCCACAAAGACAATGAAACCCAAGGACAAGGCAGACAATTGAGGCTTATATGCTATCTTGGGCTAAGGAACAGGATAGGGGCTTGGGGCTTTCAATGGGTGGAGGTGACTCACGGGGCGGTGAGGAGGGCAGATGTTTGGTAATTTGATGTTTGTCCTGCCACACAGATAGATCATTCAGATAAAAAGTTATCTCTTGGTAATAGCTCTCTTTCTGAGTTAGACCCCCTATCTAAATTGTTTTACCTTGTTATTGAGTCTGCTGGGTGTGGCTGCCTTCAGCTCAAAATAGTCTGCATAACAAAGTGGCATATTTGGGGAGGCTTCTTCTGAACCTCTTCAAATTCTTTCAAGAGTGATGATCATTTTCCATCTACTATAACCTATTTTTGGTTTCTTCACCTATAAAAACATTTTGAAGTCAAAATTGAGTTTTAAATAAGATAATAATGATCTCGGAAGGCAGCAGATCTTATTTCCCGGCCCAGGAATTGAACCTGGGTAGCCTGGATGAAAACCAGGAATCCTAGCCACCAGACCCTCTGGCCCTTGCCCCCAGTGAAAAATGCATTTCTCCAGGAGGCAAAATCTGTAGAAACAGGTGCAAAATTAATTATTAGAGACATAGCACAACAACAAGTGGGAGAGCACACAGAGAAACAGCTTGTTTAGTTAAGACAGAAGCAAGGCAAAGATGCACACCCCGAGAGAAAGGGTGTGGGCGTCCGTCCTAATAAGGAGTAGCGCAGTGAAGAGGCGGTTAAGTCACTTACATAAGTCAGTTCTTCTGGGTCTTTGTTTACCTTTGGCCAATTATCTGGTTTCTTTTTCCACCTGACCCGCCCTAGCCTCCCCAACATGCGTGCACAACTTTTTTCCAAGATGGATTACAGCCCAGAGGCCTAAGGGACGGTCTTAGCATCACATATTATGGGGTGGTGCCCCCTCCTTTTTGACCCCCAAGGAGGCTTTATGCACAGGTGCAGTGTCTCCCTGGCCCCAAGGATGGGAAATATGTGACCTGTTGGTCCTTTACTCAAACAAGTGTTAGCTCCTCTCTGTTCCTGCCATGACTATTATCTTAAGAGGTACACAGGACACAAAGTCTGACTATTTAACCTGTTTCTGTTGTTACTTCCATTTCGGTGAGCAAACAGGAGGCTGATTTTAAATGTCTAACCTGGATCCCACCTATCTCCTGTCTCAGGAAATGCAAACAGGAGACTAGTTGTAGCTGTCCAACCTGAAGCCCACTTTTTCCTGCCCCGTGAAATGTAAACGGGAGGCCAGTTGTAAATGCCTAGCTTGGGGCCCATCCATCTCCTGCCTCAATCGTATTTAGATATTTCAGATTACACACAGATCCGGAAACCTATGCCATTAATATAAAAATATGATTAATGGTTACATGAGAATTCCTGCAGATCTGGCAGTGTTTTTTGTTTTACAGCTCTAAAATTTAACTGTTTTATGAGATAAATTCCTTAAGTGGCCAGAAGGGAACATGCAGCTAATAATCTTAAGAGAAAAACACTTACTGTTATTTAAAATAGTATTCTCATATTCACAATCTATTTTCAAAAGAAATGTGTAGGAACTATGCAATTACCCAAATTTGACACTAGAGGGAAGATTTGGAAATTTGCTTCTGTTTTTCCTCTTAATCCAGGGCATATACATTTTATCAATAGTGGTTATGCTCATTTTATGTAGTATGTTAAGACCCTGTGTAAAAATTGTGGAAAACTTAAAAAATAGGAATTGAGTTTTAGAGAAGTTCACAAACTTAAGGTAGGGAAAATAAGCACTTTGCTAAGTATTAATACTTGATAATGGCATCACAATTCCCGCAAAAATACTACAAAAGTGACAATATTATACCAATCTTAAAAAGTAAGGATGCTGAAGATAAATTTTGTGTGCAAAATCTCGCAGCAAATAGTGGAAAGGTAATTTTAATTCAGTTCTGCCTGACTCGAAAACCCAAGTTTGTTCAATATTCCACACCACCAAATTCTACACCCCAAATCAAGTCCTAATACAAATAAATCTTTCACATGATACCATGCTACAAGGTACATTTTTACCTCTGTTATGGTTCTTACCATTTTGTTTTGCACAGTAGGTATGTTTGATGTGTTTTTAATCACTTCTTCTATGTTTATAAAGTCTATAAATTCAGGGAACCCAGTTTGCTTCTTTTTATATCTTCTCTTCTGCATGGCACAGGCAGAAACATAGGAGCTTTTGTTTTAATTATTGAAGCTTATCATTATGTGCATCTGTAATTAATGCCTTTACTAATTTTGTGCAACAAAGAATTGAACAAATTTTTCTCCATGTGCCTAATCTGTCCATTTCTTTAATGTGCCAGATTCTCTTAAAATCACATATAAATAGCAAACATATAAATAACATATTTACATGTATAATAGCAAATCACATATAATAGCAAACAATCATTACAGCACTTATTCCTAAACTTAATATAAAACTTACAATTCTCTGAGTTTGATTTACTTCATCTCTTATTCGTTATTTTTTTTTAATTTTAGTTTTGAAGTTTTCAAATGTAACAATTGAGAAAATACTTTAACCCCCAAATATCTATAGTCCAGCATAAATCATTATTAGTATATAGCCAATTTTGTTTCATTTATATCCCACCACACCCAGCAACAGATTGTTTTGTTTTGTTTTGTTTTGTTTGCGGTATGCGGGCCTCTCACTGTTGTGGCCTCTCCTGTTGTGGAGCACAGCCTCCGGACGCACAGGCTCAGCAGCCATGGATCACGGGCCCAGCCGCTCCGCGGCATGTGGGATCCTCCCGGACCAGGGCACGAACCCGTGTCCCCTGCATCGGCAGGCGGACTCTCAACCACTGCGCCACCAGGGAAGCCCAACAGATTGTTTAAAAGCAAACTTCCAGACATCATGTCATTTCATCTAGAAATATCTTATTATATAACTTTAAGACATAAGACAATTTATAAACATAACCACAATATCAATATCACACCTAAGCACCAAGCAAGTCAAAAATTCCTTAATATTATCAAATATTCAGGCAATGTTCACCTCTCCATGATTGTCTCATAAATGTGTTTTTTACAATTAGTTTGTCCAAATCAGGACATAAACACTCCCGTACACTGTATTTGGTTTATAAGTATCTCAAGACTCTGTTTATCCCAGTTCTTCCTTCCTGTTTTCTTATTTCTTTCTTGCCATATATTCACTGATGGTATTCTCCAATCCCAATAATATAATCCATCCTTGAGAATACTTTATATTAATTCTTTTTTTTTAACCAAGTGCAATCCTTTTCCTCTAAGACAGTAAGGTATAACCAATTTATAATCCCATTTTACTTTTTAATGTTCCCTTTTATTTTTTTCCAAAAATGGCCACATTAAGTTCAATCTATGCAAGTGCTATATTCCTAATAAAATTCCACTCCCCAGCCCCTCTTAAATACATTTTCCTACCATATAACATCAATACTATTAGGCTCATCCTCAACCTCATGCTAGAGCTGGACTATTGAACCCTTAGTTTTTTGACTCCATCTCTCCTGATTGAATCCAACATAAGAAGCCTCTCACAATTTCCAGCTTTTGATTTAACCAACAGAGGCTTAATTCCTAAATGAGAATCAAGTTGATTTCTGAGTTTCTTTTAAAAAAGTCTTTTCCCTCATGATATGACAGACCTGTAATATTAATAATATCCTTATACAAGCATACCTCAGAGATATTGTGGATTTGGTTCCAGACCACTACAGTAAAGTGAATACCACAATAGAGTGAATCACACATTTTGTTTGTTTGTTTCCCAGGGCATAAAAAAGTTATGTTTACACTATACTGTAGTCCATTATGTGTGCAGTAACATTATATCCAAAAAGACAATGTACATTCCTTAATTTTAAAATACATTATTGCAAAAAAAATGTTAACCATCATCTGACAATGCAGGATTGTCACAAACCTGCAATTTGTAAAAAACACCATATCTGAAAAGCACAATAAAGCCGAGTTCAATAAAACAAGGATATGCCTGTACATTTTTAAAAAAGAAGCAACAGGCTCAAAATGGAGTCAGTTGTGTTAAGCCCCATGTCTGCAACGAAGACCTAATTGCAGTTACAGCCTCACCCAGGAATAAGACGTTTAACCAGTCAGTCTGGAATTACATGGCCAGCACTAATGAGGTAATCCATCCGATAAACACCTGCCGTCTCCCAAAGGAAGATCATCTTGCCTGAAATAATCCTTTCTTTTGTTTATGACTACCTTGCCCCAATCCCCTTTCTGCCTATAAAAACCTTTCCTTTTCTGCCACTCTTTGGAGCTCCTTTCTATTTCCTAGATGGGATGCTGTTCAATTCATGAATTGTTGAATAAAGCCAATTAAATCTTCAAATTTACTTAGTTGAATATTGTTTTTTAACAGATTTTGTTAAACACAGATATGGCACCCACGAACCCTTTTGAGTTCTTTGTCTTCTCCCCATTTCCAAGGGCCGTATGTAAGTTCCTTTCGTTTCTGAGGTCCACTCTCTTTGCATGGAGCTCCTGATCTAATTGACTTTCCAACACAGGGCAGGTCAGCTTGAGCTGACAGATGGTTCTGATTGGAGCCCAAGCCCTTAACCTTTATTCCAGATCACAATTGTAATTTAATTAATGAAAACTCTTAGCCCTTAATTCTGTCCTAAGATCCACTTGGAAACTGTTAGTGGCAGTTCACAGTTCCCCATTAATGTAGAGCCCCCAGTTCGCAGTCCCCAATCCATCCTTTCCCCAGTCCAAGTTTCCATGGTGGGAGTTGGTGGTGGTAAACCCAGGGCCTTCTCTTGGCCAGGATGTAGCAACATCTCTTGTTTACCTGATACATTAAGATACACATGTTTATTTTCTTTCTTTTGTATAGTTAAAGGCTACTGCCAATGGGAATCTTAAAAGCCAAAAAGCCACAAAAATTGGTGAGCATGGATTGAGTATTTAGAAGCTGTTAGAGCACTTACCACCTAATCTAAAGACTCCTGTGTTAGGATATATTGATCACAGAGTGGGCTAGATTGACACTAGGTAACCCACCAACCTCAAGAAAAATTTTGTGCAACAGGTTACACTGTAAAACATCACACAATTCCCAACCCAGTAGTGCATACCTTTTAAGTATCAGTTTGGCTCTGAGAGCCCCCAAAACTTCACTAAAATAGATAAATAAATAAATAATAAAAGATGGGACCCTTAAATTCTCAAGAGTTAAGCATGCCACCTTCCAGCACACCTGCTTATTTTATGTCTAAGAACTATGGTCCTAGAAGGTATAAATGTCTATGAAAGTGACAAAATCTTACTCAGAGCATCTAGATTTTAGACAAGATCTTTGTTTTGTTTCCTCAGAACTTAGCTTGGTAACCATCAGGTTGGGGGCCCCAAGATGTGGCTGGACAGACATATGGGTTCTCCTTATTTGCAGCTAAGGGTCCTACCAAACTACCGGCAGCCCTCAGGGAAATTACCATGGCCGTTATGAGGAACATTCCAATTAAATAAGATCATTTTAAAAGCACACTTGAAAATAAGATTCCCAAAGTAACAAACTGAATGGGATTCTTCATAATTGAAATTGCTTCATTAAAAAAATTGTTGCAAAGGCTAATGAAAATTAAAGACACAAGGAGTACCCAAAACAAAAAACAAGAGACTGACGTCACTCCTACTGCTCTCCTCTCTCGTCTTTCATTTGAGTACTCATTCCAGTAATTCTCTGTCTAAATTGTCTGTCCATTATAAAGAGACCACAATATTGTAAATAAAAGGTCGCCTAATTAGTGACAGTCATATCTACCCTTAAAGGCACCCTCATATCTAACCTTAAAGGACAGCCACTGTATGGTCCCTCCAAGGGTCAACAGGACTCTGAAGGATTTTCTAGTAAACTGCTAGTTATTTCCTGAAATAGTCAAAAGAAAACTAAAATTAAAATTAATTTTAAAAACCTTTCCAGGGCTTCCCTGGTGGCACAGTGGTTCAGAGTTCGCCTGCCGATGCAGGGGACACGGGTTCGTGCCCCGGTCTGGCAAGATCCCACATGCCGCGGAGCAGCTGGGCCCGTGAGCCATGGCCGCTGAGCCTGCGCGTCCGGAGCCTGTGCTCCGCAACGGGAGAGGCCACAACAGTAAGAGGCCTGCGTACCGCAAAAAAAAAAAAAAAAAACCTTTCCAAATTTTGGTGGGTACCTAAGCTACAGATGGTATCCTGGGAAAACTAGCAGAAGCTCGCAAAGGGTGAGAATTCTTACCAGAGTCAGCTGTCCCAGATCTCTGTCTGTAGTACCACGTAGAAAGAGGAAAATAAAATATCTTTTGCACTCTTACTGGGGATATCACTTGAGTTCAAGGTGTTGTTCAATACTACTGGTTTGCAGGGCAGAAATAGAGACACAGATGTAGAGAAACAAACGTATGGACACCAAGGGGGGGAAAGTGGCAGGGGCTCGGGGAGGCGGGGTTGATGAGTTGGGAGATTGGGACTGACATATATACATATATATTTGGGATTGGGATTGACATATATACATATATATTTAGGCTGATTACTGAGCACTTTTGGGGATAACTGTGCTGTCAGTCTGAAGTGATTGAGCCAAATAGCACAGCCAAACATTTGAGCTCTTAATAAAAGTATTTTGACCATATGTATAAAATAGATAACTAATATTTTGACCATATGTATAAAATAGATAACTAATAAGAACCTGCTGTATAAAAAATAAATAAAATAAAATTCAAAAAAAAAAGTTGCTCAATACTGCAGAAATATTTATTATTTGTCCCAGCTGAAAACTGACAAGATATTTAAAAGAATTTCATTTAAATTTTTGGCCTTTTCCCGTAACCTAAGATGAAACTATGTTACTATTGCAAAAATATTACAACTCACTGAAGGCTCAGGTGATGGTTAGCACTTTTTAGCAATAAAAGATTTTTAAATTTAGGTATGTCCATTTTTTTTAGACATAATGCTATTGCACACTTAAATAGGCTACAGTATAGAGTAAACATAACTTTTATATGCACTGGGAAAGCAAATAAAATCATGTGACTTGGTGTATTGTGATATTCACTTTATTGCAAGTGATCTGAAACTGAACCCACAATACCTCTGAGGTATGCCTGCAAATATGTTATAATCAGGAAACCTTCCTTAACTCTTGAAAGTATTGGTGATAGTTAAAACAATAGCTGCTCATCGAAAATCTTAGACTCACTGGCCAAAGTTGTTCTTGTAATACCCTAGCCCTGAATTATCTTTTAGCTGAGCAAAGAGTTGTCTGTGCTGTGATCAATATCGCCTGCTGTACCTGGATTGACACTTCTGGGGATGTTGAAATTCAGTTACATAAGATCACTGAGCAAACCAGTTAGCTTAAAAAGACTACTCCCTCGGTGGGTTCTTTCTTTGACTTATCTGATTTTGATTGGTTTGGGTCTTTGCAACCATAGCCTCCAAGTGCACTCCAGACATCAGGAATTATTCTGTTTATAGTAATCATGGTAGTTCTACCGGTGCAATGTACTCTTTCAAAGGCTTTAAATGCATGTTACAGCCACTAAGCTCAAGCACATGGTCTCCTTAAGACAGGAACATCAAAAATGGAATGAAGAGAATGATCAACTAAAACAAGAGTCAACCTGAAACTGTGACCTGGGACTACAACAGAGATTCAACAAAAAAAGTCATGACCTGTGAATACCACACTGAGGATCATCAAAAACTGGGAGAACTCCAGAGCAGTAGCTGCAAGTGGCACTGGTATCTTAAATTTTGATCACATCTCTCAATTAGTTTGAGAATCTGATCAAAAGTGGGGAAGTGTTTTAAAAAAAGGCTCAAAATGAAGTCACTTGTGCCAAGTCTCATGTCAGCAAACCAAGACTTAATTGCAGTTTCAACCTTTCCCAGGAATGTGAAATTTAACCAGACCATCTGGAATTACATGGCCAGCATTAATGAGGTAATCCACCTGATCGACCCCTGCCTTCCCCCAAAGGAAAGTGGCCTTGCCTGGGGAAATAATTCTTTCATTTTTAAGACTTTCTTGTTCCATCCCCTTTCTGCCCTTAAAAGCATTTCCCATTCTGTAGCTCTTTGGAGATCCTTTCTATTTTCTAGGGAAGATGATGCTGATTCATAAATCATTGAATAAACCCAATTAGATCTTCAAATTTACTCAATTCTTTTTTAACAATATTTAAGAAGTTGTTGTCGTTCCCTGAATTTCCACCCTCTCATCAAAATATCGAGATATGCTTTCAGGAATAATTAGGATGTAATGAGGTTTTCTTCCTGGACTTGTTTGGTTACTCCTTTACCCATGTCAGAATTTGATTTCATTTACATCACCTATGAGCCAACTATTCTTATAAACAATTAAAAGCTTTTTCTGGAATCTTTATTATATTCATTGAATAAACAGCATGGTGGAATCAGAAAGACAAATCTTTCCAGAGGAGGCCTGATCATCAGGGATATAGGAAGGTGGTTAAAATTACCTGCCACTTGTTCTGCAATTGCTGCAAGATTTCAGTACAAAGTCATTCTTATGTGTTCTCAAGTTATTAAGGCAAATGTCCTCATTCAAAAGTATTTCCTGAGCCCAAGTTGCAAATGATCCAAGGTATAGTTCTTCCTGTATGTTAAAGTTGAACTCAGTGCATTCCACAATCAGGGAAATGCATTTAGGCTGATTACTGAGCACTTTTGGGGATAACTGTGCTGTCAGTCTGAAGTGATTGAGCCAAATAGCACAGCCAAACATTTGAGCTCTTAATAAAAGTATTTTGACCATTAAAATATCTTAAAAAGCTTACTGATCTTAAAGTCTTGGTTAGTTTATACAGAAGACATAAACATAGGCTCATGAGAAGATTTTTTTCCCCGCTGTTTAATCCATATATTTTGTTCTTTATTGCAAGGCAGAATATTAGAACATATGCTTTAGAGCTGGGCCCAAATCCAGATTCTGATTTGTGACTAACGGTGTCAAAGGGGAGCAAAATTTGTCACCCCAAGATATGACTCTTTGGCATAATGATTATTTTAGGCTGATTATTTTTAAGAAACAGTACACATAGGAAAGGCTCTAAAAACTGAGTAGAAATTACCATTTTGTACGAGACATTTACATTTATAAGGGAAATCTCCATTGGTAAGGCAGTCTCCCTCTCTGTAGTACTAGAAAGAGAAGAATGACTCTAAATCTCTAGACACTCTTAGGTATGGAGAAGACAACAACTTAACTGTGCATAACTACCTACCCCTTGTTACTGTGTTTTGCTGTTCACCTCTCATAATTCCTCCCCCCTTCCAAGATCTTGTTTTGTCCTTAGCTTGAGGTGGTATTTAAGGTCGTGGCTTGGGCCATTTTTGGGAGTTACTCAGTTTTCCAGGGTCTCTCCTATGTTGTATACAGGAGGTATACATGTTATGAAACTTGTTTGTTTTTTCTCTTGTTAATCTGTCTTTTATTACAGGGGTCTCTCAGCCAAGAACCTACAAGGTTAGAGGGAAAAGTATTTTTTCTCCCCCTCAGTGTCAATTTTGGATAGGTTTTCTATCATCTCAAAATTTGAGAATGTTTTATAATGATTCTTTCTAAGTGTGATGATTTTCCTCTAAGATCCCAAGACCTATCCAATTTGTTTTGCCATTTTAGCCTTTAACATACATGTACCTTTTATTCTCCACTGAATGTATATTATTTTTATTACATATCTTACAATGTGTTATACATTATGTTTTTCTATTTTATAATTGCTTTTAGTCTATCTGTTCTGCTTTGTAAATCTGTGGTCGATTCTTATACTATGCTACACTCTTAAAAAATTTAATAGCCTTAAAACACATTTTAAAAGATGTAAGTGCCCGTCCCTCAGTTCAGGACCAAGGAAAGAACTTCAACAGGGCAACTTGGAGAGGGTAATGTATATACCCTGCACTTTGGGAAACAGCAGCCTGATGTCTGACTCCACCTGGAAGGCTAAAGATCTAGAGATTTCCTGACCGGCTGCACTTTAAGCTAGGAAAGAAGAAGTGGGATAGATGTGGGCAAAGGAGAGACAGTCATCATAGGCTTGAATGGGAGAGAATATTTGCAAATGATATGACTGGTTCATATCCAGAATATGTAAACAACTTATACAACTCAACATCCAAAAAAAAAAAAAAAAAACTGATTTAAAAAAAAAATGGGCAGAAGACCTAAATAGACATTCTTCCAAACAAGACATACAGATGGCCAACAGGCATAGTTCATCATCAGAGAAGTGAAAATCAAAACTACAATGAGCTATCACTGCACACCTGCCAGAATGGCTATCATCAAAAAGGAAAGTTGTTTATAAAAAAGCCCCTATAAAATTTAAAGAAGAGATATTTGGGTCTTGCAAAATCCTAAGTGATTTCACTTCATGATATGCCAAAGCATGCAGGTGTTTTAACTGGGCACTGTAGCCCGTCCCATTCACAAGCATAGTACAGAGTAAGAAAAGCAGGGGACAGAATGAGATTTATTACAAAATACCATATGAAAAGCTCATATACAATGCTATGTTACAATGACTCTTTTGCATAAAACGGAGGTTGAAAATGTAGGAGTGGAGATCGGAGACAAAGATTAAAGGCAAATTATACGAGATAAGAGTGAACAAAACACTAGAGGGCCCTTACATGGATAAATAACTCATTCACTATAAAAATTTCCCAATGACAATGATCTGGATTTCCTTTGCCAAAGGATGCACTGCAGAAAATTTTTGGTAAGATGTTCAACATCAACTATGCAATACTTGGAAACCTTACCTTCCCTTTTGCTCAAGAATAATCTGATTTTCTAGCATAGACTGGATTCCAGTTGCTTATGTATTGCCAACATATGTACTGTCTATCCATTTGGTTTTGTTTTTCTTTTAGAGACTCAAAATGACATGTTAGCAGAAGGTATTGCTTGAAAGTGTAATTGACTGTTAAAACCATAGGGGTACAAAACTTTTCTAATAAAGCAAATAAATCTCTAAACAATTTTAATTAAAGTGCTGAAACTATTAGAGTAACAGAAGCAAAACCAATTCCAACTACAATTTTGAATCAAATCGACTCCAATCTAATTACAAATTGATACAATCCAGAAAAACTTGAAGGTGTTTTAAATCAGCCTCTTCCCACTAAGTTCTGGCTGCCTGACCAAAATGCAACTTCTGAGACTATTGGCAGCCATCTCCTATGAGTTAAGTTGACATAGATATTCCTGAATCAATGATGAAAATTCAGGAAATAATTCCGGAATTCTCTTCCTCCTCTTCAGATGATTTTACACATGTCAAACGTTAATTTTGGATCATTTTAGCAGTTTGGTTGATTTATTTTAAGCAAATTAGATCTGCACTCTTGTAAGTATGAAAGTGGAAAATAGAAATCTATGCAATTCTAAAATTTTTTACAGGTTATCTAACACCAAACCTCCTCTGCCCAGTGCAGACACAGGGGCTGCTTACATGGTAGGAAAGAGACTGGTTAGAGAGTAGGAGAAAAACTCTTCTTGTTTGTTTGTTTTGTTTTGTTTTGTTTTGTGTTTGCTTGTTTGGTTGTTTTTTGCTTTTAGCTAGGTGGAGATCTTAAATGAGACATTGTTTTTCTAGGCTCTAGTTGAAAGGATTGGAAACAACATGTTCTGTGTTTCCTGCCAGTTCTAATATGCAATTTATAGAACAAGGTAGAGAAAATTTAGGAAAGCTAAAACAGTAATTGGGAATGAATAGCATTACAGGTGTTGTAGTTGGATGATGCAGGGGGTTTAGGCGCTTTATAGGGATGCTTATATGACTGGGTCATTGCACCATTGTTGGGTGAAAATTATTTTCTGAATGGAGAGTCTACATTCTGCTGAGAAGCTTTCAATCCATTTAGCCCTTGAAGCACACAACTCAGGGACTGGCTTGGCAGGAGCAGGGACTTTGGTCCGTTACAACTCTTTTTTCATCACTGGCTAAGAACTCACCTAACAATGTTGTCTGGGTAGCATGTGTTGCATTTCAAGTCATGATTAATGTGCCTCCAGTTGAGAAATTTCTGGTTTTCAAGTCATGATTAATCTGCCTCCAGTTGAGAAATTCCTGGTTGCAACATGTTCTGGGCTGTATCAAACAGACCATGCTCTATTGACCGCTGCCTCTGAAAGGAGCTGAAATCTATCTGAAGCTCCCAGGACTTGAAGACAGATGCCCGGAGACTTCAGAGATTGGGTAATGACTATTGATCTATTTGCAGAGTCTGGATCATGCTATTTCAGTGAGACATGGAAAATATTTGGAGGTACAGAACTTTAATTGTTTGTGAGGAACATCGTGTTTTGATAGCAAAACATAGCAAGAGTAGAATGTGACCACTCCAGATGGAGAAGATACACTGGAGAGTTTTCCAGGCATGTTAAGATGAGTTTTCCCTTTCAGAAAGCTGTAGTGGTTAACAAAGCAGACGTTGCTATTTTTGAATCTCAGTGAGAGGTGATATCACATATCGATACCTGGAAATACTAGTGAAAGATACTTTTAAGAATTTAAGAGATCTTTCTTTGGGATTGCATCTAGGACTTTGGGAAATAATATTTAAATAATGTTTTTAAAAATGTTTAGCGTTTTCAAAAAGCCCTTTATTTTCTCATTCCAATGGCCTTGAGCCTGAATATTCTTAGGAGCAAGGTCATCTGCAGGGAAATGTGGCAGGAATTGGCAGGAATCACTGTACTAAGTGATACGCCTGCTGATGGACCCTTATGATCTGTGAAGTACCTGCCGTTTCCTTCCCCCTGCTTCATAGTGAATAGCCTTGCTGAGTGTTGTGTGAAAAAGTGGTTCATATTAATGTTGATGTTATTTAAGAGTACATGCTCTTCCAGTCCTCATAATTGCAGACCTGCATTCAAGTCTAGGGAGATGAGGACGAGCCAACCTGATGGACTAATATGCCCCCGCCAAGACGTTGAGAGATCAAATGATTGTCCTTTAATTCTATATATCAAAGTCAAAAGGTTGTTATTTTTTGTTTGGTTGCTTTTACAATACACTTATTCTTTCTTTCTTTCTTTCTTTTTTATTTTATTTTTTTGCGGTACGCGGGCCTCTCACTGTTGTGGCCTCTCCTGTTGCGGAGCACAGGCTCCAGACGCGTAGGCTCAGCGGCCATGGCTCACGGGCCCAGCCGCCCCGCGGCATGTGGGATCTTCCCAGACCGGGGCACGAACCCATGTCCCCTGCATCGGAAGGCGGACTCTCAACCACTGCACCACCAGAGAAGCCCTTTTTTTTTTAATACTTATTCTTTATTTTCTGTTTCTAGAATTAAGAAAGAAGTTGTCATCAGATTTTCCTCATGTCTGAAAAAGGTATATAATCACATATATCAAATATATAGTCACTTTAGCACACAACATTTCAGGCAGGAAATATGATAGTGTGGAATTAAATTTGGGGATAGGAACATGATATTAAAGGAGTCATTTTACTATAAAGCAACTTGCTTTAATATTTCTTCATTGGCATATCTTATGTCTAAAAAGAAATTGAGGGAAATTTTATTTCCTCCACAGCTCCTCTTTTGCTATTTATTTTATATTAAAATTTTTAACACAGCAATCTTTCAGAGGCTATTTTGCCAAGCAGAACAAGTGCTTCTTCCTTAATATTGTAGAAGAGCCATGAAAATTAGTGCCTTCTATATATTTGCTATTTATTTTTCTTTTCTCTTTTGTGTCTGTTCTTCCCCATTCACCCTGGTACTCCTTTGTCTTCTGATGCCTCTGGGCTTGGAGCACAGAGCAATAGCTCTGGACTCTAAAAAGCCTCTCAGTGCTATTTGAAGATCCTATCACAGCTGCCTACTCCTTCTTCCTCTGACACAAAAATACTTAATCCTCAAATCTGAAATTTTCAGGCCTGGACATCTGATTGTGCAATCATGTCCTTTCTTTTACTTGTTCATAG
Organism: Monodon monoceros; assembly: GCF_005190385.1. Lineage (NCBI taxonomy): Eukaryota > Metazoa > Chordata > Mammalia > Artiodactyla > Monodontidae > Monodon > Monodon monoceros. Next base: position 45,363,786 of record NW_021703781.1, read on the forward strand.
CCTCATTAATCTTCCTGATTCATTAACTCTTTCACTCTGTGGGTGGGGGAATTCAGAAAACAGAGAAGTAATTTAAATCTAGATTCTGATTAACTTTGCTACCAATAGTTGTGTAACCTTGTGAGTCACTATACTTTGGTAACAGATGAGAATATCAGAGTTTTGTGAAGGATGCTGAGGTAAGGGCAAGACAGAATCTAAATTTTTGTAAACACTCTAATCAGTTTTAGATTAAAAGTGTCAGCTAGAAAGAGAAATTGTGTCAGAGGCCAAGATATTTTAAATGACAGACAGCAGGCTTCTGGCAAACCCAGTTATTTGTGTCACTGACAAAAATCTCATTATTAAGAAAAACTATGAGGAACTGCCAAAATGGTTATAACAAGGTGGAAATACTAAAACTTGTGGACTTTGCCCCATAAGCTTCTAGAGCCTTTATTCAGAGTTCACTGCATTTAAATTTACAGCTAATTATTTCTAAGTATTCTTATTTAGTGTAAGTATATTATTATGTTTTATATCATAAATATTCACTATAATAAATATTTTAGTATATTTTTATTGTGAGAATAATTCAAACTAATAAAGTCATTGAGGAAAATATGTAACCAAGAAGTAAATTAGTAGAAGAAGGAAAATTGTTATTCCTACTATTTGGATATAAGCATTATCATTTTGCAGTAATTCTTCCAGTTTCTGAAGATCATACTTTTTTGATTTGCTTATTTGTTTGAGATATTCAAAAAATAAAATTGTAGTTGCTTAAAATTTGGTTTTACTACTATAGGCCCAAACAAATTTTGCAAAACTCTATAAATGTTTACATATTTTTAGGCTGATGTATGAAAAATTTTTATCATAATTCTAAATAGTTTCAAAGGATGTACTTTAAGGTACCTCACAAATATTGCCAGTTTAAATTGAAATTGTTATACAATTTAAAAAATATATTCAATAGAGTAGTTTTTTAATATCCAAGATTATCCATTGAAAAAAATATTTTAATTAATGGATTAAAATTTTATATCTTTTGCTTTCTTATTGAATTCATATTTCCATTCCACTTTTTCCTTACAGGTGTTTTATATATTTCCATAAATATATATTCTAGTGTCATTTATTTATATGCTTAAAAAGTCTTTTATTGATCAATTGATTTTTCTTCTCTGGAACTAAAAAGTGGATATACATTAAAATTTAAATTGTTTTCACTTCTTATAAGGTTGCATTTTTCTTTTAATTTTTTAATGATTTGTCTTTGTAATTTTTATTAGAATACAGTTGGTCAAAGGATCATAAATATATTAAAAGTTCAATGAATAATTATTAAGCATTAAAATCAAATTTTAGTAGCAATGAATCTCTTAATGACATGAATGAAACATTTTCTTTTAATTCATACACACAATGACAATTATTATTTATTCACAGATGACACAAAATTTAGAATCAGTTCTTTTCCATTTATTTGACAGATGTAAATTGCTGAAAAACCATGTTTACCTAATGCCATTCAGCTCTGAACTTTTTGAAGCTCTGTATCACAAATCACAGTGATGCATCTACAAAAACAATTTTTAATGATTTACCTCCTAACAACTCAAGTAGATCTTTTTTCAGTGTTTTGAAAGCAAAGAATTACAAACTACAAGATTTGCAGAGATAGTTGCTTTTGAAAAAGGATTGATACTTGATTAAACTCTCCTTTTCCCAATACCCATGTCAATATTGTGAAGTGTTCCTTTGTGAGGGGCCTCGGAATTTTTTACAACCTGGGACAATTCACCATAGTTAAGATTCAAAAGAGGAGAGAGTTTCACCTTACCTTTGTAAAGTAGAGTTAGAAAATGAGAACCTCCTTGAAGTTAGAAATCTCGGGCCATATGAATTTTAGGAGAGAATATATATGAGAGTAAAAGATCTAGAATTTGATTTTTAAAAAACTAGTTATGTGTGTATGTATTTGTGGAAAGTCTTTGCATACCCTAGCATGAAGACTAACCCTTCCTCCAAACAATAATTTTTTCCCCATTTAACATAATATTACAAGTTTGTTTTCATGTTATTATATAGTCTTCATATACATTTTAATGGCTTTATCTACAAAAGTTATTAACATAGTTTATTTAAGCAACACTTTATAACTAAAAATCTGTTTTTAATTTTTTATGATAAATAACAAGCATTAAAGTAATTTTATACAAAGGGCTCTCCTCCACATTCAAACTGAGAATTTATCCTCTTAGTATAAACTTATTGAGCAGAACCTCTGGCACATAAGATAAGGATGTTCTTAAAAACTCTGTAAATATAACAACACTGTTCTTAGTATTTTGGTGTTTTTTTTTTCTTAATTGTAACAATTTCTTCCTTAAATATTTTTAAAATAAATTTATTTATTTATTTTTGGCTGTGTTGGGTCTTTGTTGCTGCGTGCAGGCTTTCTCTAGTTGCGGCGAGCGGGGGCTACTCTTCCTTGTGGTGTGTGGGCTTCTCATTGCAGTGGCTTCTCTTGTTGCAGAGCACAGGCTCTAGGTGCATGGGCTTCAATAGTTGTGGCACGTGGGCTCAGTAGTTGTGGCTTGTGGGCTCTAGAGTGCAGGCTTAGTAGTTGTGGCACACGGGCTTAGTTGCTCCATGACATGTGGGATCTTCCGGACCAGGGCTCGAACCCATGTCCACTGCATTGGCAGGAGGTTTCTTAAGCACCATGTCACCAGAGAAGTCCTTTTAATTCACTTTCATCACAGTGTATAATGAATAGAAAAAGAAATAAATATCAAACTAGAATTTCCCAAGTGTATTCTTTGGAAAATATGGGTCAAGTTATGTTTAATTGGTGTTATTCAAATGATAAAATTCAAAGAGCAAATAAAACTATGGAAGAGTAAATTAAATAAGTTAAACAGAGTCTTGATTGCAGGACCATATTGAGTCTTAATTATGATATTGTAATTTAAGACTCTCCAAGCAAGTCATGTATATAGCTTGTATATATACATATATATAGTCTAAAAAACATATATTTATGTCCAAATATTGTAATGTATGTTTTCCATGAGTTCTTTTTACAAATAGCATCTTATGAGAGTCATGTTTTATAGGAAAGCAATGTGAAATGCTTTAGAGTAATAAAGCAATATAGTCTGTGTAGATTACATATATATATATATATATATAAACCTATAATAAATAAATCTATATTGATTTAGTCTGGGTTCTTGAAGATAAGGGTCTCCTCTTTAAGGACTAAAAGTCCCCTGGAATTTACGACGTCTTCTCTCTTCTTAGTCAGACATCCATATATACATTAGTGTGAATTAGCAGGAGGTCAAGGTAGGATGCATTCATCAGGAAGCTATCCTAGAAACAGGTCAAAGAGATTAGAGGATTGTTGGAGTATCATTAAGTAGAAGTGCCTGAATCAGGTGGATTTACCCAACAATGATAATAAATATTGTGAGGCTCAGATCAGGCAGAGCAGGTAAACATGTTACAGAGTCCAAGCTCACTGCTCGCCACACGACAGGCCAATAAATCGGGAGCCAAGGTGTTGAGGCAAGGAACAGCGACTTTATTCAGAAAGCCAGGCATCTGAGAAGATGGTGGACTAGAGTCCTAGAGAACCATCTTACCAGGGTCTGGATGCTAGCTTCTTTTATAGAACAGAGATGGGGGAGGTGAGCAGGTAAAGTAAAAAGGCCATAAGTCTTGCATAATATCTCCTGGTTTCACCAGACTCAGGGAGGGGATGTGTTAATTTCTTCTTTCCTACAGCCATTCACAGGTGAGCAGGGTCAGGATGTTTCCCTGTGAGGTGAACAAAGGTAGTTTAGTTTAACATTCAGGCAGAGGGGGCAGGGTTCCCTGAGACAGGTCATTATGCATGCTTATAGCTATAGACAACATCCTTTCAGTGATTACAGTAACTTGCAACAAAAGCAACAGAAAGCAAAGGTTAAAGTAAAAGAAACAGATCCAACATGGAGTCAGATTTGTTCTTCCCTATTACAAACACACGCCCAGAAAGCACAGGTAAGCACAGCCCTGGTGAGAAGTGCCTGAACAAAGTCTGTTTGGTTAGAACATGCTACTCTTTAGAAAATATAACACAGAGACACCTCTTGCCTGGGTGTGTCACCTTTCCACACCCAGATCCATTACACAGAAGAACAAAACAAAGGTAGCTGAATGGGCTTTATGTCATGGCTGCAAAATACAAAGTGTCATGACTAGTACACATTCTTGTTCCATCGCTGGGGACTAGACTTCAGCTCTTCCTATAAGCAGCACACAGCCCTCCTCCCTGCATCATTACAAGCCACACAAGCTCTCCAGCCTGCCCTTTTTAGAAGAGGGTCAGATCTGCTCTAACTCAGGGGTCCCAGGGTCACTTGCCAATGATTGTAACCCAGAGGCCTCAAGTATCAATCACTCAACAGATGTTGGAGCATCTAAATTGTAAATGTCTTGAAAGAAAAGACTAATTTTTTTAAATTGCCCTACTACCTTCCTGTAAGATACAGACCTGAACTAAGGTATTAATCAGCTCTCACTGTCAAAAAGAGAGTAGCAATGCAGTGGGGTAAAATGAAAGCAGGCAAGAAAGATATGATACAAAATAGTGAGTCAATTTGGGATAGTCTTTAAGATTAAATGATGTACTCATTCTCTCTTTCATCCATCTGTCTATTTGGCAAACATTTATAGGAAGTGTCGACTAAAAGATATATACACAACCTAAAAGTTGAGAGTTATGTTTTATTGAGTGGGCATACTGAGGACTTCAAGCCCAGGAGGCAGCTTCTCAAGTAACCCTGAGAAAACTGCTCCTAGGAGGCGAGGGGGGAGCTAGGATATATAGGAGTTTTGCAACAAAGAGCAGGTAGTAGGAACAAAAGAAACTGTTAATGAAAGAAAACTAGACCTCTCAAGTTAAGGAATTTAGAACGTTTCTATTTATGGGAAGATGCAAGAGTCTGGACTCACTGAAATCATTCCTTTGATATGCACCTCAGCTATCTGGGGCCAGTATCCTGTGTTTTCACATGCTGAGTTTCCTCAGGGCTCACTTTTGGAATGGCTGCAGTCTGATGCCTGCTAGATGGCAGGTATTCTTTGTTTCCTTCCTGAGTTCCCTCAGGACTCACCTGCTCGCCATTGAAGGGCTGCAGTCGCTGATGACTGTGACATCCTTTGTTTACTGACATGACAGGCAATATTTCATTTCTCAAAACCTTCATGTTGGGTCTCAGAGAGACAAAAGTGAGAATGAAACATTTTCTCCTCTCAAGGAATCCAGTCAGTCTGTCTTTCACAGGTTGGGAATGCACATGAATCCCTTGAAATGAGGGTTTTAAATGCAGATCCCTGGCCACACCCCCATAGATGCGCATCCGGTTTGGCTGGGGTGGGTTCTAAAAGTCTATATTGTTTTTAATGGTGATTATGATCGCTGTGGTGTATAGGCCACAGGTAACCCTAAATCAGGTGCTTAGCAGAGAACCCTAGCATGTCTATTCTGAATGGACTGAGTGGTTAAGAGCATAATGATTCAGAGCATTTCCTTTAGAGTCAGACAACCTGAGTTCAGATCCTGGCTCCATCACTACCTCTTTGACCTCAGGCAAATGACTTGAACTCAAGACCTGGTTTCATTTGAAATAAAATTGGAATAATATTTCTTATCCCTTGGGATTATTTTGAGAATAAAATGAGATAATCACAATCATGTCTGATACTTTACTTGGCACATAATAGGTGCTCAAAACAAGTTGTAATAGTAACAATAATTATTGTGGTGGTATTATCATCACTACCATATTATAATAGAGTTTCACCAGAATTTGGCTATATTAATCAATACTAGTTATATATAAATATATTACATTAATATAAAATTACATATGTACTACCTAATTCATATATAGTTAATCATATTAATTATGGTATAGATTAATTATATTAATACATATAGTCAACAGAGATTATGACTTGGATAAATCCAAGAGAGGAGCTCATGGAATTTTCTGTAACAGAAAAGTGAAGGCATAGTCTGAAAAATCCTTCCGTTTCCTACAGGGTGAGATTTGCCATCTCTCTTATATATTAATTTGATATAAAAATCTATTCGAAATGTAGAATTGGAGCAATTTGACAAAGAAAGCGAAAAGAAAAAAAGGAAGTAGGGGAGGTGGTGTTGAAAGCACAGAGAAGAGAGAGAGGTGACTGTTCTGCTTTACAGAACCCCTACATAGTAGACATAGTATGTCATAGTAGACATACCTCTACATAGTAGACATTCAGCACTTCGTATCTGTGAGCTCCACATAGAAAATATTCAGAAAAATAATTCCAGAAAGTTCCAAAAAGCAAAACTTGAATTTTCCATGTGTTACAAGTATTTACATCGCATTTATACTGTATTTACAAACATTTATATAGCATTTACATTGCATTATAATACTTACATATTATAAGTAATAAAGAGATAATTTAAAATATCAGAAGGTTGTGGATAGGTTATATACAAATACTATGACAATTACATAAGGGACTTGAGCATCTGTGGATTTTGGTTTCCATGGGGGAGGTAAGTGGGGGAGTTCTGGAACTGATCTCACCCGGATACCAAGAGAAGACTATGTGTATACACAATTCTTATTTGCCTGACCTAAGCAAACGCATGATCCTGTCATAAGGGCATTCGCTTTGGAGCTAAACTTACTTTGGCTTAAATTTTGTCTTTATCTCTTTCTAGAGGAAAATAAAACAGATTAGCAGGTAGTGTGTTTTCTAACATAATTTGAAGATCTTCACTTTATATAGTAGTTAATGGGAAGTATCCTGCAAAATGTCCCCCTCTGTTACTTTTGCAGTTGTTGTTTGCTTTTAAACTGAAGTAGTTTCAAAGCCAAATGAGGAAAAAAAAAAAAAAAAAAAGCCAAATGAGGAATACATGTCATCTTTTCACCCCATAATTTTCACAATTTTCTATTTGAAAAATAACTTCCTTCTTATGATAAAATAATACTGGATATAGAAAATTTAGAAAGTATGGAGAATCCTTTAAAAATGAGAACATAATCACCCAAATAGTTACCACCTAGATATAACCATAATTAAAATTTGATGCTTAGTCCTTTTTTTTCTCGTTATATTTTGTTATCAAAATGTATGTACAAGTTACATTGTTTTGCCCTTAATATTATATAATAGGAATTCACATATCACACAAAAACATAATACTTGGTGGCTGAATAATTCCTTTCTTCTTTCCCCATAATTTATTTTATCAATGTCTTATTTTGGCAAATTTCACTATGTTAACATAGACAATAAGGGATAATTTTATAAATGATGCTTGTATATATATTTTTTCTTTTGGATAGACTTTTGGAAATAGAATTATACTGAGTGAGGGGTATAAATATTTTAAAATTCACAATGCATGTTAATAAATCTCTTTCCGTTAAGGTTGTGCCAATGCTCACTCCCACCATCAGAAGAGTACTAATTTATCTGATAACTAGAGATATTAAATGTGCTTTGATTAATACATTTGCCATTACATTTTTCTGTGAATTATAAATCTCCTTTTGTTTGATTATCTATTGGAGATTTAATTGATGTTGGTTTCTTTGTTTCTTCTTTCCTCGTTTTTTTCTTTCGTTTTTTTCTTACTAAAAAGTCACCATTTCAGATTTTTCATGGGATGAGTCTTGAATAATTAAGTATATTACTTGTTAAGACACAACCTAGAAACATCTTTCTACTCCCTCTCTCAGTAGTGTTATAGAAAGATTACACTGAGTTTCACTTGTAGAATTCTCTTTGATGACAAATATATTAATATTTCCTTTCCCAGGCAGATTCCAAATGCGGCAGCTTTTAACAGCAACATGCTGGATGATGCTTCTTGGACCTATATATGGTAGTCAAAATGAAGGAAGCTCAACAAATCCAGAAGCTAATATGAATATTGTGAGTCACTCATTAAGGAAAAAGACTAAGAGAAGGAATTATTAAGCTATTGTCATTTTAGATGCAATTGGTATGCCTGTCTAGTTTTTAAAAATTCTAAACTGATTAAGTCTGTGTTTCCTCCCTTGTCCCTTGGCATAGCTACCTAACCAAAGAATTGAAAGACCTGACCCAAATTGGGGCAGTAATACTCCCTTTGCTGGTAGTTTGAGCTACCATCTCATGGTGGTTTCCTGAAGAGAAGGTTCATGAATTCCTACTGATGATCTCTATGGAGTATACTTGAGGTCTTCCGGAGGCTCTTTCTAGAGCAGTTCCTTTAGTTTGTGAACTATATCCATGTACATTTTCAGTTTAGTAAGCCAGATTTTGTTTGGGTTGCTTATAAACAAAAGTGTCTTAACATGCAGGAATTCATAACAGAAGTGGACTGGAATGAAGTGAAACGGAACAGATCTAGGCAAAAAACAAAACCAAGACAAATGACAAATGTTTGCTAAATGCTTCATTCCAATGGAAATGTACAATTTCTTGTGTACATTGTGCACCCTGAAGTCCTCACCCATACCCAAGTTTGTATTAGAACTTTAAGAATGGAACTGTCGATGTTTTTTAGTTAGTGTCTCTTCTCGTTTCTCTCTCCTAAGTATCCAGCAGGTACTCCTAAGCTTCTACCACACTACTGAGCTCACATTCCATGAAAATATTTTCCTCCTCCTTCCACATTCACAGACACTTTCTTCCTCCCTGGTCTGGCTGCTTTTTGGCTATTCCCTAATGATAAGAAGAAGAATAAACATTTATAGAGCACTTACTGTGTGTATAATCATCACAACATATCTGTGAAGAGATACTATTATTATCACCTTTATTTTGCAGTTCAAGTAAATGAAGCACAAAGGAGTTAAATAACTTGCCCAAAGCTGCATCGCTAATAAGAGGAAGAGCTGGAATTCAATGCCATACAGCTTGTCTCTATAGTCTGGGCTCTCATAACCAGTGCTTTATATAGCTGCACAATATGTGCACACCTCTTGTGAGCGCCCGGCCTGGGAAAATGCATAATCCTGTCATAAAAGCATATGCTTTGGTGCTAAACTAACTTTGACTTAAATTTTGTCTTTATCTCTTCCTAGTGTTCAGTCTTGGATAGATTATTATTCTCCCTGAAATTCAGTTTTCTCAACTTTAAAAGGATATAATTCTATCTCAAAGACCTGTTATATGGATTAATAAAACAAGGGGTGTTAACCATCTTCTATGTGGAAGATGACCAATAAACGGTAGTTCCCCTCTTCCTTATATATCTGTGGATGAGGTATCTTCTGTTTTAACCCCTTTAGATCCACTCTCTAGTCTTTACACCTTTCTTTCTGCCTTGTAAGAACTAGGTCAGTTAAATTCCTTTGACCTTTGGTTTTCAGTTCAGTTCAGCCAATGGACATATTGAGCAGGAGATCAGAAGGTGGGAGAGGAGCGAGACCAGATGATTTACTGCCCTGGTTCCGTCCATAAGTCATCTTGGGCAAGTTGCCTCCCGCTGCTAAAGGTCACAGCCCCTCTCAATATGGCCCTCTTTACTTGACTTTCTCATTCAGGGTCTTGTAACCACTCTCTCCCATCTCCCTTCAGATCTAAGGTTGGTAACAACCCACTTGTTACTAGCCACAGTGTTCTGCACAATGCCGTATGGTTTCCTTCGTAAGATGAACATGCCATTTTCCATCAAACATTTGGAGAGTGAACTAGAGTGCATTAATAATACCAGGCCAAGAAAACCAGCATGTATGGAAACCCACCACCTTGCCTTATCCATGCCTTTGCATGCATCCTCCTTTTAAAACCCTCCTCAAGTTATCCTGATTTTCCTGCTACATTCTGTTCCAATACAGAGATGAACAGTAGGTTGTGACTTAAAGTACTATATTGAAATGTGGGTGTAAAAATCAAGAGATTACATCATGAGGTATACCTTTCCGTTTCCTCTTTTTAGAGCCAGATTATTTCCTACTGGGGTTATCCCTATGAAAAATATGACATTGTGACAAAAGATGGTTATATCCTCGGAATTTACAGGATTCCTCATGGAAGAGCATGTCCAAGAACAGGTGGGATTTATTTCATTAAGAAAGCAATAGTGCCTAAGGAGAGATTCCTGGATGCGATGATAGCAGCAGGGCAGCTTTTATTCTGAAATAGAGCCTATTCTCTCCCGTAAGTGGAGGCAAATCATCACCACCACCTCTACTATTTCATTTGCGTAACACTTTGGAGTTTTTAAAGCATTTTCACATACACTATTTACTCTTTCCTTTCCTCCATCACTTTGTCCTCTTTCCAAACAAACACAGAAACAAAAGAAAACTTGGTCTTACTCTAGAGATACCACTTTCCAGGCTTAAAAACCGAAACTCTAGGGTCATTTTGGTACTTTTCTCTCCCACAATTCCTATACACAGCCAATAACCAAGACCTATCAATTTTGCCTTCCAAACTTCTCTCTAATCTGAAAACTCTTAGCTTCAATATTGCTCAGGTCCAGGCTTCAACTTCACCATTATCTTGTGCTCCAGCTACTACAACAACTTTCTAACTGGGATTATTTCATTTGTAATTAGTTCTCTATGCAAGTCACTGGGATTTTATTTTTTAAAGTAAATCTAACCCTATTAGTTCTATACTTCAATGCAGTTAGAGCCATTTCTAGCTCCCTACAATATAGGTTGATATCTATAGAGAAGAGAGGAATCCACTTGGCAAGAACTGTTTGCTTTCTTCTCTCATTTCTTAGCTCCTTTTGTTCTTTGGAGCATTGTATAACCAAAATTTCCAATATCAGAAGGGTTAGATATTTAAAGAGACAATCTAGATTTTAAAAAAGAGAGAGAGGTGGAACAGTGCTGTTCACTTTATAGAACTGGCCATCCCCTAAAATAACTCCATTACCTTTGGAAATACTCACAAGAGCTTTGTTTCCACAAACTTTTATCTTATCAGTTCTGCCAGGTAGCTGCCAAAAGGCATGCGATGAAAGCTGTCTCTGCAATGAGAAGCTGCCTAAGGGCTCAGATTAGAAAGGGGCTATGGATTATGACAGCTCTTTGGCTGTAATTTAGCAGAATTAGTAACACCTCTTCTTTCTCTTTTTCCTCAAAAGATGGATTAATGGATATAAACTTTATCCTCACTTCCAGACGGCTGAGGCTTTCTGAGAGGCCAATCTAGCCTACTCAATCTCAGGAAACCGGTCTAGCTCCAAAGGTGACCTAAGGGAAAGTCCTTGGGTACCAGCACAGCATCACAGACCATTTATAAAAGACAGAAATATCCTAGTCACTCCTCTTTCTCTTCTCTATGTTTTCAGCACCACTTCCCTGTCTCCTTCTTTTTTTCTCTTTCTTTAGTCAAATTGTTCCAATTCTACTTGTGAGTAGGATTTTTACGTCAAATGAACAATTTTACCTTGTGTAAATTTCACTTAAAACCTTGCATTTTGCTTTCTGACAATGCAAATTAACTAGCGTAATGCCGGGCATTCAGGAAACATTCAATAAATGGCATTTTTATTGTCTTTGTTATTATCTTGCAAAAAGCTTAGTTTTGTCACCAGATGCTTTTTGAGGAATAAAATGTCGTTAATGTGAATAACTGTAGAGCAAATATTTATTGTGTATTTTACTATGAATTTTGTGTATTTTAATTCTAATTTAATTCTTATAACTACACTATAAGATAGCAATTTTTATTATTCCCCATTACAAAATAAGTTAACTAAGGCACAAAGAGGTTAACATGTAGCGGAAGAGATTTTAAATCAGGGCAATCTGACTCCAGTAGCTGTATAACAATACAATACACTGCACATAATTCTGATTTCGCAAAGAGAAAAACAAGACACAGAGAAGGTAAATAACTTGCCCAGCTTCAGAAGTAGTTCAAAACCCTAGAACCTCGGCTTGCCTGGTGCCAAATTTCATCTCTTAACTTTCCTTCTGTATTGCAGGGAGTCAGGAAAAAGAATTTTCTGGTAAGCACCAAGGAAGTTCATAGAAAAAACTCCTGTTACTTGTATTTTGCAGCTGCAAAGCCTGCTGTGTATCTGCAGCATGGCTTAATTGCATCTGCCAGTAACTGGATTTGCAACCTGCCCAACAACAGCTTGGCTTTCCTTCTGGCAGATGCTGGTTATGATGTATGGATGGGGAACAGCCGGGGAAACATCTGGTCCAGAAGACACGTGAAATTGTCAACCACATCACCAGAATACTGGGCCTTCAGGTAAGGAGAATACTACCAATGAATAAAGTGTGTACGTTGCTCATTTATATGGATGACTGCTCTTTGAATTTTCCCTTTCCGTCCAAATGCACACTATGGAATCTACAAGAAGGAAATGGACATTTCTTTTTCTACGCAGGTTTTCTTCACAAGCTCTGAAGAAATGCCCTTATTATTGCATCGAGAGTTGTTTTAAATACTCCACTTGGCGTGTGTGTATGTAAAGTATATACGCAAGAAAAAAAAATCAAGATGTAAAGGTCAACTTTAGAAAGGTTAATTCCAGGACTATCATATTGTCAGTGTGCACCCCAGAAATTTACTTGGTACCCTTACTAAAGAGGAAAAATGAAACTGATCAAGAAATGGGACCAGAAACAAGGCTCTGGTTGAAAATCCTGGGAAACAGACATTCATGATAAGCCAAGATGAGCCAAGCCCTTTAGCATAGATGACACTCCAATTCACTGAGTAGTAAAGGAACTCTACCCTCCATAGGCTGGTGGTGCTGAAATCTGTCCCTGGAGCTGAGTTGCCAGCAGCCCCTGTGGACACTGTCTTCCTTAGAAGTTAGGCCTGCTGAGTCACAGAGGCAAACCCGGCACCTGTAGTGGAGCTAAGAACCATTCCTTGAAGGTCACTAAAGCTGTTTGTTCCTTGGCCTCATTCCTGGAAGCCAATTTGCATTCCCTAATTCCACATTCCAGGGCAGTTGTGTCATGGCACAATTGCAAATAACATCATGATTCCCTAGATGAGTGTTTTCCCAACTACATACAGGAAAGAAGCACCTGAAGTGCTTGATAAATATGCAGATGACCAGGCCTCTTCCCTGGACATTTTGATTCAGTCTGTCTGGGCTGAAGTCTGCAAGTCTCTTTGTTTTATTCTGTTTTTAAAATAAGCATTCCAGGTAATTTTTCTTTTCAAGGGAGTTTGGTAAATCTGCTATAGAATTAAGTGAAAATCCTCTGGAGGCTTTTGCAAGTCAGATTTTTCTGATTTCAGTTTCTTAACAAAGTTATTCTTGCAATCAAGGTGATATCCTCAAAAGTTGCACAGACGCATGATATCACGTATTGATTCCAGTATTACATTTAACAAAAGCTAAACATCTAGGTCTGCAATGAATATGTTTAAGTATTGCAATCCTAAAAATGAGATGGGTTTTTTTTCCAATGTTGTTGTTCTTTTTCTTTGGCAGTTTGGATGAGATGGCTAAATATGACCTTCCAGCCACAATCAATTTTATCATAGAGAAAACTGGACAGGAGCGACTCTACTATGTGGGCCACTCCCAAGGCACCACCACTGGTGTGTCTGGGGCAGGTGTGATCTGAAAGTGTCAGGGGATCTTCTTCATATTCATGAAAGGGGTCAGGATTTCTTCCCTCTGTGCAGTCTCTAGCTTGGGGACTCTGAGCTGGGAAACAGTCTTGTCTGGCTGGCTTCTAAAGAGTAAATAAATAAAGTGTGGATGACTGAGGGATTTTCCCCCCAGGACTAAATCTGGAGATTGATGGATAAGCCTGAAAGAGAAACAATTATTTATTTATTCATTTGTGTACCCAACAACACTTGACAGACACCAGGTTAGATACTGGGGAACCAAAGATAAATAAATATGGTATGTATCTTTGCCTTAAAGAGCTCACAGTCTAGTGAGGGACACTAAAAAAAAAGCAGAGAATTACAAATCTCAGTGATTATATGTCACAACCAGTGTGACTTTTAGTTCCCAGTGGGTGCTGGGATAGGCTAGATGTGTGTGGGTGGGCTACGTTGGCAGTGCCATAAGGCACTCCATTCTCTTCACTGCTCTCTGTTCAGCTAGAGACCTTGACAATACCAACAGCATTTACACCAGTTATTTGAGAGCACTGTCATCCATGTTTTACGAATGGCTGAACTTGGGAATCCTTTCTAATGGTGATAAAGCCAATTAGAAAGTGTGTGTGTGTGTGTATATATATATACATAATCTAACCTTCAAAAGAATTATTCTATAAGGATTCTATTTTCCATATTTATAGATAGAGAAAACTGAGACTTGCACAGGGGAGGTTAAGTTGCCCAAGTTTTCACATAGCTAGCAAATGGGAAGCCAAAATTATAGCCCAGTTTTGTCTGATACCAAAGACTATCGTCAAGCTAGAATGGCCCTTGGAGTTTACCTAGACATGCCCCACACTGTATGTTATTTTTTTTTAAATTTTTAATTTTTTGCGGTACGCAGGCCTCTCACTCTTATGGCCTCTCCCGTTGCGGAGCAACAGGCTCCGGACGCGCAAGCTCAGCGGCCATGGCTCACGGGCCCAGCCGCTCCGCGGCATGTGGGATCTTCCTGGACCGGGACACAAACCCGCGTCCCCTGCATCGGCAGGCGGACTCTCAACCACTGCGCCACCAGGGAAGCCCCCACACTGTATGTTTGAACCCTTTCTGCAACATTCTCTATAAGTAGATTTGCATCCTTCAGGGACAGGAAACTCACTTTATTCTGAATTAGCCAGTTCCACCTTCAGAAATTTAAAAATCCTTCCCTAAAAATGGTACTTACTCTGAGTTTCTTTGTTTTATTTTTTAAATATAACTACTTCTACTATCATTTAAAATGAATTAAGAATTGTTCTAAATCTATGAATTAGTATCTTCTTCCCTTTCAGCTTTCATAGCATTCTCTACTAATCCAGAGCTGGCTAAAAGGATTAAGATATTTTTTGCATTGGCTCCAGTCACCACTGTGAAATACACCCAAACTCCTATAAAAAAATTAACAACTCTTTCCAGAAAAGTAATCAAGGTATGTGACAACTTTCCCCCAAGTTTAAATCTGTAGTAACTAAAACTAGCCCTATTTCCACTGATTTCAAGAGAAGACAGCTTGAGACAAATAACATTTTACAAACATCTAGGAATGCTCGAGGCACACATGTAGGTTTACTGATGATGTACAGTTTTGCCAACAGGGTTCAGGGTGCTCACTCTGCTGCCATTCTACCCTGCTGTCTTCATTTTTAACTTAGAGGCTTGTCTCTCATGTCATTCCTCAGTCACAGATACAGCAAGAGCTGATTTGATTGATTGATTGGTTTAATCTAGTAGGTTAAATTTCTCTCTGGTGCCCCCTAGTTTATCAGGGACAGTATAGTGTAGTAGTTGAGATCACAGCATGTGATTTTAGGGTGCCTGTGGGTAGAAATGAACTCAGGGTCTTCCTACTCCACTATTTTGCAGACTCCCCTCTGCACTAGTGCATTTTAAATGTGACCTATTATCTACACAGCAGTTCTACTTAGTGCATATTAATTTTCTATTTTATAGTTGAAGAAATTCAGGATAATAGAAATTAAATACTTTCCTAAGGTATAAGAGACAGAGTCTAGAATCAAACCAAGGCAACCCTGACTCCAAAGGCTTACCAATTTCCTATGGGGACTAGTTTTTTAGGGGAAGTCCCAAAAAACACTCCAAGTAAAAGATCTTGGGTTTTTCCCAAGCTTTTTGCTTGATGGTGTCTTAAATCGATCTTGCAGATGTTGTTTGGTGACAAGATGTTCTATCCTCACGTATTTTTTGACCGATTCATTGCCACCAAGGTGTGCAACCGGAAGATATTTCATCATATTTGCAGCAACTTTCTATTTACTTGGAGTGGATTTGACCCCAAAAACTTAAACATGGTACGTGTAAGTAGTCAGATCCAGAAAAGCAATTGTTTTGTTGCACAGAGGTAAGGAGAGTTCATTCTAAATTGCATGGAAACCACATTTCAAAGTCTCCTTTTTGTCTCCTGGAATGTAGCTGGCATGTTTACGGCTTCCAACCAAAGCTGAGAGTCCACCTGCTTTAATGGGAGGATTTGAGAAGTCTCTGCCACTGAAAATTGTCACCAATTCTTGTTGGACAAAGTGCCACCATTAAAGAGTCCTTCACTTAGGCTATGGTTTTGAAATTTATCTTGCTATGCCTGAGCCCTATCTCAGACCTACTGACGTAGAATTTCAGGGAGTGAGCCCAGCCATCTAATTTTTAACCAATTTTCTACTTTCATAGGTGATTTGGACATAGTCATTTTGTGAACGACTTATGTCTTTTATCCAAAGGGGTAAAGGAATGGCTCTTCAATAACAGCTACAGACTCACCGTTCAAGTGATATGGAGAGGGATAATTGTTGGGGTTCTTATCAAGTCCTTTCCAACTTAACTGAGAGCCTTTCCTTTCTTAGCTACCTCTAACTGATCCGAAGGGTGGGAGGGAGAAAAAGACGAAGCTACTGTCCCCAGCTAGAGTGGAGACAGGTTTGAAACCAGGGGTGGGACAAAGTTGAAGTTGGTCTCCATCTGTCTCACAGACTTCTGCCTAGAGTCTTGCCTCCCTCAGTGGATAGTGGTGATTAATATTTTCCTTGATTTCAAGCAAGATTTATAAAAGGCTGTTTATGCAAAGCATGCCTTAGCCACTGCCTTTCACATGACTTTCTTACTTTCTCAATTTACTAGGGAAACCATGCTTGCCTTTCGCTTAGATGGAAGTGTACCGTGTAGAGCTAAGTAAAAAGACCTTTAAGCAAACTCAATTGAGACAATTTCAAAAAACACCCTCTCAACATGGCCTAAGAGTTTGCTAAAGAAAAACTTCACAAAATGACATCCTAGAACATTCGTGGGATGCCCTCATTGTACATTTATATAGTCAGATTGCCCATTTTCTCTCGCTGTTGTGGACTGGATTATAGAATATTACAGTGCCTGCAAGGATGTTTACTTTAGTGGAGCATAACCAGGGCTACATAAGTAGAGTTTGTAGAGCTTTCAAAAATTACACATGTCCAGAACTCAACCCTAGAGATTTTGGTATTGTTTCATAGGTTTGGGTAGCTCATAAGTAGTAGCTCATAAGTAGCTCTTCTTTGGTTAATATGTCTTTAGAGGGTATGGTACATGTTTATTCCTTGAGAGAGAGAGGAGAGAAAGAGAGAGAAAAAAATACTCAGATTTACTTGTGGTGTGATTGTATGATTAGCCTTCAGGTAAGAATCTTTTTACTTTGCAGAGTCGCTTAGACGTTTATTTGTCACAAAGCCCTGCGGGAACATCTGTTCAGAATATGCTGCACTGGGCCCAGGTACATGCTCCCTGTTCCTGATATGACACACACATATCTCTGCAAGATCCCTGAGGAGCACTCCCAAGAGAGCTCACTGCAGGGTTTTGCAGGTTCTGCTACTGTCAGGTGGATGTTTCTGGAATCAGCATCAACTCATGTTGATTTCCTTTACTCCTGTCTATTCTCCATGTCCTCTGTATCTGGTGTTTGGGTTCCCAGGTATTCTGACTAAATTCTGACCTTTAGATTACTCTGAATTGCCTTTTTTAGGAAAGGCTTGTGTTTCCTCTTTTGCGAAATCATTAGCTCTAATAGAGCTTTATATAACATGATACAGGCTGTTCCAAAAAGATCTGTTTATCCTCTAATTGGGATATGGGCGATTTCAGAGTGTGGAAATATTGCTTAATTCAGAGGAAATTAAATGTTAGAGAGAGATTAAAATAGATTGTTTCTGTTTTTACTCTCAGTTTAAGGGTTATGGGTTTTTTTGTTACTATATTACTCAATACTTGGCAAGTCAAATTCTGTTGGTATAGCTTTCTGAGCCAAGTATGTATGAGTGTGTGTATGGGGGGAAAGGTCTTCCCAAAGTTTTAATATTTAATTACACATTTTGAGTTTTAAATACTTTAAAACATTTAATAGGGATCTGAGATCCCTAGGAATTTGAATTTTAACCTACACCCTGATAAATTTGTTCCATGCTTTAAAGTTGAGAATCACTGCTATAGATAGTCTGAAATACTAGTTGAGGATTTCTGAAATTCTTTGAAGAGTTCCACGCCCAGAAGATAAGCCTTCAAGCTCCTACAGGAAGAAAGGTATTCAGGACACAGAGCCTCCTACTGGTGAGGAGACAGGTAGACTCTGATAGGCATGCCTTTCCAGGAAATACAACTTCAATTTCACATTTATTGAGCACTTATTATGTGTCCTTGTTGTCCAAATATACGACTTAATTCTGTCTCATTCTTTCTTATGAATTCTCATAACAATCTTTCAATGAAGGCATTGATATTCCCATTCTACAGATGTCATAACCAACCCTTTACACATCTCACAGCTGACTCTTCTTAAAGATATCTCTTCTTCTTTGACAGAAAGTTCTCTTCAGAATAGAAATAACTGGGCGTGGGGAGATAAAACATTTGGTCATAAGTTACGTAGAGAGCTAAGGCACGGATGATGATGATATGAATAAAAAGAATGATTTCTTGACCATTCCCAGGGGCCACATGCTTTTTATGCATGACCATATTTAATCTTCACAACCCTATAAGAAGAATGTTATTGTCATTTCCATTGCACAGATGAGACAATAGGTTTAGAGAAGATACATATCTTGCCTGGATCACAGACTTAATAATCCATTAAGCTTGGATTCAAACAAGGTCTGTTTGATGCTAGAACCCAAGTTCCTAACTTGTACGCTCTATTGCCTCTCATTGCTGAAAACCTACAGAATTTCAACAGCTGCAGACTACTGCCTCTGTCAATATAAATCACAATGAGAACCATTTCAAACATAAAATCAGAATGAAATCAATGTCAAAAAAAAATCTGAGATTCAAGTTAAGGGAAAAAATAAATCCTTGGAGTAGTCTGAGAATAATTTAATGAAGTGCTTGAGGTAAAGGTAAAAATTATCTGCCTCCTCAATCCAACATGGGTAGCAAATAACAGAAAAAGGATCCCCTAGAAGTATTAATGCTTCTACTCTAATATCTGAAGTCTAAAATTTAAAATGAAAACAGGTTACATACGCTGTCTCAGACACTCAGTCCATGGCCATATTACTGACAACATGGCGGGCTGCTTGGCTCTACAGACAGGAGACAGACAGACAGAGGCTATACCTCAGAAAGCCCTGAGGGTGTTCTTTGAGTGAGCATTCCTTTCAAAAGTAACAAAAATGTTTAAGAATAAGGAATATAATCATAATATCCTAGACCATCTGACAAGGATGATATGGCATAAAGTTTTAAAATAATAACAGCAGTCATTTTTTAATGTAGGAAATGTATAGTTGGTGCCTTTTAAAAATAAATATATATAAATTCCTGAAGCCAGGATATTCAAGAATCATTCAATTTAGCATCTTTCAAACATTTTCTATGTATACAACATTGTAATATTTAAAGCCCTCACTGCTTGAGGATTTTTGTTGGAAAAGTATAGAGGGGAAAAAAGGATTGTAAGTCAGTTCTGTGAATTAGTATCAATTTTTATCATTTTTATTATTTGACTTATTAAACTTTATTGACTTTTAGCTCATGTGCTAAAGAGTGGGACATTATGTCAAACCATTTTGTAAATTTTTTGTTAACTGTCTTTAAATGTATGTTGTTTTCTTGCATCATTTTAACATGTTTATTATTTTTATCTTATTATAGGCTGTTAATTCTGGTCAGTTCCAAGCTTTTGATTGGGGAAACCCTGATCAGAACATGAGGCACTTCCACCAGGTATAATATCAACAATGATCAAACAATTGCATACTGCAAATGAATTTAAAAAATAGTATCTACTCATCAAGCACCTACTAGGCCCCATTCACTATGCCAGATATTTTGTATAGATCAGATGTTGCTTATTGGGTTCTTACCATGTGCCGTAACATTATTTTTGATCCTCAGAATGACCTTCCAAGGTAAATATCATTGTCTCTATTTTTCCAGAAGCTCAGAGAGTTTTAGGTAAATTGTCAAAATTATTTAGCTTATAAAGAACAAGAATATGACACAGGAGTTCCTGGGTCAAAAGTCCATTCTTCTTCCACTACACTTATTCCTTTTCAAAAAATAGAAATTCTCAGCACTTAATTAAGACCATATTTTAAAGAAAGAATTAAAGATACATAATTTTGTTTCTGGAGCATATTCTCTGGCTTCTTAACTGTCTCTCATAAAATGAACTAACATTTTCCTAATAATTCTTTGGGATGTCATTTACTAGTCATTTTATAAAAGTACATGAATTATTAGAGATATTCCAGACAGGAATATCACCTTTAGGGAGAAGCAGTCCTATCTGCCAGATAATGATATGTCAAAATATTTCTTGACATTATACACGAAAACTTTTGGAGCAAAAACTCTATATTAAAGCAAATAGATGTCGTTGTTATTATTATTTTTTCAGTATGTAAGGAAATCCGATGATGGCTTTGGCCTCTTGCTGATAGACTGAGCTTAAATTAAACAAATAGTCATCAAAGATACATGGGTTTTTCAAATCAAGGATATGGACAGAAATTTGGAAAATTTTAAAAAAGCAATTTCAGTGCCACCATAATAACTACAATAGTGAAAATGCATAATTTCAACTAGTGTGAAAAATCTGATTTTTCTCCTAAACTGCTATAGTTATACGTGTGTGGGGTGGTGTGTGCCCACACACACAAACTCACACACTGTGTCAAAGTACTATTTACTCTTGTAATTAACCAATTCCTTGTCCTAGCAAGAGTACATAGTTGCTTTAAGAAAAGCTTTTTAGATGATGACCTTACCCTATAAGACTCAAATACCTATTTGAATGAGAGTTGAATCACAAGTATTAACTTCGTCACTGTGCTTGCAGATTCTATCAAAATACATGGCCATTCAGGTTCAAATACGAATCTTTTGCTTGGAACTTTGGGGGAAAAAAAGAAAACCTAAAACAGACTGAGGGTGAACAATATACAAGTTTTAAACATCAGTAACCTTTGTCACAACTGTAAGTAAGAGCCCCATAAATTAGGCAGGTGTGATTACCAATATAATCACCAATCCTGTAAAACTAAGAAAGTAAAAAAATTATTTCTTGGCCAAAGGCCACCATATATCATTTGGATCTTGATCTTGATGTTCATTTTTGCTTTGCCATCTTCTGGGCTCCCCCATTCATTCTTAGCAGGGTATTAAATTATTGCAGTAAATGTATTCTCATTTCAGAGGCCCCTGAGACCCACTTGTGCCTTAAAACTTGCTAATATTTTTGCCACTCTGTGCTGTGTTGTTTTTCTATTCTTTATGTCTCTCTATCCTTGCATTTGAATATTTATGCTTTGTATTATTCTGCTGAGAAAACTGTCAAGTCAGGAAGAGCATGCCTCTTTTTTCATCAGTTGCACTTTTGCACTGGGGCCTTGCACCAGGCTTTTCTGAGTTCACCCTTCCCTCGAGCGCACTACTGGTCAGTGCTAATCTGCACTCATTTCCTTCTTTGCCCTTCACATTGCCTTCTCATAGCTACACATTCCCATTTACCACTTGCTCCTAAGCCCAGGTCCAAGGCCTCCCAGTATTACAGGGTAGGGGAATTATACTTGATATATTTGGTAATGCAAAGACCCATCCAGTGACAGTGAAATGTGGAATGACTATACCAATGCGCTCTGCCTCATATCTCTCTACTAGGAGAACTCAAGGTGCAGAGTCACCGAGTCAGGGGTCTCCCCCAGGCACATTTCTAGTCCTCTTAGAAACCTTTCCCTGGCCAATGTTACTGTTTCCTAAGGATTTATAACCTGGTCCATGTTACCTTTCTTCCTAGTCTTGCTGTCAAAATTAACTAGGGTGTATTAATCTCCTTGGGCTACCATAAAAAATCCCATAGACTGAGTGGCTTAAACAACAGAAATGTATTTCTAAGAGTTCTGGAAGCTGGAAGTCCGAGATCAATGTGCCAGCACAGTCAGGTCCTAGTGAGGGCTCTCTTCCTGGACTGCAGAAAGCCACCTTCCTCATGTGTATCCACATAGCCTTTCCTCTATGTGGTTGACGAGAGAGAGAGACATTAATGTCTCTCTCTTCCCCTTCTTATAAGGCCACAAATCCTATTGGACTGGGACCCAAACCTTATGGCCTCATTTAACCTTAAATACTTCCTAAAAGCCTTGTCTCCAAATACAATCACTTTGGGGTTAGGGTTTCAACATATGAATTTGAGGGGAACACAATTTAGTCCATAGAATATGCAACTCTTTCCATTGTAAGTAGTAGAAATCAACTTTATTTTATATTTAAAAAAAATGTTTTAGTTTTACTGAAATAAAACGTATAGTGGTAAATGCACAATAGCCAGGAACTTATATACCGTTCTCAGGCTCTCTCTTTCTCTCTCCCTCTCAGTCTCTTTCAATTCTGCTTGCATATGCTGTTTCCATTCTTAGGCTATTTCCAAGATAGTAGTACAATGGTAACGGTGTGTACCTAGCTCATGAAGCTTTTTTTAACTGCAAACTCAAAGAAAATGGCAATATTTTCTCAATAGCTCTGGTAAAAAGTTCCTGAGAGAACTCTGACCCAATTTTAGTAATGTGCCCATTGCTCATACAATTATACTGTGGCCAGAAGAATGAAGGACTAATTGACCAGGACTGATCAGCCTGGACCGCTCTGGAACTGGGGTTTTGGGATTTGTTGAATCAGCACAAGAAAGGTTGTGTTACCAGAAAGAAGGGAAACTTGCCAGGGGATTAGCATCATAGCCACTCTATTTCTCTGTAACGGGCTGGCTCCTTTTAAACATTATTTTCAAACGTCTTTTTTGTACATTAGTCTCAATGCCCCCTAAAGAGTCTTCTCAAGTGTTACTAACTCCCCTGAGCCCAGATTTCTGCATATAAGAAGGGGTATTTATATTTATTCTATCCAATATTTTGTTTGAAATTGATACACTCTCAACCCAAGTGCTACTAGAAAGATGGTCCCCCATAGAAATGAGAGCCTCTCTTACTCTGGGATCCTTTTCTTTTTTCCCAAAAGTGAAAATCAGGAATATAATGGTTGTCTTTTTTTAATCCACAATTCATATTATTGCACAAAAGTACTTTCAAGTATTTTTAACATGTTAATGTTTATATATCATTAAGTATGTACTAATTGCACATTTTTAGCATTTGAAGAACTTGCTTAACAACTGACAGTTAACGTTACTTCTATAGTGTGGTTTTCTGTGAAAACTATTTTTCTCTCTCTTCAATTTTATTTAGCGTACACCTCCCCTATACAACGTTTCTAAGATGGAAGTTCCAACAGCAGTGTGGAGCGGTGGACAGGACCCTGTGGCTGATCTCAAAGATGTTGAGAATTTACTTCCTAAAATTACCAGGCTTATCTATTTCAAGTTGATTCCACACTACAATCATGTGGATTTTTACCTTGGACAAGATGCACCCTATGAAGTTTACCAAGACCTAATTAGATTGATGGAGGAATGTTTGCAAAATTAAATACACTTTCCTTTCTCTAAGGAAGCGGGTTTTTGTCATAAGAATATGGAGCACAGACCCTAAGGTGACCCCTCCAATAATTTTCACCTCCCAGTGTCCATGAATTTGTGTAATCCTCTCCCCTTGAGTGTGGGAGGGACCTGAGACTTGCTTCTAGACAAGAGAATTGGCAAAGGTGATGGGATGTCACCCACTGATTACATTCTATTATGTAAGAATCCATCTTAGCAGACTGGAGCAAGAGATTCTCCTTGTTGGCTTGAAAAGGCAAACAGATATGTTGAGGAAACCCACATGGGAAGGAACAGTGTGTGACTTCTAGGATCTGCAGGTGGCCTCCAGCTGATAACCTGCAAAAGATTGGGACTCTTAGTTATACACCTATGAGAAAATTAATTCTGCCTAAAACCTGGATGAGCTTGGAAGCCCATTCTTTCCTAGTAAAGCCTCCAGTTGAGAAAGCAGCCTGTCTAACAGCTGGATTGCAGCCTGGTGAGACCCTGAACAGAGGACCTAGCTATGCCATGCTTGGACTACTGACTCATGGAAAGTGAGATAATAAATATATGTTGTTTTAAACCACTAAATTTGTGGTAATTTGTTATCCACAATGGTAATAAACTACTACAATTATTATTAATAATAAATTATTATTAATATCATTATTATTATTGTATCTCTGGTTAGAAGCTTGAGAAACCCAGCTTCTTATTTCCATTATTTCCCTGTGTCTTATTTCTCTTGTCATGATGAACTTCCTTGAATATTTCTTGTTTTGCAGATCGCTAATGCTCCATTCTCTCAGTGTTTTGTCTAAGAGTCAATTTTGCATTTCTTTCTTTCTTCCTTTCTTCCTTCCTTTCTCTTTTTTCTTTCTTTCTTTTTCTTTCTTTCTTTCTTTCTTTCTTTCTTTTTTCTTTCTTTCTTATTATTGTAGTAAGGACACAACGTGAGATTTACCCTCTTAATATATTTTTAAGTGGGTCCTCTACCCAGGGGTGCAGGCCTTGACTATACTGCATCTTCACCCCTCCTTCCTGTCTTGTTCCTTTTTTATATCTTTATTTGTGGAAAATATTTTCTGGTAGCTTTCAGGTCATTATCATTGACAGTTGTTCTATAAATAGTTGTATTTTGGTGTGCCCATGGGAAGAGTAGAGCTCAGGGTCTTCCTACTCTGCTATCTGGGTCACTCCCCCCTACAACATTATATTTCTTAATCAGGTAGGGTTTTCTTGTTTTTATTCCTACATCTTAAAAATATTCTATCTTAATTTATAATTTATTTTCAGTAGGAGTCTCAAGGTACATCACCATCATTCTCACCAATCAGATCAATTTAATACTTTTACTTTGCTTTTGTATTTCATGTTCAGGAATCTGAACTAGCAGCTTCTAGAGGGGAGAACACTTTAACATGGAACCATTTTTCAGTTCCACTATAAGCCCACTTTGCACAGGACTTGGGGAGTCACAGTCTCCTTGGTGATAGGGTGTCTTTGTAATCCTTACCAGTCGTTGATATAAAAAAATTTACTCTGCACCTTTTGTGTGTTAGAGGCTGGAGATATCTGATGAAACAAGGAAAACATGGTTCTTACCCTTTAAATTTATAGTGAGTTGAAAATATGCTGGGGAATTTCAATCCAACAGAGATGTAATAAAAATAACTAACATTATTTGGCACTGGTTAACTTGTTTAGCATTTATCAAAGGCAAGGCCAAAGCCATCTATTTCTGCCCAAATCTCTGTGATACAGGTACCATGTTTATCTTATTTTAAGGAATACCACTGATGCTCAGAAGACTTAAATACTAGCTAAGGTCAAATATTTAAGAATTAGAATCAAATCTGGATCTTGAGCCCAGAGTTACCTGAGTCCAAATTCTAACTTTTGTTACTTCTTTGTTTTGTTCCCCCTAAAGATATAGATGAGGAAACCCAACGTAGATTGTCCTGGTTGGGCAAGGTCCTGCTTGTTACAGAATTTCTGAGGCTCTGTACAGTGGGTAAGGCCAGAATTTAATACATTTTTATAGTAAACAGGGACACTAAAGCAAAATCACCAGAGCAACAGAAAGGAGTGGTTGAACCAGAAACAGGGACAGGGTATGAGATGGGTAATGTCAGGACAGAAGAGGAATGTGGGTGAGTATGTGAAACAGGCTACCCAAGTTGAGTCAAAACCAGGTTGGCCCAGAGCAAAGCCAGGTCTGGCAGCCTGGTTGCTATTTATCTGACAATCTGTTGATAGATGTGTTGTTATAGCTTTTCCATAGTCACAACACTTTAAGGAGCAGAGTCATGCATTTGACCCTACCCAATGTAATTCATATCAATGAAGCCCGTCCTGCAACACTGGAGAATTACCCAACCCTCAGCATAACAATCCTCCTTTCTAGATTTAGTAGAATCAGAAATTTTGGAAAGTCACTATTCTTTGTAAGTCACTTTCCTTTGTCTTCAGACCTGAGATTTCCTACATGAGGCTGAACATTTCACACTTTTTAAGTTCCATCCTCCAGACCTAGTCCTTTCAGCGTTGGTTCCAACCAATGAGTCCTGCACACCAATATGGTGTTAGGTGGATACATTTGACTTAGTGAAATGAACTAGTTCTGTTAGCCCTTCCTTTAAAGGACATCAAGGATAATACAAATAGTTATAAAGATAATCATAACAAAAATCACTCTCATTTCTGAACCACTTCATGTTCTATTCAAAGTGCTTTCACAGCTGTAATTACCTTCCTTTTTATTTTTGAGAGGTAACAAGGAATGGCTATGTATAAATGCTCATGTTAGCATTAGCCATTGGAAGTTCCAGATCTAACTCCACAACTGATTAGCCATGTGACCCCGAAAAAATCATTTATCACTGATTCCAGCAATTTCCTTTTCTATAAAATGGTGACACTCTTTTCTGCCTACCCCATTTTCTGTCATGGAGACCAAAGATGTACATGAATCATATTTGCATAGCCCAGCACATGGGCCTTGAAGTCACACGGTTTAAGTTTGGCTCCTAGCTCCATTATTATCTTTATATCCATAGACAAGTTAATTAATCACTCTAATCCAAATTTTCCTATCTGTGAAATGGAGATAATGTTAGTACCTTTATTATTGAGTTGTTATGAGATAATGCATTAAAAAGATTTAACATAATGCCAGTTACATAGAAAGAGGTTAATGAATATTTTTATAAAATGCTATATAAAGATAACTGCTTGAAATTTTATTCATGAACAAATTCCCATATGGAAAAATAGTAACTTAATTTACATAGGAATTAAGTATTCCAAGACATTAAATGACATATGCAAAGTCATATTTAATCATAAGTCCTATTTTCTTGCCCTCTTGAGATTTTAATATATTTATCTGAATAACATTAAAAATAGAAATCATCTCTACCTATTATTTTGAAACACTTAACATTTGCCAGGCATTATACTACGTGCTTTCTATACATTATCTTGTTGGATTCTCCTAATAGTCCTGAAGATGAACTCCATGTGGCCTCCATTTTACACGTAAGAGACTGGATCTTTGAAAAGTTAATAACTTCCTGAAGTGGTAGACCCACTTTTTTTGGAGGTGGGGAATAACTCCAAAGCTGCATTACTATAGGGGCCAGTGCTGTTAGTTAACCATGATGCTATACTACTTCTCACAATGCAGTATTGCCAGAATATTAGTATTTGTTAGTCAATTATTCTCCATTTATTCACACAATCAGTTAAATAACCTCTAATATTTTATCCAATGATGTGATCAAAAAATAGTTGTTGAGTGGCTGGGAATGCCATCTTTGTCCTCCAGACACTTGATTGGGTCCTATGGAAACTGGAATACTTTTAAGACATGTAATTAATATATATTTGACTAAGACTCATTTCTCAAAATTTTCCTAGCATACATAAATAAAGGGGCTGTAGAAGTGAGGGGGAGGGTATTAAATAAGATCTGAGCCTTGACAGGGGAATGCTGGCTGGCAGGGCACCTAAGGGCTTCACAGGGAGGCACCTCTTCGGTGACTATGGCATACCAGACTGGCCAATCCCAACACTTGACCTTGTCAGTGTCCTAGAAATAAATTGCACTTACACATGCTGAGTCATATAACTGAAGTTTACAGGAAGCTGCAAAGTATAAACCAAAGCATGTCTTCATAATTTACATTTAAAACTATAATTGTTAAGAGAACTATATCAATTTTTTTTGCCAAAATAGTTCATTCTTTCCCTTTAATAAAACACGTGGGAAGTTCTAGTATAAAAATGTTACTTGCTTGTGCAAGGGAATAAAACACAGAGGAAGTATGTTGTTTAACAAAAATCATCACCTACACAATCATTCAAGTACACTGAGCCTTTTTCCATGAGGAAATAACAGTGTAAGCACTTTACACGAATTATCTTATTTAATCTTAACAATAACTTTATAAAATGGTACCTTTCTTATCCCTACTGTATAGATTAAGGAATTGAAGTTTGGAGATATTGGGCCACTTGCCCCAAAATATCATTCTCTAATTCTGGAATCTTGACTTTAGATGCCAAACTCTTAATCTTTATGCTATAATGTTGTGAGTATTTATTATGAAGTAGCTAGGCATTCAGAACATGAAGAGTAATAAGGTAGACACTGTTCCTTCCCAAGTGGAACTTACAGACTAATGAAAAAGGCAGATATTCTACAGCTGCTTACTCACATAATGAAATCTTTAATTATAATTGTAATGAATCCACCAATAAGAAGACCACTCTCATCAAGGGGGACAGGGAATTATTCTTTGAGGAAATGAAATTTTGGCTGAGATCTGTAAAATCTGCCAGATGGGACTACAGGCAGGGGACTAGCTCAGGTGGCAAGGAGCTAGATTTACCAAAGGAAACTAAAGAAGCACAGGGAGCCAGGTTGGAAATGGGACGAGATGAGTTTGAAGAGGTAGAGCCTAGTTTTACACCTTCCTAGCCACTCACAGAATTTTGAATGTTAAGCCATTAAAGAATTTTAATCTCAAAAGCGCTTAAAACAGAATCAGATCTGTGATTTAAAATGATGACAGGGCTTCCCTGGTGGCGCCGTGGTTAAGAATCTGCCTGCCAATGCAGGGGACAAGGGTTCGAGCCCTGGTCCGGGAAGATCTCACATGCCGCGGAGCAACTAAGCCCGTGCGCCACAACTACTGAGCCTGTGCTCTAGGGCCCGCGAGCCACAACTACTGAGCCCACGTGCTGCAACTACTGAAGCCCGTGCGCCTAGAGCCCGTGCTCTGCAACAAGAGAAGCCGCTGCAACGAGAAGCCTGCACACAGCAAGGAAGAGTAGCCCCTGCTCGCCACAACCAGAGAAAGCCCGCGTACAGCACCAAAGACTCAACGCAGCCAAAATAAATAAATAAATTAAAAAATATATATATAAAATAAAATAAAATGATGACAATAGGTACAATATGGAGAATGAATGAGGTGGTTGTGGGGAATCTAGTTGGAAGGTTGCAGTGGTCCAGCTAGTGATGAAGATAGCTTGGGCTATTATGTGGCTATTGAACTAACCATGAACAAATAGTTCAATATTGAGGAATCAGCGCTCTTTTGGGGACAATTTGTGTTGATACCTATGGTCTCAAAGCAAAATCTCTCAAGTAAGCTGCTATGTTACTTATACACATATGTATTTGTTGCTCTTTATTCAATCAACACTCTCAGAAGCATTAGATCCAGGAAGCTGTCGAACGTGTAACTGATTTTAAAAAATAACAATTATTTTGGTGACATTTTCTCTATTAGGAAATGTTAAATCATCAAAAAAAAACTTTTAAATAATAGTTTGGCATTTGTTATTGGATAGAGTCAGTGTAACAAGCCATCCTTCCAGGTTTAGCGACTTCAAGAACAGTGGTGGATATCATGCTTTTGATAAAGGACTATAGCTAAATAGTTGTGCATATGTCTTTTTGCTGGACAATAAGAACTCAAAGCTCATTTGGGGAGCAGAGGTCAAGCACTTGAGAAGGTACGTTTGATGGTTCAAATAGTAGGAAGTTTGATAGGCAGATATTCAATTCAGGTCAATCTATGATACAAAGTTATATATTTGGGATGAGTACTATATGAAACAATAAAGAATGTGGTTGAAGAAACATTTCAACAACAAAAAGAAAAAGCAGCATAAGGCTGAGAGCACACAGCTACACTCTCCAATACATGCCATTAGTTAGATGTGGCTATTTAGCACTTGAAATGTGGTTAATACTAATGGAGATGTGCTATCACTGTAACATAATATTCAGATTTCAAAGACTTAGTGCAAAAAAAAAGAATGGAAAATCTCTCATTAATAATGATATTGATTACATGTTAAAATGATAATATTTTGGATCTATTGGTTTAAAAGAAATAAAAATAGAATTAAATTTTATTTATAAAATGAATTATAAATAAAAATTTGATTTCATCTGTCCTTTATGCTTTAAAAAATGTGGCTGTAAGAAATTTTAAATTGTATATGTAGTTCACATTACATTTCTATTGAACAGCACTGGTATAGAGAAAAGAGTAAAGGTAATTATCCCCAAAGAAATCTGGTTATTTGTAGAAAATTTTAAATAATTCTGCATTTATAAGATTTTTAAATATATAGAGAAAATGAGAGAATATAGATTGTGTGAAAGATATCAGATTGTGCCATAGCACTTACCAAGTTTAAGGATAATTTGGAGACTGAACAGCAGAAAAATTATTATTGAGTAATAATCTGTTATTGTATTAGTGTGCAATGCAATTTATGAATAATAGTGGATTTATTCCAGATTAGTACGAAGCAAGATTGTTCATTCCTATGAATTTACTGTAAAATTTATTATGTAACTTGTATAAAATTTACTATATTTATATTAAATTACTATTAACTACTATATATTGATGTTAAGAAAAATGTCCTTTGAAACATAATTAAAAGGAAAGAGACCTAGTAGAATTTGCAGCCAAGCTGGCAGTGTCTCAAAGTAAAACATCTGACATGAAGTAAATACTCAATAAATAATTAAGAATTGTTAGTAATAACTTTATCACATTCCTCAGTAACTAAGCAACATTCTCTGGACGCCTAGATTCATCCACTAATTCATTTATTTACTCAGCAAATTTTTGATGTTGATGGTGATTAGGAAAAGGATGAAACACAGATACTATGATATTAAAAGCCATTTACCCATTTTTCAGTAGTGCTGGGGGCATTTGAGGTGATTTAACTGTAATTTAACCAAATAAAAATTCAGGAAAGAAACAGGAGCATATATCAAAATAGCCAGTGTTACCTTTTTACATGCTCTAATCATCATTTATTTACCTACATAAATTGATGAAACTATTAATATATCTAAAACTAGATTCAATTGGAATTTTCGGTAAGCATTCTCTGTGTGTTTAAAAAGAAAATCTCTATTTGAATATACGTCCTACAGGAATTCAAATACAAAATGAGCTATAGAGCATACCATACATAAACTGTGCACATTAAGTAAGCAGTTAAACCTACTTGGAGGAATGGATGGTATAAATTTCCTTCTATTCAGTTGTATTACCCTTCCTCTCCATTCTCACAAGCTTTGACTTTGGCCACCAATTAAGTTCTGATCCTGCCACTCCAGGACCTGGATGTCCTTAAAGACAACCTCCTGAACTTTTGGCTTTTGGTATTAACTTCTCTTTAAATGTAAGTGATCTTTCCTTTGAGCATTTTGGATTGTGACGGGTGTACACTGGATTAGCTTATTACTGCCTCTTTTCAAAAACCTTAATATTTCAGTCATTTATGACAGACAGAACTTTGTCATTTCTCTCTGTGCCTCTTTGTCATAGCCATACTGTGTTTGAAGGCGGGTGTAATAAAGTGGAGCTGAAATGGGGATTCATTGACACCAACCCTGAAGAGAACATGTTCTATACTCTAGTAGGTAATCTGAAAAACAAACATCATTTCTTATAGATATCATAAACACTGCCAACCTTGCTTTATGAGTAAACAAAATTTTTAAATGTAATTTAAAGTGCCTTTTCTAAAGCCAAAGTGTGCTAATCTATCATTTTACACACACATACACACACACACTCACACACACACACACACACACACACACACACACACACCACTTATGGCTTTCTTGAGCCCTGTCTGAATTTTAGGATGCATAGTGGATTAGATAAATTATCTAGTGGGCAAGTGACAAGTTCCATGTTCCTGTTCATGCAAGGTATTTTACTCAGGGCAAAATCTGTCTCAAAGGTGTAAGATTTTAAATTATTTCTTTTCCAAAATTCTCCTTAGTTTCTATTTTGTTGGTTATAGCCTAATCTTTTTAACTTTACATTGTTTTCAAGGGGAAATTATGCCCCTTTTGATACAAAGTCATGTGTTAAGGAAAAGCAGTCTTTGGGGAGAAAGAAGCAAACTAGTAAACAAAAAAATGAGACATTATAATAGCAAATGTATTTTGAATTAGAGCATTGGAAAGAAAATAACAATCATTTTCATAAATAAGACACCAAGTTCAAAGATCTATGTTCAACAGTCTATTTTCAGCCATCTTGATAATGAACTGGGCAGCCACCATTAACAATTTGTGATATGATCCTTGGGTCAAGATATCAGAAATACCACAGGCCTTCTGAAAGGTTGTCCCTTAATCTACATTTTGCTCAAGATCCCTTTCCAGTTCTAATATCATCTAGTTTTATGAAAAAGAAAAAAAAGCAGGGAAAATTTGACCCTCTAGAGAATAGGAGTTATCATTTTACATTTTGCAGCACGAAGGAAGAAGTTTCAATGTCTTTTGTTTTAATTCATTTCAACATATTGAATACTTAAATAGCAAGGTTACATAAGAAGAATGACGAAAGCATTTGGAAAAGACTAGCTTCATTTATTTGAGACAACTTTGTGTCTGTACAAGAAAACAGATTGAAAGAATTCTCCAGATTATTTAGATAAACCTCAAAGTTGAGTAAGAATATGAGAAGGCAATGGTGTAGAAATTCTTCTGAGTTTTAAGCTAGTCTACAATCCATAAAGCCCTGAGAAGTTTAACTATAGTCATTCTATTTCCACATAAAGTCATGACAACAAAGCAACATTAATAATCTTAACATTGTGCTCCCTAGAACTCTCCAAAGAGTCCACTGAAATTTTCTTAGAAGGGATTGTTTTTAAAGTCCTCACCCATGAGAGGATCCAGGCAAGTCCACACCTCTCTGCCATTGACACATACCTTTGCGCATTGTCATTCAGGGCAAAGCGTGGTTCGTCTTTCATCAAAAAGACTGAATGAGTTTGGACTGGTACATAAGCTTTCCACCTATCCCAGCAAGCTGCATGCTTCCTTTCACTCCATATTTGTTTAATTGGCTCAAGTGGAACCGATCTTAGGATTTGGACATACATGAATGTTTGTTTTTGAAAGGGGTTGAGTCCAAACTAATAGAACTGAAACTTCTTCATGCTGGGTAGCAACTGACCCTTCTTCCCACTGGGAGATGAAAGAGATTCAGTTACTCCTTGGGCTTTACCGGCATAAAAAGTGAAGTAGAGGGCTTTCCCTGGTGGCGCAGTGGTTGAGAGTCCGCTTGCCGATGAAGGGGACGCGGATTCGTACCCCGGTCCAGGAGGATCCCACATGCCGCGGAGCGGCTGGGCCCGTGAGCCATGGCCGCTGAGCCTGCGCGTCTGGAGCCTGTGCTCCGCAACGGGAGAGGCCACAACAGTGAGAAGCCCGTGTACCGCAAAAAAATTGTGAAGTAGAAAATGGTGGCATTTCTGCCTCCATTATCCAGTATTTCTGGTGGAGCTTATGTTGCAGCAAAAAATAGAAATGAAGTTTTCCCTCTCCTGAGAACAAGGAAAATAAAGGGACCAGTGAACAGGCTGGAGAAGAAACATAAACTGGCCTGAGGTAATCAATCCTAGTTTTAACTGTTACTAATCTGTAGCGTCTGTAGTTAGATTTGTCCTTCACAAAGCTAACCTGTCACCTCTAATCCTGTGTAATTTAGGCAATTTACATTCTGCCCCTGGTATTTGCTCCCCCTGTAATCTCTTGTAGCAAATCACCCCTTGTAGCTGTTTGCATTTCAGAAAGGAGGTCGCAGACTGTTAACCCAGAGACTACCGGACCCAGTTACTGGGTTGCCCGACTCCAGCAGTGACTGTTTTGAAATAATGCAAGAAGAAGAAGACTGCTAGACGTTCACCATTTTGATCCTTATCACTCACTTCGGACTGAGAACTTCCCTATAAGAATCCCTGTAATTCCGCAGGAAAGGGGGGCACAGTTCTTGAGGTGCTAGCCTACTGTGTCTTCCCTTTGCCTGGCAAGGAAAATAAAAAGCCTCTTTATTTCTTATCCTCCAAATCTCTGTCTCCATATTTCTATTCGGCATCAGTGCACAGGGAGCCAGAATTCGTTGGCAACATTTAGAGCTAAAATGTCTTCATTCTCCTCAGGTCCCTTTGGCCTAAGGATTTTGTTTCCTCTGCTAGTTCCAAACCCTTTTTGGCCTCAAAAGTGAGTCAGGCTGGCCTCAACTTCTCAACGGAGTTATAATCAATCACTTTCCTGCACATTACATGGTTGACATCAGTAGTTTCACAAACACTGCTTCAGTTAACTCTCATAATGAACTCTGGTGTTGAGAAGACAGATATTGTTAACTCTGATTTTGTCTTAGGATACTGAGTACATACTTCCACTTTTGACACCTTGTTTTGAAAATGTGGCTGAACCCTCCCAACAGTGACAGATGCTCAGTGGAAACGTGGAGGATTTAGTCAAACTGGTTATTTGTCCCTCGGCGTGTGTCACTGTCCAGGGTTTCTTCACTTCCATGGGCTTCCTGTCTCTCATGTCTCTGGTTTCTAACTGCAATCGTATCTCATTCTTCATTTTGTCACATGCAAAAGTTCAGAAGTTCTTCATCACTAAGAGTCCTCAGGAACAAGAGAAGCTCACATAAGTAGGTAAGACCAAAATGTATCACAATCGGGAGACGGGTTGGGAGTGGTAGCCAGGTGTAAGGGCTCTGTGCTGAGGCTGCCTTTGTTCCTGTCCTAGTTCTATCACCTCTCTGTTCTGTAACCTTGGGCAGATCTTTCATCTCTCTAAGCCTTTGTTAATTTCATTGACAAAAACGAGAATGATAACAGTAGCTGCTTTATGGCGTTTCTCTGAGGTTTAAATAACACAATGTGAAGCATTTAGAACAGTGTCTGACACAAGCTAAACCCTCAATAGTTATTAGTTTCTAAATGTTTTTAATTATATAACATTTACAAAAGTAAAATCATCTTCATCCAGATAGCAAATTTATGGAAAGCTATTTAACTTCAAAAGTAAATTCTGAATTTCTAGAAGACTGTCATTAATTTGTTACAGTAAAGCCTCTCTGATGTTATTCTCTTGTTCGTTTTTAGATTTTAAAAATATAGTGAAAGCTCACACTGGGCTTAGTGCTTTGTGTGTCACTTAATCCTCCCTACAGCCCTATAAGGTAAGTTACATTATTATCCTAATGCTACCGGCAAGAAAACCAGGAGACAAAGCTACTGAATAACTTACCCAAGGTCAGAAATCTTGTTCATGGTGAGGCTGGACTTCGAACTCAGGCCATTGGACTGCAACTCCCCTATGATGAGTAATCTGCCTTGCGATTGTGGTCAGGCTGGTTTGAGGAGACATGCCTTTGAGCCGTGCCAAGGAAGAGACAATGGACATTTAAATGTGCCAAATTTGCCTTTGGGTGTCCACAAGAAAAATAATCACATCACTTAAAACTGATCATAAGCCTGTCTGTTTGAAGCTTCCTTGTTCATTGCTCTTGTTTTTTTGGTGGGTTGCTGGATGAGACTAGAGGATAACTCCACTTTTAGCTTTGCCATGGTATGGAAACTTGTCCTCTGAATCTTTATGTGTTCTGGCAACTCACAGGTGAGTAAAGATTTAAATTAATTGAAAAGCTTGGATTAAAATAAAACAAAAAATAAGTCTTCATACTAGATTGAATTCATTTCATTTCTGGAAGTGGACTATGTCAGGGCAATTTCTATGTGAAAAAAATAGATGAATAGTGCTCGGAGTTAGCTCACTGTATTTACTCCCTTCCACACTGTCTCAGCTTTCTCAGGATGTTAGTCAGGTTTTCATTAGGGGGCTATTTTAATTTCGTGAATCAACTTTGACATATGACATTAATCTGTGGTTATTAAATGTTTTACGCCAGGCATTCGCGTGATGTGGCTGTTTTTAACAACAACCTATTTGATTTGTGGAACTTTAAATGCCGGCGGATTCTTTAATTTGGAGAAAGAAGCAAATCCTGAAGTGTGGATGAATATTGTAAGTGATGGAAAGTTCCAAAGACCATCAAATAAAGCAGATTAATTGATTGTGAGATATTAAAGTTCCTGTATGGCAGAAAAATCTCTGATAAGAAAACATAAAACATGGGTGATTTTTAACAGTTCTCCAAGAGTTAAGCTAGGTATATCTTCTTTTTTGGCTGAATAAGTAATACTTTCTAGGAATATAAAGCAGAATTATATTTTTTATAGATAACTTCCTCTTTTGAATTTACATTTTTAAGAATATTAAGAATTTCTATTTTAAGCCCTCTGGATCATATATATGACTGCCCTCTACTGGACTATGGTTTTATTATCTTTAAACCAAGAGGGGTCTCAAAAGACAATTGACACATATTTATGTATAACTTAATCACTTTGTCCTATACCTGAAACGAACACAACATTGTTAATCAACTATACTCCAATATAAAACAAAAAGTTAAAAAAAGTGGTATATATATATATACACACACATACACACACACACACATACACACACACACACACACAATGGAATTTTACTCAGCCATAAAAAAGAATAAAATAATGCCATTTGCAGCTACATTGATGGACATAGAGATTATCATACTAAGTGAAGTAAGTCAGAAAGAGAAGGACAAATACCATATGATGTCACTTATATGTGGAATCTAAAATATGACACAAATGAACTTATCTACAAAACAGAAACAAACTCACAGACGTAGAGAACAGACTTGTGGTTGCTGGGGGGTGGGGCAGGGGAGGGTTTGGGACTAGCAGATGCAAACTATTACATATAGAATGGATAAACAACAAGGTTCTATTGTCTAGCACAGGGAACTATATTCAATATCCTGTAATAAACCATAATGGAAAAGAATATGAAAAAGAATATATATAATACATATATGTGTGTGTATATATATATATAAAACTGAATTACTTTGCTATACACCAGAAACTAACACAACTTTGTAAATCAACTATACTTCATTCAAATATATATATGTATACTTTAAAAAAAAAGACAAATGACTTGAGAATATAGTTTTGCCAGAAGAGTGGGTCAATGCTAGATATTATCTCCAACCCCCCAAAAATTTACACTAGCAGACATTTTCTAATAGTCTACTTATTTTTCTATCAAGACTTTATGCAGTAAATTAATTTTACAGTTACCTGGGGCTACAGATTTCAGATAATTTACCCCAAAAAGCACACACTAGTTGCTTTTTTCTAGTTCCTTTCGATAACCTTTAGAGAAGATGTTTAGCTAACGCTCATATTTTTACTGGGCAGAGTGAAATCATCACCTACAATGGCTACCCCAGTGAGGAGTACGAGGTCACCACTCAAGATGGGTACATACTCAGTGTCAACAGAATTCCCCATGGACGAAGAGACAATAGGAGCACAGGTAGAAGATGTGTCTCTCCTGAGAAGGAGAATTTCATATGACTAAAGTTTATTGCTGGCTGTTCATTAAGACAATGACTGATTTATCAAAATTGGTTTGAATTTTGGATTAGTTTTTACATTGTTAACAGGGAGTCTCATTCTTTTCCAATTCTCTGAAGACAGGCAAGAACCTACAATTACAAAGAGCAAGACTGATCTTCTTGACTGCCGCCAGGCTTTCTTCTTAGGGAGTAAATGCAGAGGTGGAGCCTACATTTTGTTAGCTCATTACTGATTTCTCATGTGGAAAATTGCTGTATTCCGAATAGTGGATTTCCTCACTGTTGGAAAGAGATTGGCTGGGTTGTATGAAGCTGGCTGCAGGGTATCCCAAAAGAGTCTCTCCTGCCCCCTCTAGAATCAACAGGCCTCCCTCTGCAGGATAAAAAAAAACCCAATTAAATGACAGTGGCATTTCTGAAACTTTTTCCAGGAAGGAAAACTTTAACATTCATGTATGCTTTGACCTGACGAACAGACAGTTTATGCAATGAAAGAGCATGGGGTCACTAAGGCTCCATTCTAGAATGAGGAACGAGCCATGCAAAAGCAGATGAATTACACTCTTTAAAAGGGGAAATATAGGGCTTCCCTGGTGGTGCAGTGGTTGAGAGTCCGCCTGCCGATGCAGGGGACGCGGGTTCGTGCCCCGGTCCGGGAGGATCCTGCGTGCCGCCGAGCGGCTGGGCCCGTGAGCCATGGCTGCTGAGCCTGTGCGTCCGGAGCCTGTACTCCGCGGCGAGAGAGGCCACAGCAGTGACAGGTCCGCGTACCGCAAAAAAAAAAAAAGGGGGGGGTAAATATAACTGCCAAGTCCCTGAGGAGGGAGAGAGAAGAGCAAGCAAAATATCTGCAAAGGCCCAGTGGCCTTTACCTACCAAATCATTTACCACGAGATGATTCATGGTAAATGAGACCATTTACCATGAATCACCTCATCTCTCATCCACATTCAGAGGCAGCTAAAGTCATGTAGTTCAAGAATTCAAGAGTTTCACAATAAAAACTGCGAGTGGGACATGGGTAGGATTACTATCTAAAATATGAGATGCCCAGTTAAAGTTGAATTTCTGATAAACAGCAGATGAGTTTTTCGTGCAAATCTCACTTTACGACGTACTTATATGGCAAAGTTATTCATTGTTAATCTGAAATTCAAGTTTAACAGGGCATCCTGGGTTGTTTTGTTTATCTTTGTTTTGGTTTTTGCTAAATCTTGCAATATTAGGCACGGCGAGGGGTGGGGTAGGAAGGTGCTGTGAAACATAAAAGGAGAAAACTTTTACAAGAAAGGCTTTACTTAAGGAGGGAGAATTTGGGGAAGATTTGGAGTTAAAAGACATTTATTAGGTGTATCTTTCTAAATGCTTTAAATGAATTAAATGAATTAAACCTCCCAGAAACCCTATGAAGTTGGCACTATTAAGAGTTACCATTTTACAGATCATGAAACTGAGGTAAAACAGGTTATGTAATAGGCTCCAAGTCACACAATGGCAAATGACAGAACCAGAATTCAAACCCAGAAAGCCGGACTCCAGAGCCTGTGCTCTTAACTACTAAGTTATAGAATCTTCCATCCTGGTTCTTTTCCT
This sequence comes from Monodon monoceros, assembly GCF_005190385.1. Classification (NCBI taxonomy): domain Eukaryota; kingdom Metazoa; phylum Chordata; class Mammalia; order Artiodactyla; family Monodontidae; genus Monodon; species Monodon monoceros. The sequence goes on from NW_021703781.1 coordinate 45,402,819, forward strand.
CAGAAACTTGAGAGTTCACAAGAGGGCGTTGAGCTGATTTTACTGCTATAGTTTTCAAATACTCTTCAGGGGGCAGAGGCTGGGGGTTTGACTGGAAGTTTGGTGAGGAAATAGTCATTGTACATTTATGCTCACCTGCCCCTCCTCCTGGAGGAGGCATAAGACTCCATCAAACATGAGCATCTTCATGTCTCTGTAAGTTAAGCCCAGGAGATATGTAAAAGTGAATACATAGTGCAGAGCAGTTACAAGCACACGCTTTGGCACGAAACAGAACCAGGCTTGAGTCCTACCCATGTACCTTATTAGCTGAATGACCCCTTAGGAAAGTTACTTAACTACCTTAAGTCTCCACATGTATAAAATGAGGATCCTCAAAGTAGGACCTACTTTATAGAGTTATTGTAAGAATTTAATAAGCTCATGCATGTCAACCAATCAGCACAACACCAGGTACAAAGTATGTGCTCAAAAAACTTGTTATGTGATTATAACACTCTACACTAATGACAAGGGGAAAAGTGAATGCTGTTTTTGGTTTTTGCTTTTCCCAGTGTGTGTGTGTGTGTGTGTGTGTGTGTGTGTGTGTGTGTGTTTCTATCATGTTCCCGAGATGCTCTATTTATTATAAATTTCTCTCTCTTCCTTCCTCCCTCCTTCCAGGTGCCCAGCCAGTTGTATACTTGCAGCATGCTCTGTTTGCAGACAGTGCCTCCTGGCTTGAGAATTACTCCAATGGCAGCCTTGGATTCCTTCTAGCAGATGCAGGTTACGATGTGTGGATGGGAAACAGTCGGGGCAACACTTGGTCAAGGAGACACAAAACACTCTCAGTGAATGAAGAGGAATTCTGGGCCTTTAGGTAAACTATATCTATGAAAGTTCATGAAGGCAATTTGAGACAAGTCCTTTAAATATAATAGTGTGGGTGGTATTAACAATAATGTATGATACTTGGAGTCACACAGCTCCTTGTAATTTCTATTAACATCTCGAAGGAAATAAATAGCAAGAAGCTCTGATTTCCATTGATTCTCCCACAAGCGAATTATATCATTTCAACAGGGTCATTTTAACATACAATTCTATCCAATACTATACATTATAAGTATGTCCCAAGGGACAGCTTAGGAAATTCCTGTGACCAAAGTATGCACTCATTCAACCAATGTTTATTGAGTGCCTACTCTATGCACTGTTCTAGGCCCTGAGCATTCAAGAGTGAACAAAGTCTCTGCCCTCATGAAGCTTATGTTTATCCTAGTGATGCTATTACAAGTTTTTTCTCTTGGACAGCCAATCAGTTTTGCAAAGAAGATGTGTATCAGTGCCGTATTTTACCTACAGAAACTGTGGTTGAGAATGTATAGAATACCATTTTCAGGAAAACAAAACCTTGTTAACCTTGTCAATAGGCAATAGAAAAGAATCTTTTGATGTGCTGACTGCTTCTTTTAATGGAAGTGCTTTCTGCTGTCACCAAAGGACAGGCTGATGCCAACAGTGGACCTCCTTTCTCAGGCTTAAACTCCCTGTTGGTTTAAAGCCTGCTGCTAGAGCAAAACCACATTAATGAAATATTCAGTACCCACTGACAAGTTGGAAGGAAAGAAAGAATAGATGAAATTGTTAGGGTCAGACCTTTTGCCCCAGGGCAAGCATTGGGAAATATTTTGTGTGGTTGGTCCTTGGCTGGGAGCTTGGAGCTTATTTACTATAAGGCATCACAACCATTCTCTTATACTGGTGAGTACCAATCTATATTTCCTCTCATGGTCTTCTAATAAGCAGGCCCTTAGTTCCTGAGGTACCTAATTCTACTATATGTTATTTAGGCCTTTTTTGTTCTCTTGCATTAATGTTGGTCGAACTGGTACTATAGGATTTTGGTATATATTGAATATATCTCTATATGGACAGAAATATTAATAATAGTAACATCTGACTGAGTGTCTAATAGCAGCCAGAGTCATTCCTTTAATACTATCCAACCCCTATAGCAGCCCTGCCGTATAGTATTGTCATGTTCATTTCACAGATAAGGAAACTTAAGCTCAGAGCATTTAAGTAACTTATGAAAAGTTACTCAGCTAGTACATGGTAGAATCATGATTTACAACCAGTTCTGTTTCCAAAGCCGGGTATTAAGTGGCCCTAAGAGTCTTGAAGTTCCCTGGCGGAGACTGAAGTAGAGGCATGCAAACCAGGTAGGGAAAGGACAGCAAAAGAAATGCAAGAGAAGGGAACGAAAAGGAAGAATGACAAGATTAAACTTCGGATAATGTAGTTTACACAAGTCTCAAAATCATTCCTGTTATTAGAAAGTAACACATATAAGTGCAGCAAAGAAAAGCTACAATAGCCTATATGTAACTGAATAAATAATGAAATACAAACCATGTAAGTGGACAGCACAGAATTCTGTGTGTAAAAAATAAACAAGCAAGTGCTCTGAGTTTTGAACTTAGTTGGGAATATTTATAAGTCCCTGTTTTATTTTTCAGCTTTGATGAAATGGCCAAATATGATCTCCCAGGAATAATAGACTTCATTGTAAACAAAACTGGTCAAGAGAAGTTGTATTTCATTGGACATTCACTTGGTACTACAATAGGTATGTTTACAAGGGTCAACACTTTACAAGGGTCAGAGCCGTGCAAAAGTTCACCTTTGAATTGGAACAGAGTAACTGTTTTACATTTACAGTGTCCTTAATTCTCTGTCCTGTGTTGGGCACATAACCCTAGTTCCCTAAGTGGCTGTGAACCTGAATTCCAGAGACTGTGAGTATGTAGGATGAGCCTTTCATCTATTTCCGGTCACCGCAACACATTTGTAATGGTGACGTAATTTCCCAGGAATAATGTGTGCTCAAAATCCAAACAGGTATTTCCAAAGGGTAAGTCTCTAGATCACCTCCAAGATGAAAAAGTAAAGCCAAATGCCGTGAAATATCCTTGAAGAACGTTAACTATGCATCAATCATACCTTCCTCACAACCCACATGGAATTTTAAAAAATAAAAAAGAGAGGCTTATACTCATATTTGAACAAATTGAAAAGATATGGTAACATTTTTTTTGTGAATCAGACCACATAAGCTTACTACAGGAAATCAACTGGGCTTATCCATTTAGTGTATGATTTAATATTTATGGAGTAGCAATTAATTGTAAGCACTATATAGATTTTTTTTAAAGTCCAGGAAATGTACTTTGAATGTGTGGTTCCTAGATTTTTTTCTAAGAAATCAATAGTCTAGCTCCACATAAAAATTTAAAGGAACCCATACTATTAAAAATATAAATTTGTTAGTAATCTTCCACTAAAGTTTCCAGTTTTAAGAGACTGGGTTATATGAAAATGCAGTATTTTAGTTTGGGTGAAACTGTGCAAGAGACAATAAATATTCCTATAGTAGTCTCATTATCACCATTATCATCAAGAGCAAATCGGTGTTTACCAGTGCTTTGTACTGATAGGCAGCTTACAAATTTAGACTAGGCAGTGAACATGAGAGCGAATACACTAAAAGAGGATCAAAGAACTAATAAGGGGACCCCACCCCCCAAAAAACTGTCACTAACAGGAAAATAATTACACCATAATAGCAAACACTTAGGAGCCTTTACTATGTTTAGGGTCCTCTGTTCAGGACCTTTCCTACAATCTCTCTGTCTAAGCTTCAGAAAAATCCTACAATTATTATTTCCATCTCATAGAAAAGGAAGCAGAAGTTCAAAGAAGTTAAGTGGCTCTTTCAAGGTCTCTTAATACATAAAAGGTGGCACATTAATTCAAATCAAGTCACTTTGCCTTCACCGACAGGGTGCTTGGGCGCTGTGGAGAAACTGCAGGGAGAAGGACGACTTGAGTGGCGTCTAGAAAAGTGGAGAGGACTTAGATATGCTCTCATATCTGATTAGCAGAGAAAACAGTAAATTTCATCATTAGGGCCCTGCGTTGCATTTAGGGCATGACATTTTTCAGTGAGCACTGTTTGCCTTTTGAGCAGAGACATTTTTGTTATGTGGGAAGGACCCACTCTTCATAGGACATTTAACAAGCCAGGTCCTAGCCCCTTAAATAACTGTTGGGCTCCCCAGTCAGTATGACCATCAAAAACTCACCTCCAGGGCTTCCCTGGTGGCGCAGTGGTTGAGAGTCCGCCTGCCGATGCAGGGAACACGGGTTCGTGCCCCGGTCCGGGAAGATCCCACATGCCGTGGAGCGGCTGGGCCCGTGAGCCATGGCCGCTGAGCCTGCGCTCCGCAACGGGAGAGGCCACAGCAGGGAGAGGCCCGCGTACCGCAAAAAATCAAAAAACAAAAAACAGAAAACTCACCTCCACACATTTCTAGACATCTTCTGGAGGAACAATTATGCCTGTTTCAGTCTTTGTATCAATTACTCAGCCAGTTCCTTTTCTGGCTAAGACAGTTTCAATATTTCAACAAGAAGTTCAGAAGAAAAAAACCCCTGCTATGGCTACGTATACACACACACACACACACACACACACACACACACACACACAGTGGAGGGGGGCCCAGGAAAGTATCTCGGGGATCCCAAACACGGAGATCCTCCACATAGCCTTTCCTGTGTGAGGCTGACCCCCACCCTCATCCTCACAGCGCTAGATATGGATGCAATGCTATTCCTGAACAGTCAGAGCAAATGGAGACATATGGTCCTTACTGGGACCATGGTGGACTGAGGGAAATCCCGTCCCCTTTCGGATGCAGGGAAGATTCCAGAGGTTTTGGTAGGCATCCAATGAAGCACTGAGAGCAATGAAATCTCATCAACTGTGAGAAAGAAAAACTGTGGAATAACTGGACGATAGTGTGCAGAGAGCTGACTGATTCACCTCCCACAAACTGCTTACTTCTAGAGGCTCTGTGACTCACTCTGACATCTCAGAGTTGGTGGTAAAGTGACAATATTGCCAGCACTTACCCCACGCTTGGGGAGTGAAGGTGTCCCCAGTTTACTTGGCAGGAGTTGCTTCAGCAACTTATCCTTCACTTTCCCCAACCCAGTTAAATTGTCCAGAATAAGAGAAAAATGGAGACTTGAGAGCAGAGAGGGCTGAAAGCAGATTAACTCTGCAGGATAACTTAGAAGAGTTTCCCAATTCATCTCCAAGATGAGTGCAGTAAAAGGATAAAAATGACAAAGCAGAGTCCCACTTTTGTTAGTAGAAACATTGCCTAAATACTTCTAATTTTTACAAGATTTTCTTGTCTCCTGTTCTCTCAGGGTTTGCAGCCTTTGCCACCATGCCTGAACTGGCACAAAGAATCAAAATGAATTTTGCCTTGAGTCCTGTGATCTCATTCAAATACCCCACGAGCATTTTTACCAGTTTTTTCCTACTTTCAAGTTCCTCAGTCAAGGTAGGCTCTTCCTTGTGCCAAAAAGTATATGAGGATCTCCTTTTGGATGATAGATCCTTATTATTTTAAAATCTATTATGAAACAAAAGTAGCACATTTAGATGAAATCTGTAGAAACCAGACTCTGGGATCATGTGCTTGGAGTGTATGTGTCCTTGTGTGTGTTTGTCTATGCCACAATGTCTACAGCTCCCATATGCAATTCACTATACTCAGTTATTAACAGACCTGAGTATAAATCAGAATTTCTAACTGAGCTGACTGCCGTGTCAGTTTAAGATCTACTCACAAGTTTCCTTGTTCCATTCTTATTCCCCTGGGCATGTCAATGAATTCACAGTGCCCAAATGGAAGACATTTTCCAAGTCACATGGGATCACTGATATCCCTGATTTTGATGTTAGAAAAGCCTGAATAATATAACCCTTCCCATATGGGAGCTTGCTCTAATTTACTAAAGCTAAGATTCCAAAGAGTAAATGTCTTACAGCTGAATTATTCATTCAAGTATTTATTGGTTATTTTCCAATGGTTGGAAAAGTAGTTTGATGGTCAATTGTGAGTTTGGGATTTTATTCTTTGAAAGTTTTTTTCTGTTTGCTTTTTGTTTCTCTAAAAAGGTCATTGCCACAATGAACACAGTATTTTATCAAGATTGCCCCTCAAATTTGGAGAGAAGGATAGAATAAATTTTGACCAAAATGAAGTCAAGGAGACCAATTAGGGTATCACAATAATTCATATATATAGTGAGGTCCTGGTCTGAGGTGAAGAGGTAGAAATGGGAAAAAAAGTATTTGTGAGCTAACACAAGGAAGAACTTCCATGAGGCCTAATGATTGCTTTGATAGTAGTTTTTTGGTATTGTTTAGTAAGCTCAAGTGATATAACTTCCCTTTTTTGTCGTTGATAGTTCTATTTTAAAGTGTGCTGACATCAGTTAGTTTTGGATGTTTACTACATTTGGGCAGAGTTGAGCAGACAAACTAGTTGAATTAAATTCAGAGATAGACACATCTATTTCTAAATACACCAGTTTTGCATGTGTGGCTTTTCCTACATAGGTCGGGTCTGAGGCACATATTGTCCCTGACTTATCTCAGTTTCTTATCCTCTACTGTCAAACTTCCCGCCACTTTAAGTCCCATTCTCTGGCCCACCCACCATTTCATAATATCCATTGCCCCTAGAAGCTTCAGTCCTCCCATCAGAGATGCCCACCCAAGCTTGCTTTTCCAAAAGCCCTAGAAGTTTTAACTATGCTGCCTCCCAAGACATCATTTTTTTTTCTGTCCAGTGGCACCCTCCCTTCAGTACTCCATCCTCTACCTTTCAGCATAAAAGCTGGCTACTCTGGAACACTACCAGAAACATGATGTGTACACAGGTAATAGGGAAAAACCCTTCTTTTCCTTCCTATTCAAGGCAATATTTGACCTTAAGGAGAAACTGCTTTACCTTTCTTGCCATTTAATGAGAAATATAGGCAATTGCTGATTGGACAGAATGTGGGAGAGCTTCACTGTGGAGAAATTAGCTAATTTGAGGTTGAGGGTCCTTACTGCAGTCTCCTTGTAAATTATGTTTGATGATACTAGCTGGGTGGAGACCGATTCATAAATAGTCACTTTTCCTGAATGACTTGGTCTCCTTGACCAAAACAGCAAATAAATATAAAAATATAAGTAGAGCCCCGAGAATTCTCATTCCTGGGATGAAGGGAATGTCAAGAAGTCTGAAAATGGTCCTCAAAAGAATAATTATTTTTTATTTTTACAGAGGATTTTTGGTACCAAAGGTTTCTTTTTAGAAGATAAAACAGGGAAGTCATCTTCTACCAAAATCTGCAACAATAAAATATTATGGGTGATATGTATTGAATTTATGTCTTTATGGGCCGGATTCAACATGAAAAATGTGAACATGGTATGTATAATGATTCTGGGGCCATTCTATGCTTTTAGAAATTCCAGCTTTTCTTTGATTGATTTTGATGTATCTATTATACTACATAAATTAATGTGGTATTCTAAACTTAAGGTCAGAGATTATGCATAGAAGATTAGATATTCAATGGACCATGAATGTGAAGACTGAGGAAGACAATAGGCAGCTTCATCTTTTCATACCTGGTCAAATTTAAGAAAATAGTTGTTCCACACTAGGTAGTGGTTTCACGTGTTCACAATCAGCTACCACTTACTACAGTCAACTTGATTTTATTTCAGTACAACACAGTGCATTAAAAAATAAAATAAAATCCTAGAAAAGAAGTACATACAAGCATTAAATTTATTCCATGTATGCCTTCACTTGTTGGGCGAATTTAACCTCAAATAAAATTCATCATTTAACTTGGAACATAAAGACAGAATGGAATGGAGTGTAATCCCTTTCCTATGAAAGAGCAGAAGTCCTGTTTCATCAACTCCTTGATTCCTGTTGCTGAGAATTCAAGGAGGACGAGGAGTTCAGACTACAGACCAGTGTGGTTGAGTAGTTATCTCTGTCATATTCCAAATGGCAGCCAGTGAGACTGTTACAGTGAAGCTAGTTCCAAAATAGCTTTTCTTGGCCAGCCACCCTATCCCCATTCTTTAAGAGGATAAGTTGTGTTAGACCAAAAACCTTGAGGGACAATTGTTCAAAGCCTCCTTCTTCAAAAGTAAAGATTTTTAATCGTTTCCTTGATTTGTTCCATTATATTCTAAGACGTACAATTATCAGTACTATTTTATGTCTACAATTTTCATCTCTATTATATTTATGAAGACTAAAGTACAGTACACATGGAAGTGATTGATTTTTAGCTTTTTTTTTGTAGTATTTTATTTTATCCTTACAAGAGCACAGCAAACTGTAGTATGATTTTTAGCATGTCCATTTAATAGATGAAAATACAGAAACTCAGAGATGATAAATAACTTGCCCAAAGTCACAAAGCTTATCATTAACAAAGTTAGGTCCTGAACTCCAGGATTTTTGATCTATTGATCTGTGATCATCACATCTGTACACACACACCCCCCAGCCCCCCACACACACATGTGCACAGAGTACCTTTCTTGGTTGCTTTGCTCCGTGATGTCCATTGTTGCTTCTGCCTCAAAATAAGCAAATTATCCTACAGCTTCAGAGCTGATGCAAGTTTGCTCTCAAGCAGCCCATGGCACCAGTCAGCCCATGGTTCACCCACATTCAAGTGCCTGACATGAATTTATAATTATCTAGATGATTCTTCCTTGCCACTTTCAAAACCTCAATATTTGTTTATTAGTTCTTAGCATAATTATGATCTGCTTCTGAAAGCCATAGTTTTTTCATTGGGTGGTTAATGCTGTAATAAGTGTCCTTTTTCCTTCAGAGCCGAATGGATGTGTATATGTCCCATGCTCCCACTGGATCGTCAGTACAGAACATCCTGCATATAAAACAGGTAGGGTCTTTGTCATGGAAAACTATTCCCTTAATTTTCTTTATATATGAAAGGACAGAGTTAGCATGTCTGTTCTAAGAAACTTAGCAGCTGTCTTCCTTTTTGCCCTTGTCACCCTCTTTATGGTTTGATTTCCCTGGATTTTAAGAGAAAGAACAAGGGATGGGGCAGACCAAGTAGGTGACATAAATGAACCCCATCTTAAATCAGAGCTTGTAAAATAGGCCCTGAGCTGAAACAAAAGGTAAACTGGGAGAGCCTCAGAACTGAGCCTTCCCCAGAGAGAGAAATACCTGAGATTTGATTTCCCTTTAATGAGGCTTGGTTTTCCACTAGCTTTTCCTTCAAACCAAGGAGATCATTGCATCACTTTCTGTCGACCTTGTTTTTCATACTGGTAAAATTTATTTATATCTTTCTGCTCATCCCGAAGCCTTATTTTCTTCCCAGCGTACAGTGCTTTTCTAAGATTTGCTGTTAACAATCATGATTCTTACTGTGAATATTACTTTTCTATAAAACATTTAATTCAGCTTTACGGATCTGATGAATTCAGAGCTTATGACTGGGGAAGTGAAGCAGAGAACATGCATCATTACAATCAGGTGAGCTATTCAGAGTGACCCCAGGAGGGTGGATTTGAAAACTTCCAATGATAAATTATTTGAGAGTAAAAAGAATCCTAGCTGATAATTGGCCTCATTCACATTGGTTGATAGATTTTTTTTTCAAGTCTAGTTTTAATATGTATTCATTTCAGAAAATCTAGAAATAAAAGAATTATATACTAAGGGAGTTAAGTCATTTATAATCCCTCCACCCAGAGATAATTATAGTAGATGTATCAGTATTTTATTACATTTATTCCAATCTCGACATCACTGCTTTTCCACAACTTTCAATCTTGCTTTTCTATTTACAGTCATAGCAAAACGTAACCAATGTTACTGAGGGGTTTTTTTAACATTATTTTTAATGGCTGCATAATAATGAACATTGCTTTATAAAAATCTATAAAAATTTACAGAGTAAATGAATACACGCTTCTTGATAGCAACAGAAGAAAATTAGGATTACACGTAAAAGTTAAGAGAATTTTCCACCCATGCAGTGTTGAATCTTAAGGCAACTTTTTCCCTCTAACTTTATACACCAAAATTTATAGACTCATTTAGCCTTCCTATACTTTTAATCAATCCTGTTGCCACCTTCCTTTCTCTAAGTCAGGGGCTGGGCTTCTCAGTATGAACTAAGCACATTTTTCTGATGTTTTCCCAGACTGACATATTTAAGGCTATTAGTGCAAACATAGATTGATGAAATTGTTTCTGAACATCAAATCAGTCAATCAGACCAGTCAATTTCTCAGTAATGGATTGAATTATTAGAGAAATGATTCTACTAGGCCTTAAGACAAAGAGAGCTATATATAATTTTATTATTATTTTTAATCAGCTTAAGGTGTGATTTACATACGGTAAAATTCACTAATTTTATGTGTCTAACTCAGTGAGTTTTGAAAAATATATTCATTCATGTAGCCACATCACAAGCAAGATATTGAATATTTTCATTACCCGCAAAGGTTTTTTCCTGCTCCTCAGACAATGTATATTTACAAATGCATATATTTGCAAATGCTTAGAAAAAGGCCAGAAAATAAATAAACAGCAAATGTTAAAGTGATAACTTCCAAAAAGGGGAAGAAAGGAAGAGTGAAGTGGTTAGACATGAAAGAGAAAAGGAGGCTCTCATTTTGGATTTTACATACATTTGTCTTTTTTCATTATTGTAATGAGCATGTTACATATTGTTTACATTTACAAGAAAATAAAACAAAACACACACACACACACGTAAGACCATTATTGTCAAGTTCAGCTTTATTGAGGTAAAACTGACCAAAAAATATTTAAGATTGAAGTGTACAACATGATGACAAGTATTGAGAGTGTAAATGTCCTCAGAATTTGCACACAGTTAGCTAGCTGGTCCTACCCTACTCCAGGCCAATCCTGTTTTATTTGTTTGTAATTTTAGATCATTGGAAGTCAATTTTCATTACATTCAGAAGTATCAACAGTTTGTCTTCTCCTTAAGTTCCCAGCACAATCTCTGTGTCCACTCTATGTTTTTTTAAGAATAAGAGGATTAACCCATGTAAGCCTCATGACAGTAGGAATTTCCTTCTCTTTTGTTCACCAGTATTGTCTCACCTGACTTACTGGCCCCTTAATACTTACTTCTTGCACGAATGAAATTTGTTAACTTCCCTCTAATCCACCTTAAAATCTCTGTCTTCTTGATGCTCTCCTTCCTTTCACTCTCAGAAAATGAAGGTCCTCTTATTATGCAAGTTATCCTGATCTTGTGCCCTCGACCCCATCTCTTCTCATATCTTCTTACTGGCTTCTCTTATTATCTTAAATGAACTCCTATCCCTTATGAAAAACAAATAAAAAACCTTCCCTCAACCCATCAATTCTATCAAGTCATCCTACCATCACTCTGTTTTTATCAACATTTTTTAATATTTAAAAGGGAAGTGGAGAAGTATCTCCACTTCTCCACTCACTCCTGAACCCTGGAAAATGTAGTTTTGGTCTTCATCTTCTTATTATAGCTACTCTATTTAAAGTTGCTTGTGGCTTTTAATTGCCAAATATAATTGCCTATTCTCACCTATATCTTGTGTTAGTTACCACAGTCTCCTTGCAACTCACCCCCCTGATTTGGACTTCCGTAATATAACCATATAACCATCTCTGATTTTTTTCCTTCCCCTTTTGATTGCTCCCTTTGTCCTCTGACTGGCTACTGTCTGTCCCCCACTGCTCTCAAATTGTCAGAATTCCTCCAAAATTCTTCAAATCTCTCTCCCCTTTGTCTTTGGAGAACTTAGCCATCCCTATGGCTTCAGTTACCCCCTTATGTGGGTCGTCCAAACTGCTTGTCTAGATTTTGTTCAGGACCCATTTCCAACCTATTTCTTCTTCAAGTCATCCCACAAACTGATGCCTATGCAATCATGCTAAGACAGAGCTCTGAGAAATGACCTTGCCTTGTCTTCAAAACTTCTGAAAGATGCCCAGCTGCTTCAGCCTTTCATTTAGACCTTGACTGTCTCCAATCGTATACCCTACAGTATTCCCTTACATATTTTCTTTTCTGAGTACACTGGACAGCTTGCCATTCCTGACCATGGCATACATGCTATTCCTGCCTGCTGGAAAGGCCTGCCACCTACATCCTTGTCTGTAAAGTCCAACCATTCCTCAAGAGTCATTTCAAATGACTGCTCTTTATATGAAGCCCCAGTTGGAAATAATTTCTTCTTTGTCTTCAAAGAAGACAAATGTTTTACAGCATTGAATATACCCTACTTTGTTTACAAAAGTTTATTTAGCCATCTTGCCTTGTTCCTTCACACTCCTTGAATATAGAGCCCATTGCATGCTTTCTTCCTGTGGTCATAGTAAATATTCAGTAGTCTCTATTTATTTGAAGTCAGTTGTTTCTCTGAGGAGCTTCCTCTCATGAATGTACTTTCTCTCTCTTCCATAGAGTCGTCCCCCACTATATGACCTGACTGCCATGAAAGTGCCTACTGCTATTTGGGTTGGTGGAAGTGATGTCCTTGTAACACCCCAGGATGTAACCAGGGTACTCCCCCAAATCAGGAATCTCCATTACTTCCACCTATTGCCAGATTGGAACCACTTTGATTTCATCTGGGGCCTCGATGCTGCACAACGGGTGTACAGTAAAATCATAGATCTGATGAAGTCATTTCCCTGACTGCAATACATCTACTCCTCAGTTAAAAGTTGCTTCCAAGCCCATAAGAGGCTTTGGGCAAAACACTAATCAGCAGTGAGGTCTACTCCAGCCTCCTTCACCTTGTTGCTGTCGCTGTGGTGTTCCCTTATCACAGCATCCCAGCTAGGAAGTGTTTGTATTGTGCTGCTCTTTCGGAAATGTCCACATCTGAAATCTTAGCATCTTCCCCTCAGTCAGGGCTAGGTCTATTTTTAAATCTAAGCCCTAGTGAACTCTTCTCTGCTAACTGTACACTTCAGGGAGGAGTTAAAAGAGGCCTTTCTCTTTCTTATTTCAAATATATATAGTGGTTTCATGCAAATGATACTCACTCCCCATCCCCTTTTTCAAAGGATTGAATATAAGCATAGGAGTGCTGGCCTAGATAAACCTTGTCAAGGGAGTCATTTGGCAATATGTTTTGGGTGGCTGTGATCTTGTGGCTTTCTTGAAATCACAATTAGGGCAATAGTCATATGGTCATCTATAGACAAGCTATGAAACAAGCCTGACCCACATCAAGCATGAAAAAATTAGCAGAATGGAAAACTAACCAAATTAAAGTATTCCAGGAGTTTGTTTTACTGTTACAAGCTAGGGGGAAAACTAACTCTTAGTAAGCATATGACTCAACTGGAAGGAGTGGAAGGATGTGGCTGTAATAGATTAGCCTACTAGTTATGAACATTTAAGAGGCATTGGACAGCGGTTGATATGTTTACAGAGAGAAAAGAAGGCATTGGTTAATGTAAGAATCTGGTTAAGTGGGGGTCAGTTAAGAGAGCTCCTATGGGATTTGTCTTATTCAACTACTGCTACAACAATGCTTTGTAATAAACAACTCAGTGGCTTACAACAGCAAAAGTTTATTTTTTTATGCTCACAAGTCCACAGTCTGGCTGGTGTGGCTCTATTTTACACTGAAATCACCTGGGCTTGGCTCAAAGCTGTGGGTTGGGTCCAGGTCTGCTCTACATCTTCTCTTCATTCTGGAACTAGCAGCTCTCGGGGTTATGTTCTTTGCATGACAGATGCCAAGAGCACAAAAGGGCTAGCTAGATCACACTAGCATATTTGAACCTCTGCTTGTTCACATGCCTTTGGCTAATTCAGTTCACATGACCAAGCCTTACCTCAGTGGGGTAGAATAGTCTGCTTCACCAGCAGTGTGAAGCTGCAAACCACGTGGCAGAGGGTGTGGATAGATATACAATGCTATTATACAGGAGTGCAGAACTGGGGAAGATACTCCATTCTACCATATATAGGCATAAAATTCAAAAGACAAAAATAGGGAATACAATAAAAAGTAAGTCTTCCTCTTTCTCCCAACTCTTGTCATACACTCTCCACTTCAAAGACACATAACTCTTACCAATATTTTGTGTATCCTTCTACAGACTATGCCATGCATGTTCTAATGGGTCCACAGATACCCATTTAGTTTTTTCTCCTATATGTACCGTACTATTCATACTTTTCCACGTCTTGCTTTGATCGCTTAGTATATCTTGGAGATCATTCCCCATCAGTTCATATGGAACACTATTAAAGGTTACATGGAAATTCATTATTAACAGAGATTAAGATGAATTAGGATTTTTTGTAATTACACACAGTGTTGTAGAAAATATTGTACAAACATCAGTTTATACTTTATACAAATATCATTTATACCTAGAGGATAAATTATCTTTGAACCAGTAATTCTGGTTCAAAGAGCATGTAGAATTTTAATTTTGGATGAAAATATTTTTTAACTTCGTTGGTTGACATGAAATCGCAAATCATAGCTGTTAGGGTGGCTATTACCATTAAAACAAAAGACAACTAGTGTTGACAAAGAAGTGGAGAAATTGGAACCCTTGTACATTGTTAGTGGGAATATAAAATGGTGCAGTCTCTATAGAAAGCAGTATGGAGGTTCCTCGGAAAGTTAAAGATAGAACTACTTTATAATCCAGCAATCCCACTTCTGGGCATTTATCCAGAAGAAATGAAATCAGGATATCAAAGAGGTATCAGTACTCTCACGTTCAATGCAGCACTATTCACAATAGCCAATGTAGAGAAGCAAACTAAATGTCCATCGACAGATGGAAGGATTAAAAAATGTGATTGATAAATAGATATAAACATAGATATAGACATAGATATAGATGTAGATATAGATATCTCACAATGGAATTTTATTCAGCTTTCAAAAAGAAGGATATCCTGTCATATTCAATAACATCGATGAAGCATGAGGACTTTATGCTAAGTGAAATAAGGCAGTCACAGAAAGACAGCTACTGCATGATTCCACATACATGAGGTAGCTAAAATAGTTAAACTCATAGATGCTGAGACCAGAATGGTGATTGCCAGGAGCTGGGGGTAGGGGACAATGGGGAGTTATTAATCACAGGTATAAAGCTGAAGTTTGCCATATGAATAAGTGTAGAGAGCCGCTGTACATTGTGCCTATGGGTAAGAATACTGTATTGTGTACTTAAAAAACATGTTAGGAGGGTAAATTTCATGTTAAATGTTCTCACCACAATAAAAAATTATTAAGCTTTATATTTATAATGTGTGCATTTTTCCTCTTATATATATTTGCATAAAATTTTTTTTTAAATTTAAGCTTTTCTACTTTAAATCAATAAGCTGAGAAATATAGAAGAATGCCCCACTCTTACCAATACTACTGCTTTTTTACATACTTTATACTTTAGCTCTGCATATGATAGCAAGTATATTGACGATTATAGGTCAGAGTGAGAGCTTACTCTTGGTTAAGAGTTCTACCTAAAATACCTCTTTTAAAACTTATAACCCCATGAGATAGTACTATGGTATGGTCGTCTTTACAGATGAGAAAACTGAGACACAAAGAAAACTGAGGCATAAAAGTCAATTTGCCTAAGGTTGTGTAAGTGAAGGAGTCATGGTTTTAACCCAGGAAGTCTGACATCCCAAAACCCACACTGCAGCATATACTTGTACAACTGGGCTCAAATGGTATATGGAACACCATAGAGATCATACTTGCATTACTCTAGACTAAAATTACTTGGAAAATTAAGGCAGGAGATGGGAAAATGGTTTTTTATTTTTAAATTTTTTGTTTTGCAAACTCTAACTTTCAAACTGAGATGAGTGGATAGAAGTACCATATGATCTAGCAATCCTACTTCTGGGTAAGTATGCAAAGAAAATGAAATCACTACCTTGAAGGAATATCTGTACACTCACGTTCATTGCAGCATTCTTTGCAATAGCCAAGACCTGAAACAACCTAAGTGTCTATTGACTATGACACTTAGGTAATGAGAACGTGATATATGTATGTATGCATATATACACACACACATACATACATATATGTGCATATATGTATATACAATGGAATAATATACAGCCTTTTTGGAAATCCTTCCATTTGTGACGACATGGATGGACCTTGAGGACACTATACTAAGTGAAATAAGTCAGACTGAGAAAGACAAATACTGTATGACCTCACTTATGTGTGAAATCTAAAAACATCAAACCCGTAGAAACAGAGAGTAGAATGGTGGTTGCCAGGGGCTGAGGGGTGGCAGGAATGGGGAGATGTTGATCAAAGGGTACAAACTTTCAATTATAAGATGAACAAGTTCTGAGGATCTAATGTACAGCATGGACGGTGACTATCGTTAACAACACTGTGTTGTGCACTTGAAAGTTGATATGAGAGCAGAGCTTTAATGTTCTCACTGTAGCAACAAAATGGTAATTACGTGAGGTGAAGGATGTGTTAGCTAACCTTATTTGTGGTAAACGTTTCACAATATATAGGCATATCAAATCATCACAATGTATACCTCAAACTTACACAATGTTAAATGTCAACTGTATCTCAATAAAGCTGGTAAAAAATTGAGATGAGTGTAAGATTTCCAGGCAAGTCAATCATAACACATTTTCGTTATTTTATCCGAAATATCAGTATCCTTACAAGTAGGCACAGAGTCTAGCAATCCACCACGGATGAGGAATTTGGCTACAGACTTTGTAATACAAATTTATGGAAATTTTGGCAACGGTTCTCCTTTTTGTCTTAACCTTGCATTTAGGCGAAGCAAGAAACTCATGCTCACAACCCCCGTAACAGGCTCATTATATTACTATAGTTTCCCAAGCTTAAACATCTCATTGATATTTTTTAATGGAAAAGGTAAGTGATAACATTAATTTCAATCAATGCAAATTCATGTCAAATGTAAATTCTTTGGTGAATTTCTTTCAGGAAGCGTAATCAGTCTCAGAGAGGTGAAACCAGACTAAAATAGTGGCTTTCTGAGGCTCATTAATCCAGAAGCTAGGAAGATGTTTGACCATCAAGGGCCTTGCTCAGCTCCAACCGCTTCCCCATTCTCCTCCCATGGGAAGCTTACCCACATCTTCCAAGGTCTGGCCAAAGCACCACCATATCTGAAAAGTTTTTCCTGAACCTCATGCTCCAAAATTAATAGTGCCTCTTAATAAATCTTTTTTGTTATGTTCCAGGATTATCTCATGGAAGAGTTTTGTGTAAATCTATCTTTCTAATAAATTTTAGGAAGAGGACAGGAGTGACGTCTTTCATATCTTTTAACTTTTTAAAAACTTTTTATTTTGAAATGATATAGATTGATGGGAAATTGCAAAAATAGTATAGAGAGGTGCCACGTACTCTTCACTGTTTCCCCCAAAGGTAATATCTTATATAACTATAGCATACTCTCAAAGCCATGAAACTGACCTTGATACAATCCAGAGTCTATTCAGACTTCACCAGTTTTATATGCACTCGTGTGCACGTGTGCGTGCGAGCGTGTGTGTGGGTGTGTACAGTTCAGTGTAATCTTATGTGTAGGCTGTGTAACCACTATTGCAATTAAGACATAGAACTGTCCATTACCACAAAAATTTCCCTCATGCTATCCATTTATAGTCAACAACCACTCCCATCACCCCCCATCCCTCCT
Source organism: Monodon monoceros (assembly GCF_005190385.1). Classification (NCBI taxonomy): domain Eukaryota; kingdom Metazoa; phylum Chordata; class Mammalia; order Artiodactyla; family Monodontidae; genus Monodon; species Monodon monoceros. Next base: position 45,420,473 of record NW_021703781.1, read on the forward strand.
TGAACCTAACCCCTGGCAACCACTAATCTGTTCTCCATCTCTATATTGTTGTATAAATGGAATCATGCAATATGTGACCTTTTGATGTTGGCTTTTTCTCCCAAAGCAATGCCTTTGAGATCCATCCAAATTGTTAACCTGTATGTTTGTTCCTTTTTATTGCTGAGTAATATCACAGTATGGATCGGCTATGGTTTATTTAACCATTCACCCACTGGAGTACCTCTGAGTTGTTTCCAAGTTTTAGCTTTATGTTTTAACTTTTCATTGCTTTCAGCAAGGGGACTTGAAAACAGAAAGCACTCAATTAGGATTCATTAATTTGAATTAATTCCTAGTCTCACCCAAAGCTGAATTCTGTGCTGATACCATCTCTAACATGTATACGGACCTAGGGGGAAATGTCAGTTCTCTAAAAGCTTCCATTGACTTACTACACCATTCTCCACTCATATTTTAATCTGACATTTAGAGATTACAAGATATTGATGTGGTTCTTATTACATTTTAGAGTTCTAATGTGATTTAAGTGCTTTGGGGTAGAGTGAAAACAGATTGCTGGTATTCTTGATAGGTTAAGAAATACTTTCCGTAGCCAGTGTCAAGGTGTGACAGGGTTTTAGTCCCATCAGAACTTCAGTCACTTTTAAAAAAAAAGAAACAAAAATCTCATCAGCATCATCACATCTCCCATAGAGCCAATCCGAATCCAAACAATAATGAAAACAATATTGTGCAATCATTAAAAACATTATATAAAGTATAAATAAAAGCACCAATAATTTTTTTGTGTGCCAGCTGCTCTCCTAACCAAACCAGTCAACTGAGCTGAGAAAGTTAATTTATTTGGAATACTATGCATCCTCAATAAGCTTCATCAAAATTAGCACTTTATGAAAACCTTCCACACGCTGCCACTTCCTCCTCCCCCAAGGAAAGACTCCTGGAAACTCTGCTATAGGTAATGAATACCTGGTCCCAGACTGTCAAAGCGTGTCATCAACAGTGTGGGATGCAGAAGCTCTGCACATTGGAAACAGAAGCCAGCAAATCAGCATTGGGGTGGAGCAAAGGGGAAATTACTAACTACATACTGTACAAGACTTGTCATAAGGCTATGTGGTGATAAGTTTTACGTTTATAGTTATAATGAAACAATACTATTCATACTATAAAAATAATATACATGTATGATGGAGAATTAGGAAATGCAAATGTTATTAAAATTGTTTAATACTAGGTAATTTCTTTAAATAGATTTGGGGGGGCATGACATTGGTGTAATGTGTATCCGTATATCCAGTTATTTAAGGTTTGAAAGGCAAATACAGAAAATTACAAGTTCTTAAAAAACTATTCTTTTACTGAAAAGATTTAGTTTTTCTAAGTAAGCAAAGATCTGATAACGACAGTGTGAAGTACAGGAAATATTTAATAAGACATAGAATCTTTGCTTCTTAGGCAGATTACATAAAAGGCAAAGAAAAAACTTTTATAAGCTTTTAATAACAGAAGACCCATAATCTAAGATATCTTATGATTTTAACAAAGAGGAAATTAAACTCTAGTTTTGTATCAGCACATTATGAGCAAGTCTGGCAAGGTACTCAGGAAACTTTTCTAATACTGAGGATGACAGCAAGGGAAAACCTAAAGTGTTGGCAATGATGAAGCCGCCACCTCAAATGCCTCCTGGGGAAATTCCTGGTAAAGTCCCTGAAGAAAAATTGTCTTCACGATGAAGAGTTCCTTGATCCTCCCCATTCTCCCTCTATTCCATTTTCACCCATCCCCTCTACCTTCAAGCTGAAGGGGTCATCTCCCTGTCTAAACTCTGTAGTTCTTTATTGCTCCTTGTCCTATGGACCTGGCCCTTTGCTACCTTATGTTGCCCTGATTTATAATCATCCACCAGAGCGAGACCACCTGCATGCAGGGACTTTCCTTTACCCCTCAGAAAGACTTGCAAGGAGATTTGCACTGATCCGATGCCCAATGCATGATATCCCACAGATTTTCCGTTGTTGATTTGCATTCTTCATGAATGAGAAGGAAGGTTTTTTTCCCTGTCTTGCTGACTCACCCTCTACCATCTACAGAACCAACTGTCAACAGAGGCAGAAAGGAAATTTTGTCAGTTCACCAGAGGAGGCCTTATGCAAAACAAAGTGAGGGACAGAGTCATCCCTGGATTCCCTGATTCTTCCCTAATTTTAAGTAGGGTGGTGTTCTACTAAAGCAATATTTCCCAAACTTCAGTCACTCACATCCCTCATTCACAATGTCTGCCCCATCTGTATGCCACCTATAATACTGCTTATTTAAAAGTCTCAAAATCAATTTGCCTATTTAATTAAATAACTTTTTAAAAGAAACTTTCTACAGTTACTGAAAATGGGAGGAAAAAGTATTATTTGCCAAAATTTGAGGATAACCATAAACATAAAAACAATAAAAGGGAGATAATTAATAATAAATTAGATGACTAGTCAGGACACTTGAGTTTCAGAACTGCCTTCTTTTTGTTAAATATGTGCTCTTTGTTTGAAAGAGAGATTAGCGAGTGCTAGAAACAAAGACATAAACCAAAGTTAGACTTTCTTCTTGATGCACTCAAAAGATTGAAATAAATTTGAGAGGAAGACTATGGTAGGATGAATAATGCCCCCCGCAAAGATGCCCATGTCCTAATCCCAGAAACCTGTGAATATGTTACCTTACATGGCAAGAGAGACTTTACAGACGTGATTAAGTTAGGGTACTCGAGGTGGGGAGTTTATTCTGGGTTATCTGCATGTGTCCAATGTCATCACAAAGGTCCTTATAAGAGGGAGACAAGAAGGTCAAAGTTAGAAAAAGGAAATATGACAATGGAACAACCAGAAGTTGACATGATACACTAGGAGCCACGGAATGCAGGCAGCCTCTAGAAGCCAGAAAAGGTAAGGAAACAGATTTTCCCCTGAAGTCTCCAGGAAGAATGCGGCCCTATCAACCTCCTGATCTTAGATTTCTAACATTCAGAACTGTAAGAGAATAAACTTATATGATTGTGAGCCACTAGGTTTGTGGTCATTTGTTACAGCAGCAGCAGAAAACTAATATACAGACTAACTCTCACATCATGTGATTCAACATTATTTAATACCATGCACATGTACCAGTTAAAATCTTCCATAGCCCCAGCGGTGTATACCTACACTTGGGAAACACTGCCTAATGAACTCCACTAGGGCATCAGGGAAAATGGTAGCCACAGATTAAAGCAACTGTAGAAGAATTTAGGCCTGAGGCAGTGAAGCTGGTTACTAAAATGGTAGCTGATTATAGGGGAAGCTCTGTGTGGTAGGTGTCCTGCTTCCTCCTCTGCTTTGGCCTCCCTTTTTACTGTAGCACCTGAGCCTGAGCAGACAGCATTCCTGAATCAGCCTTCCTTCAGTGAATGGACTCTGTAATGACATAGGTCTGGCTAGAGTTCCTTCTGCTCCTAAATTACACTGCCTTTCTCTTAGATTAAAATAGGCTTGGGAATATTTTCTCAAGTTAAAAAAAAAAAAAAACACTTACTGTGTTTTTGTACCATTGTAAAAGTAAAATTGTTTATTACAGACATTTTTAAACATAGAGAAAAGATAACAAAGAAAATAATAACTAACCAGTAACTTCAGCCCCCAGAGAAAACTACTTGATTAGTATTTTGATAGATTTTTCTCTGGTCTCATTTCTACTCACGTCTGCTTATAATTTAAAAAATATTCAATAAATACTATGTAGTAGCCTTCATTTTCCCCATTAAAACATATTATGAATACTTTTGTATTAGCTATAATACACGTCTACAATATTTTTGTAATGACGGAACAGTATTGTGTCGTAAGGATCAAGTAGAATTTCTGTAACCATTTCATTCACATGGCTATTTATGCTGTTTCCAACTTTTCACCCTCTTCCTCATAAACATTTTTGTTCACTATTGATGGTCCTTAGAAATAAATTTCTGAATCAAGAATACTTAAATTTTTTATACATATTGCCAAATTTCCCATCAGAGAGTTATAAAAATTAACATTGAAAAAGAAGGTTTTTTTTAAAGAGAATTAAATGCATGCCTGAGTAAATAAAAGAGAGGAAAATAAGTGATAACCTTTTGGGAGAAAAGAGTAAGAAGAATATTTCATATTTTATATGATAAGCAAGGGAATATGCTTGCCTATTTCTTGACTTGACCATCTACTGGAGAAAGAAGAGATGCTCTGGAAATGGAGTGACTTCTTAAAGGGGAAAAAAATAAGTGAGGAAAATTTTTAAGCGTATTTAGATGAATTTATAAACACCTCTAGAATCAGTGTTTTCAGGTTACAGAAAGGTATAGCAGGTGGACAGTCCCCATTATGGCAAAATGTGGAAGGTCTTTTCAAGGCCATTGCCTATTTCAGAAAAGTCTTGTGGAAGGTACACACTCAACCAATAATAGATTTGATGATTTACTCAATACAATCAAATTGTGTAGACAAAGTAAATTTCTGCTTTAGCTGTGTACACAAATTATCAGTTGGAGAACTTTCAAATTCCTCACTTGCTAGGTGCTGTCAAGGGAAAGCCCATGGCATCCACAGCAGCCTAGCCCATCCAGGCAGCTTCGCCTAGACCTCACATGGCAAACTTTATCCACTCAAGAGCATGGTCTGTTGTCGGGATCACCCATTCCAGGTTCCATATCCATTAAAATATGAGGTAGAAAATTTCCAAGTAAACCTTGTTTTCAGTCTTCTCCACCTCAAGCCAAATTGAACAGAACCCCAATAATAAGGACAACAACAATAAATAACAGCAACATATTAGGTAGCTTCTGGATGCCAGACATCACTCTGTGCACCTCACACATATTTCACTTAAGCTTTACAACAATGCTGCAAGAAGGTGTTATTATTATTAACTTATAGGTAAGAAGAGAGAAAATCAGAAAATTGTCCAAGGGTCCACAGCTGGTGAGAAGCAGAGTTGGGATTTGGACCCAGGTCTGTCGGATTCCACTACAGTTAATTGTCCCTTCCAGGTGGGACTGCCTGCTAGGTGTCCCTGTGAATTGAGGCCTCAGTTGGTATTTCCAGGCTACATAACTAAACCTACACATTCTCACACTTACCCCCTTAATGACCCTGGGAAAAAAATTTTAAAGAAACTCCATGACAGCTAGAGTCTTTTATAATCCTCAATTGTACCATCCTTTATTAGGTATATTATAGGTTTTCAAGAGCAGGAAAAGATTGTTTTTCTTCTATATCTTTAAGGGCATTGTTTTAAAATTGTAAAGTTTCTAGAATTTTCATTGTTTGTTTTGATCTATTTTATTTGGTCTGTATCAATGTGATTAATTATCGGCTGCATATTCCCTGTTGGAGAGATATACTAGACACATCACAGACAATCAAATAAACATTTCAGGGCAGGAGCCCTTGGGGAGAATCTTTGGAAATCATACAACATGTTAGTAACAGAGTGAGGTAGGCGATCAGCTGCTATGTTCTGGGAACAAAGAGAGTCTCAAAATCAAGAATGCTCTTGCACTGCTGGTGGGAATGTAAATTGATACAGCCACTATGGAGAACAGTATGGAGGTTCCTTTAAAAACTAAAAATAGAAGTACCATATGACCCAGCAATCCCACTACTGCGTATATACTCTGAGAAAACCATGATTCAAAAATACACATGTACCCCAATGTTCATTGCAGCACTATTTACAATAGCCAGGATATGGAAGCAACCTAAATGTCCATCAACAGATGAATGGATAAAGAAAATGTGGTGTATATATACAATGGGATATTACTCAGCCATAAAAGGAGTGAAATTGGGTCATTTGTAGAGATGTGGATGGACCTAGAGTCTGTCATACAGAGTGAAGTAACTCAAAGAGAAAAATAAGCATCGTATATTAACGCATATATGTGGAATCTAGAAAAATGGTACAGAAGAACCTATCTGTAGGGCAGAAATAAAGACGCAGACGTAGAGAACGGACATGCAAACACAGTGCGGGAAGGGGAGGGTGGGATAAATTGGGAGATTAGGAGTGACATATATATACTACCATGTGTAAAATAGATAGCTAGTGGGAACATGCTGTATAGCATAGGGAGCTCAGCTCTGTGCTCTGTGATGATCTAGATGGGTGGGGTGGGGGGATGCAGGGAGGGAGGTCCAAGAGGGAGGGGATATATGTATACATATAGCTCATTCACCTCAGTGTACAGCAAAAACTAACACAACACTGTAAAGCAATTATACTCCAATAAAAAAAAAAAAGAAAGAATGCATAGAAAGGAGAGGCAACCTCTGAATACAGAGACACTTACATCTAATGACTTTACAGGGGGACAGTGGCTGTTGCTAGGACATCCCATGAATGCTAGTGAGGTGATAGAAGGGGCCTTTATTTATCCTGTTTCCTCTCGAGACCTTCTCTCTGTTTTTACTCCCCATGCCGCTTCCTTTCCTTAGCTTCCATCATGCTGAAGCTGGTCTTACACATTTGGGAAAGTTGTTTCCCTCTCCTGGGCCTGTTTTACCTGTGAAATAAACTAGTTGATCTGTTAGGTGTTTGTTAATCTCATTGTGCTTTATTCCTATAAATGTGATTGCTTTAAAAACCAGGGCAGATGAAAGCAGAGCTGAACACCAAGTACTTCCACACCCCAGCAGCCAGGGAAATTCCAGCGCCTGCCACTTTAGTGTCTTTTCATGACCCTTTCTATGGTTTAGCTCCCCTCTCCCTTCGTAAGGATCTATAGTGCTTCATGCTACTCTCTGTCTGACCCCAGACCTTAAATTTGGATCCACCCAAGCCTGATTCATCTTTCAGGTACCCCTGGACTAAAATAATTCCAGCCATTTCTCTACTGCCTACATCAAAATTTTCAAAATCTCAAACGGTGACAATATAAGTAGAGACCCTGCTTCAGTTGCTTTAGGGTGGGAACTGAAATCAGCGTCATCAGTCAGATGATTCTCAGTCTGATTTTCTTGCATATGAGAGGTAAAATCAAGTCTGAAAACTTCTTCCCCACCTGGTCCAGTAAAAGCCAGTGCTTTGAAATGAACACACAGTTGATATATGTATTTGTCATCCAGAGGATAAAACACTGTGTTCTACAGTTGGTGAGCGTAAAATATTTTAGTTATGAGACTAGGGAGCATCGCGTAGAAAAGACAAGGAGGAGAGGTCACATTTTTTTCTCAACTGCAAAACAGACAGCTTCTAAATCATGAAAACAAGCTCATATGCAAAACAACTCTAAGAGGATTTGTCAACGGATACAAAAAAAGCAATAATTTTAAATACTGATTTTAAAAATATGTTCACATACCTTTTCTAAGTAGAATTATTTTTCAGATTTATATTCATATACTGTGATGACTCTAGGCCAAGGTTTCTCAACCTCAGCATTACTGACATTTGGGGTTGGGAAATTCTTTGATTTGCAGTCCATCCTGTGCATTGTAGGATGCTTAGCAGCATCCCTGGCCTCTAACACTAGATGCCAGTAACATTCCTATAGTGATGACATCCAAAAATGTCTCCACACATTGCCGAAACTCCCCTGGGAGATGAATTCACTCCCAGCTGAGAAGAATTGCTCTAGGAAAATCTTGTAAGCTCAGAGGCTTCAGGATTTTGTAACATAAGATGAAAGTGTAAAGGTGGCTTTCATAGCAGTGGAATCAGAAAAGACTATATAGTAAGTGATACTGGTAAAATGAAATAACTACTTATAAAAAATAACTCAGATTCAATACCTACCCATACTAAAAATAAATTTCAAATGGTCCAGAGTTCTAAATGAAAAATATTGTAGAAATATTGAAAAGAATATAAACTATATTTGTATAACCTTGGAGTAGAGAAAAACTGTCTTAAAACTCAGAAAATCCAGAAACCCAAAATGAAAACCTCAAGAGACTTAACTCATAACATTTTAACACTCCCGTATGATGAAGTAATAACTAAAGAAAGGCACCACAATCAAAAAGTTTAAAAGAGAAAATATTTGCAATATGTATAACAAACCGTGATCAATATTCATAAAAAATTAAAAGCCCAGACCAGTTTTTTTAAAAACACAGAGAAAACAAGCTAATAATTTGCAAAGGCAATTCATAAAAGAAAATCAAATAGCCAAAATATTTTAAAAGTCTCAATTTCATTATAACTTAAGAAAATGCAAACTAAAATTACAATGAGATGTCTTGATCCCATCATATTGGCAAAATTAGAAAGATTTATGAAGTGCAGAATTGATGAAGGGAGATGTGGAGAAACAATCATGTTCATGCCCTATTAGGAGAACTTACATTCGTTTGGTCTTTTGGAGGCAACTTAGCAGTAGCTATGAAAATGTAGATGGCATACTTTACAGTATAGATTTACATCTATAAATCTTTTCTATAAAAATACTCTCATGTGTGCTCACTATATATATATATATATATATATATATATATATATATATATACACATACAAGGGTAGTTGCTATGGTATTATTCGTAATAACGAAACATTGCAAACAAGCTAAAAGCCATCAACAAGGAATATTTGATCCATCATCATATCTTGATACATACAATGTGGCTTTATGCAGTAGTTACATAGAATGAGATAGTTTAAAATATTGAAATGGAAAGGACTTTTTATATGAAAGAGACTTTCAAAGCTGTATATAAATATGTAAATATACGCATATTTATGTAAATAATGTTATCTGTATCAGTATGCATAATTATGTATATATGTAAACTTATAAAAAGTGTCATAAAGGACACACATCACACTATCAATGGGAATTAATTCCAAGAAGAAAAGTAGGAGGTACATCTCATTCTATGTGTTTCATAGTGTTTGAAGTTTCACCCCAAATATGTATTCTACATGCTATGTAATTTTTTAAGAAAAGTGGTAAAGTTGAACTAAATGATTTCAGCCAAGTGTATGATTTGGGCTCTAACAAACTATGACTTAATCCTGGTTTAGAACTAAATCTGAAAACTTAAGCCACCAAGCTTGTGTCCATATCACAGGACCCTTTAAGAAGAAAAGACAAAGGGAAAGGAAAGACAGTTCTTTAAGCACCCACTATGTGCTTATTCCATTTGCATACATTTTCCCATTTATCCTGATAACATCTCATTTTTACTGAGACTCTGAGAGGTTAAGTGGTTTAACAAAACTCACAGGGCCAGGAAGGGGCGGAGTCAGGATTCACACCTGGACCAGCCTGTGGGGGATATGATTGCTGCTTTCTACATCAGAGGTTTCATAGTTTCACTAGTTGATGAAGACACTCTGGCTTACCTTACAAAAGTCAGATCAAAGCACAGAGGGTCATGACTCCACAAGAGCCAGTGTGCGCACAGTTGGGCTGGTTCTTTCTCTCTCCCCAGTCCCCACCATGATGTGTGTGTCTGCAATCGGTGCCCGATCCCTAGCTGCTGGACCTGAAGGCACTACTGAGGGTCCCAAGAACACTTGCAGTCACTGTGAGCCCTGTAGCACTCACCAAGGACCACACAGCTGTCGACGCTGTGGATCCCAGCAATCTGAGCCCACAAGACATCACTCCCTGGTGCCACCACACACTCCTGCACTTGGTGCCCTGCACAACTAGACCTGAGGCCATAGCACACTTCAGCATGCCCCATCCACAGGTAAAAGTCTTCCTTTACCACAGTCAGACCATAAAGTCTGGAAGAGATGACTGTGTCTCCAAATACAGACACCTACACAAGGATCACGAAGGATGAGGAATACAGTAAACCTACAGGAACTGGCCCCAGAGAAATGGAGAACCAGGAATTGTTCAACGAAGAATTATAAACAATTGTTCTAAAGGTACTCAGCTACAGGAGAACACAAACAATTTGATGGTATCAGGAAAATACAAGAACAAGATGAGAAGTTCAACAAAGAGATAGAAAACATATAAAGAACCAAACAGAAATTTTGGAGCTGAAGAATACAATGACTGGTACTGAATAATAGAGAATTTCAAAGGCAGACTGAAACAAACAAAACAATGAATCAATGAGCACGAAGACAGATCAATTGAAATTATTCAGTCAGAGGAACAGAAAACAAAAGATAAAGAAAAGGAACAAAGAGAGTCTATAGGACTTACAGGATAAATTAATGGAAACAATGTACACATCACTAGAGTCCCAGAAGGAGAAGGAGAAATTCCCAAATCTGGGGAGCAATTTGGACATCCAAGTTCATGAAGCTAATAGTTTGCCCCAAAATATCAATTCAAAATGACTTTCTCCAAGATACGTTATAATAAAACTGTAACAAGAAAAACGATAGGGGCTTCCCTGGTGGCACAGTGGTTGAGAGTCTGCCTGCAGATGCAGGGGACACGGGTTCGTGCCCCGGTCTGGGAGAATCCCACATGCGGCGAAAAGGCTGCCCCCGCCATGGCCGCTGAGCCTGCGCATCCGGAGCCTGTGCTCTGCAACGGGAGAGGCCACAACAGTGAGAGGCCCACGTACTGCAAAAAAAAAAAAAAAAAAAAAAAGAAAGAAAAACGATAGAAAAACTCAATGGAACACTGAATTAGCTTTTTGAGTAGATAATCAAAATTGACAAACTGTTAGCTAGACTATGAAAAAAAAGAGAGAGGACGCAAATAAATAAAACTAGAAATTAGAAAAAGGCAACATTACAACTGATACCACAGAAATACAAAGGATCACATGAAACTACTATGAACAATTGCGTGCCAACAAATTGGATAACCTAGAAGAAAGGGATAAATTCCCAGAAACATCATGATGTTAATGGACCAGTACCGTATATTCTTGAATTTTCTAGAACTTCATAAGGTGATAAGTTTAGATATGAATATTTGTGTTTTTAGAAACCAACTCACCTACAAAGGTTATACCTTCTATAATACCAGCAACCTCAACATTGTGCCGTGGTTATTTTAAAATCCTGTAGTTTTCCTTGTCCTTCAGCATAAACATAAGTACATTCTGTTGTCTTATTTTTCAATAATCTTTAAAATGTTTTCCCAAAGATCTAAATTTTTTAAATTTAACTACAACTTATTTTAGAGATTAATAACTTTATTTTAAGACAAAACAATTTATATTTAAAAAAAAGAATCATCACATGTTGATTACTGCAGCTGAGAGATATTGATTGGTGTCAAGATGACAATCATATATTTTTAGGCATGTCTAACAAACTGGGAGGGCTGATAAACCAAGAGAGCATTTGCCTGATGGCCCTGAGTCTCCTGTGAGATAATTCATATTGAGAGAAGGAGTAGGGCATCCGTTTGTACAAAAGTTTTGGTCATTTGATCATAGAGTGATTCTGACGAGAGCACTGACTTGGACCTTCAGGCAGATTCCACGGCACAGTCTTCACTGGACTTGAGGTTTTGGATTATAGAACCTGAAAGAATTGTTTTAATAAAGCTCAATTCAACCTCGGGGGAAAGCAGCACTTGAGAGCCCTTTAACCTGCAACCCAAATAGCAAAGAGGAATTCACTCCCAGTTTTGCTTTTTTTTTTATACTCTTGTGTTACTGGTGTGTGTGTGGAGGTCGGGGTGTCCTGTTTTGTTTAACTGATTCAATTTTTTATAATTTTTACACACAGTACATCTATAGGTAATGATCCTCTATTCACTTTTTTCTTAGCTTTTCCTTAATCTCTCTCCTATTTGACCCGTCCCTTTTTATGTAATTTTGATATTTAACTGATTTATAGATAGTGCTCATTAGGGGAGATGTATTTTCTTAGTTTCAAGGTGTCAGGGTACTTCAGATCCTCCTTTGTGTATTGAGATGGCAAAAAAACCATTTTAAAATATCACAGCGTTCCTTGATAGAAACCTCTAAAGATAAATCTCTCAAGATAATTCCAAGTTGGAGGTCACACTGGCACATTTGGATCCCCTGTTCTCTATAATGATAATTTCCACAAGCTGTGGGTTGCTCAGGTGTTGAGGGCATTGTTAAAATTCTGCAGTGTGGAAGAGCTATACTTATTTCATATTTGTTCAAAATGTAGCTCTTTGAGCTGGACCTTGCATGTCACTTTCTTGCTTCCAAAATGACAGTTGTGAGCTCATAAAGTCACCCAAGAATTTGATAGCCAAATTGAACTCTATTTTCTCTACATTTGCTTGTATGCAAGGAGGGCACAGTTTCTAAAGGCTGTAAAAGAGGCCGTGTTGAAGGGAAGTAGTCCTACTATCAAAAACCTAGGAGTTTTTCAGAACTAATCAGTTTTTTGGCATCAATTCTTTCATTAATAAGTCTATACAGTATTCACATGTATATTATGTGAGAGTTGACCTTACCTGAATATATTGGAACAATGTGAGATTATATGTCCCAAATTTATAATGAAATTATTGAGAATTGTTTTGAATTTTAAATCCAGAGAGAACTTTTAAAGAGACAATTCACAGAAACTGATGTAATTGCTTTCGATCGTAGGTGAGCCTTTGTCCTTGAATGCGGAACATGGAAATGTTACATTTTATTCAAATGCGTTAATAATATTCAATGATGAATTAAAACACCTGGATTTTAGTTATGGCCTTGCCACAGTCTAGCTAGGTAATGTTGGGCAAGGCTTTTTAACATATCTTCCCAAATGAAAATGAAAGGGCAGAATGAGATTTTCTTTCCTTCAGGCTATATAACTTTTTTTTAAAATTGAAGTATAGTTCATTTACAATGTTGTGTTAGTTTTAAGTATATAGTAAAGTGATTCAATTATATATATATATATATATATATATATATATACACACACACATCTATGTATATTATACATGTATTCTTTTCCAGATTCTTTTCCATTATACGTTATTACAAGATAGTCAGTACAGCTCCCTGTGCTATACAGTAGGTCCTTGTCATTTACCTATTTTATATATAGTAGTGTGTATATGTCTGGCTGATTAATGTTTTAAAATCCTAAAATGTCAACACTGGGAGCCCAAGTTCTTTTCCAAAATTTTATTTTGCATAACTTCGGAGTGAGCTCAGTGGGTGCTGAGGACCTGGGGCTCTGCCAAGTGTTGGGCAAATGCTTCCTCTGCTCTCCTAAAGTAGGTCAGATCGCTACTCCTTAGCACACATCAGATCACTAGTGGTGGGAATGTTGAGACTGCTCCAGATTAGAGCTGCAAGCTCACCTCATGACATCTATGCAGGCGGCCCAGAGTGGGTGAGGCTTGAGAGTGTGGGCGGCTGTCTACACACAGACTCACCGTTCCTGTTCTGGCTTCACCTCCTTCACCAACCCACATTCCGAAAGTCTCTCAATTAGTGTGGCTGCTGGTAGCTCAGTTCTGAAGAGCTGATGTAAAAGTAAAGAAATATTTTACTTTAAATAGTATTTTTTCTTAAATTCTAACACATTCTTTACTTAAAATGACAATAACTATTCTCCTGGCCTGCTTAAATATTAGTAGGCTAAGGAATTGCTCACATGGCCACATAGTTGATTGAATTGGGGCATTTAGTTCATGAAAATAACTAGGCTGCAACTCCTTTTAGTTATTGCAGATGACTTAATGACCGGGTATCCATCAAAGTAATCTCTCAGCAATTAACTAGTGATTACAAACCCAAATCAAACGTTTCATGTCTATTTAGCTGAGCTACCTAGAAATGGCCTAAACATGGAAGATTCATTTTCTTCCAATCACTGTTCTTACCCATAACTAAAAATAGAAAATGTCCTAAAATTTTTGACATTCTTGATAAGTAAAAATGCTTATCACTACATTGACCTTCAGCCAAAGGTCAGTGATCATTGAAGCCCCAGACTGTGACTCTAAAGGGTCATAAAGTTTTCTGCAGACTTCATACCTTTCTACCTATAAAAGATAGATAAGAACTAGAAAAAGTTCATTTGTAACCTTTTTTTCAGATTCTACATATAAGCAATATCATGTGATATTTGTACCTATTTACAAAACAGAAACAGAGTTACAATTTTCTACAGGTGTAAAAAATAAATTTATGGTTACCAGGGGATAAAGGGGGGAGATAAATTGGAAGATTGGGATTGACATATACACACTACTGTATATAAAATAGATAATTAATAAGGACCTACTGTATAGCACAGGGAACTCTACTCAATACTCCATAATAGCCTATATGGGAAAAGAATCTAAAAAAGGGTGGATATATGTATACATATAACAGATTCACTTTGCTGAACACCTGAAACTGATACCACATTGTAAATCAACTATACTCCAAGAAAACAAATTTTTTTTAAAGAACTAGGAAAAAAAGAAAATGATGCTTCCTATGGTGCATATTACCTGATGATGAACAGGGATTTTATGAGTTGTATCACATCACATAACTCCAGGTTGCGTCAAAGAAAGTTCTTTCTACACACCAAGTTGTTTGAGGGAGTGGGCGGAGCCAGATAGTATTGGGACATCCTGGATGTTGTTTCCATTCTACTTTATGTTCTTTTGTTCCTGTCAACCAAACTTGTTTACCTTGCTTCGGAATTTGGAGAAGAAATTACAGCTGGAAAATATATGAAAGAGTTTTTAAACCTACAGATTCTTCTGACTTTAGAATCAGTTGTTATATTACCAAGAACAGATAAATGCAGATGTTGGACCATGTCAAAAATCTTGTCAAGAGAGTGGATTGTTTCACACAGAAACGAGATGTGGCTTCTGATTCTGGTGGCGCATTTGTTCCAGAGAAATGTGAATTCAGGACATATGCCAACTAAAGCTGTGGACCCGGAAGCATTCATGAATGTTGTAAGTTGGGATTTTCCATACTTGGGGGGAAACAAAGTACCTTACATGTTATTGTTTGTCTCTGTATTATCTGCATTATATATTATATTTATATGTGGTGGTGATTTCAGCTAGTAGAACATAGTTGTAAATCAACATATTGTACTGGAAAGAACACTAAGTTGGGTGTGGGTAAACATGGGTTCATCTTCAACAATTTCAGTAAACTTAGGCAAATGACTTAATCCCTTTGAGCTTCAAACACAGTTTAACTTTTTCTTGAATTCTTAGGCTCATTCCAGGAGCAGTTAAATCATTGCAGTATCTTGGGTCAAGCTCAGACCCATGATTATTTCCACGTTGTCTGTGCTTTCTGTTCTTTTTCTACTTCTTCCAACATTAGAAAGATGTTAGGCCTCCTTTCATACTCTCAGGACAGTCACCTCTAGTAACACCCTGTGCCACCCTAATCTATTTAATCCTGGTTTGAGCTGGTAACTCTGTGGTCAAAAAGTAAAAGGACCCCTATGAATGCTAGAGGGGTCCTCCTATGAGTAAACTTCATGAATGAAGTGAAATTTCTAGGTATCTCAGAGAATACTTTTTGGCTTACTTTCACATTCTTAGTTGAATTTTAACAATGTCCACCATATAGTAATATTTATCCTATAGCAGACACTGTGATGAAAGCTGTAGAGATACTGTTCGATTTTATCTCTCTCTTTTTTTTTTTTTTTGATCATCTCAATAGGTCAGAAAAAGCTTTTGATTTTATCTTCACTGCCCTATTCCATAGATAGGACCATACTCATTTTTCCAATCAAGGAACTGAGATTAAAGAGGTTAAACAACTCAAATCACGCCACACCCCTGGTAGGTGGTAGAGCTAGAATTTAAATCCGGGTCTGCCAGAACACAAAGCTCATAATTGTGACAACTATGCAATAAACGCTCCCAGGGAAGGAGAGGCTACCTCCAGCTGGGTGAGGTGATTGTGTGCAATGTTCATGCTCCATACGTTTATCATAGATTTAACATGCTTTTATACAGATTTAAGACCTTGTTTACAGAAGCCTCCTTGAATGAATTCTAAAACTCTGACAGGCTATAGAAATATTCTGAATCTACATGAATGCCAAATATCAGGTTTCTTTTGACCATTCCAACTATTGACTGTCTTTTGATGGTTTGTCCAGATACTTAGCAAATTGGTGTAGATCCTTAAGGGTCATCCTTCTGGCCCTGAGAAGTTCCCATACAAATTCCTCTAGGTCGTTAAGTGAAGGGGATCTGTTTAGTTGTAGGTAGAGCCAATCTCCCTGGGCCTCACCCACTGGGTGTGGCCAGCACTTACACACTGTTTGGGCTTCAGGAGCTCTAAGACTAAAATCCAATGAATTGGACTCTGCTATTTAGCAGTCATACATGGAGAGGCAAAGTAAGATAGAAAATTCTTGTAATCTCTCATATAAATTAAATGAAGTAGAATAAAAAGTGCTTCAGAGCCTGAATGGGTTTGACTCTGAGTACTAATATATATGGATATAATTTATTCTGTATTTTGGTATACAACTGTCCTCATTCAGGTATTTTTCTAGCTAGTGTTAGTTGAGCACCTATTTGGCCCTGATACTGTGTTATGCACTGAGGTTACAGAGAGATCTAAGTGCCCTGATTTCATGGAGTTTACAATCCAGCAGAGAAGACAGACACTCAATTCCTAATCACTCAAAACTAATCACAAGAGAAGTGAAATCAAAGAAGAAAACATAAAATAGGGGGACTTAGGGAATTTAGGAAAGTTTTTCTGAAGAAAGGTTTCTTAACCTGAATTCTGAAAGGTGAATAGGAGTTACTTGAAAGGGAGGGTGGGGGTGATTTTTAATATAGTAGTAGCTAATGCTCCTTGAGTCCCTACTATGTGCCAGCCAATCTTGTTACTGTCATATGTGCATTATCTTTTTACATTCTTTGCAATAATCCCAAGGAGTATAAACCACTGGTATACCTAATTTACAGACGAATAAACTGAGGAATAGGGACAAGTTAACTAAATTTCCTAAGATCACACAGTTAGTTTATGCATTAGTGTGAGAGCCAGGATTTAAAAACCCAAGCAGTGGGACCCCAGGGCCTTTCTCTTAACTATTATGCCCTTTTGTCTTGTATACTACACTGGACATTTAGCTTTCTCCTCCTTTGTTCCTTTAAAAGCAGCAGCTAATAGAAATAATTCCCTCCTTCTCTAAGTAACTACAGTAGGTAGAAACTGAGGATACTGAGGAGATCTCAGCAGCTTTATATATATATATATATATATATATATATATATATAATTTATTATTATTATTTTTTTTCTGGTACATGGGCCTCTCACTGTTGTGGCCTCTCCCGTTGCGGAGCACAGGCTCCGGATGCACAGGCTCAGAGGCCATGGCTCACAGGCCCAGCTGCTCCTCGGCATGTGGGATCTTCCCGGACCGGGGCACGAACTCATGTTCCCTGCATTGGCAGGCGGACTCTCACCCACTGTACCACCAGGGAAGACCAGCAGCTTTATATTTTACAAAGAGTTTCTGTATGTAACAACTGTATGGAGCAGGGGTCCTTAACCAGGAGTCCATATATAGGAAACAGGAAATCTGAAACCCCTGAAAGTATATGGTGTGTCCATGTGTATATCCATTTCTATATTTTCCTCAAATTCACTGAGGGATCCTTAACCTAAAAGTGTTAAGAACTACAGTCAACCCTCCATATCCGTGAATGCGGAATTCGCCAATACGGAGGACTGACATACTACCCCATTTTATGTAAGGGACTTGACCATCCTCAGATGTTGGTATCTATGGGGTGTCTTGGAACCAATTCCTCACAGATACTGAGGAATGACTCTACTGCTCTTGAGTCTGTGGTTTTAGAGCTGAAAAGAACCTTAGGGAATACATGGACCAGGGGTTCTCATAAGCTGTCCTGTCCCACTGGCTGCACTGGAATTCCCTGATTCCTAACCCGAAGTGGGCCCAGGAATATTTATGTTTAAGTGTCCCAGATGTTTCTGACACACCCAGGTTTTGGAATCAGTGTTCTTTTCCAGTGGTTCTCAAATATTAGAGTGCATCAGAATTTTCTAAGGAGCTTGTTAAGACACAAATTGCTGGGCCCCAGCCCCAGAGTTCCCAATTCAATAGGTTTGAGTGGAGACTGACCATTCGCTATTGTTACCAAGTGCCCAAGTGATGCTATGCTCTCGGTCCAGAGCCCACATTAAGAACTACCCTTCTAGTTCAATCTCTACATTAAAGATAAAGAAAATGAGCACTGGAGAAGGTTTGCTAATTTTTTTTACAATAACATAATTAGCTGGTGAAAAGCAAGGAATTACCTTATAATCATTGAGAACATAACCATACAGAACTGAACTCAAAAAAAAATTGTGTTTTTTCCATAGAGTGAAATCATCCAACATAAAGGTTATCCCTGTGAGGAGTATGAAGTTGCAACAGAAGATGGGTATATCCTTTCTGTTAACAGGATTCCTCAGGGCCTAGTGCAACTTAAGAAGACAGGTATGGTTCACCCTACGTTACCCCAACATAGCAATCCTTCCTACATTAAACACTTCCTTGTGATTTGAGTGTGTAGAGGGAGCCTGGGCTCTTGGTACAGGCTGGGCCCATTGTTCCAGCCAAAAGATGCCTTCAGCTACATCACCGATCCCATCACCACTGCCCTATCCCCAATTATTTCAAATAAACGTAGTGTTTGCTTTTCAAAAAACACCTTCAAGAAAAGTTCATTTCTTGATCCCTTCTAGTATTTAATTCATTCCCCAAACCCCTCCAATATAGATATTCTAGAATATCCACTGATGATCTCTTAAGCAGATGACGCCAACCCTTGCTCATGAAGAATGCAGACTCTGCCATGGCATCTGACGCCCACCCTAGCACACTCTATATTCCCCATCCAGACAGCCCTTTGAATATTTAAGACATTGCCCAGCTTTTCACTAAAGTCTTTTAAAGAATTGGGCACTATGTGTACATTTAAAACTTTTGGTACATGTTTCCATATAATCCTTTTTTTTTTCCTGTATGGGATTTTTGGCTATTGTTGGCTTTTAAGAAATTCACCTTCATTACTATTAAAGTGTAATAGTACACTATTGCCCAACCTTCATCTCTATTTGGCTCTATTCCTTTTAATACTCTAGCTCTATGTTTATAGCAGCAACTACATTATCTGTCATGTGTACAGATAATGTAATTCTTTATTGCTCTCTTTCTGTATGCCAGGTACAGTGCTAAGTGCTTTATTTGTGTTAGTCTCATATAAGTTTCACAATAATACTGAGAAACTGCCACTCACAGAAGTTAAGTAACTTGCCCAGAGAGTCTTTGCTAGTCCTTGCTAGTATGCTGCAAAATCTGCACTCAAATTAAGATTTGTCAGCCAGTGTAGCCCATGCTCTTACCTAGGACCAGAAAATGCTGGGTGAATGCTATTGGGCTTTGGTATAAAGAAGCTGCAGGGTTCTATTTTATTCCAATTTATATTTGTGCAGCTTTTTGAAAACCAGCTATTTTTACACCAGCTGAACAGCCATGCCTTATATATGTCCAGCATGCCCTTATCTCAGTGCCTTTGAACTTGCAGTTCTCCTTTTGCACCACTGTTTCATCAGATATCCACACAGTTTGCCTTGGCCCCTCTTTCAGGCCTTCTCTTTCCCATTCTTCCTTCGACCACCCTATTCAAAATTGTAAGCCCTTGCCAACTACTGAAATTTAGCCCCTAATCCTGCTTAATTTTCCTTATAGCACCACTGATATGATAGATATTTGCTTGTTTGTTTATTATCTGTCTCTCCCAACCAGAATGTAAACTCAGAAGGCACAGAAAATTTATCGATTTTGTTCAAGGCTATAAAAAGTACCTAAAAGAGTGCCAAGCACATTGCAGGTGCCAATAAATATATGTGGAATGAATGAATGAATTTTATATAAGTACATGGATAGCCTGGAGACACAGAGAGAACTTTCTCACTAAGCTCCACAAATCGGAAGACTGTGGCAGTTCATAAGCTTAGGGGTCACCTGCAGCGCCTATTCATGGAAGGAGTTTTGTTTTCTCACGTCCTGTTTATTTAGACTGTTCACTCATTGCCCAGGCGATTGGAGTTCAAGATATCAGCCTTTAAGGTCCAGTCGGTGCCAAATACTCCCCTCTAGTGTCTGATGTTGTTCTTGCAGCACCCGTTGGCCTCTTTGAGGAAGAAATCTCCCAACCATGAAGGAAAAAAAGATTTCTAACCATCTCTTCAAAAAGAGGGCCAATGTTTTCTTTTTTTGTGACATCTTTGTCTGGTTTTGGTATCAGGGTGATGGGGGCCTCGTAGAATGAGTGTGGTAGTGTTCCTCCCTCTGCAATATTTTGGAAGAGTTTGAGAAGGATGGGTGTTATCTCTTCTCTAAATGTTTGATAGAATTTGCCTGTGAAGCCATCTGGTCCTGGGCTTTTGTTTGTTGGAAGATTTTTAATCACAGTTTCAATTTCAGTGCTGGTGATTGGTCTGTTTATATTTTCTATTTCTTCCTGGTTCAGTCTTGGAAGGTTGTGCTTTTCTAAGAATTTGTCCATTTCTTCCAGGTTGTCCATTTTATTGGCATAGAGTTGCTTGTAGTAATCTCTCATGATCCTTTGTATTTCTGCAGTGTCAGTTGTTACTTCTCCTTTTTCATTTCTAATTCTGTTGATTTGAGTCTTTTCCCTTTTTTTCTTGATGAATCTGGCTAATGGTTTATCAATTTTGTTTATCTTCTCAAAGAACCAGCTTTTAGTTTTATTGATCTTTGCTATAATTTCCTTCATTTCTTTTTCATTTATTTCTGATCTGATTTTTATTATTTCTTTTCTTCTGCTGACTTTGGGGGTTTTTTTTTGCTCTTCTTTCTCTAATTGCTTTAGGTATAAGGTTAGGTTGTTTACTTGAGATTTTTCTTGTTTCTTGAGGTAGGATTGTATTGCTATAAACTTCCCTCTTAGAACTGCTTTTGCTACATTCCATAGGATTTGGGTCGTCGTGTTTCCATTGTCATCTGTTTCTAGGTATTTTTTGATTTCCTCTTTGATTTCTTCAGTGATCTCTTGGTTATTTAGTAGCATAATTTTTAGCCTCCATGTGTTTGTATTTTTTACAGTTTTTTTTCCTGTTATTGATAGCTACTGTCATGGCATTGTGGTTGGAAAAAATGCTTGATACAACTTGAATTTTCTTAAATTTACCGAGGCTTGATTTGTGACCCAAGATATGATCTATCCTGGAGAATGTTCCATGAGCACTTAAGAAGAAATTGTATTCTGTCATTTTTGGATGGAATGTACTATAAATATCAATTAAGTCCATCTTGTTTAATGTGTCCTTTAAAGCTTGTGTTTCCTTATTTATTTTCATTTTGGATGATCTGTCCATTGGTGTAAGTGAGGTGTTAAAGTCTCCTACTATGATTGTGTTACTGTCGATTCCCCTTTTATGGCTGTTAGCATTTGCCTTATGTATTGAGGTGCTCCTATGTTGGGTGCATAAATATTTACATTTGCTATATCTTCTTCTTGGATTGATCCCTTGATCATTACATAGTGTCTTTCTTTGTCTCTTGTAATAGTCTTTATTTTAAAGTCTATTTCATCTGATATGGGAATTGCTACTCCAGCTTTCTACATGCCAATATCACTGATGAACATAGATACAAAAATCCTCAACAAAATACTAGCAAACAGAATCCAACAGCACATTAAAAGGATCATACATCATGATCAAGTGGGGTTTCTCCCAGGAATGCAAGGATTCTTCAATATATGCAAATCAATCAATGTGATACACCATATTAACAAAGTGAAGGATAAAAACCATATATCATCTCAATAAATGCAGAAAAAGCTTTTGACAAAATTCAGTACCCATTTATGATAAAAACTCTCCAAAAGTAGGCGTAAAGGGAACTTACCTCAGCATGATAAAGGCCATATCTGACAAACCCACAGCCAACATCGTTCTCAGTGGTGAAAAACTGAAACACTTTCCACTAAGATCAGGAACAAGACATGGCTGCCCACTCTCACCACTCTTATTCAACATAGTTTTGGAGGTTTTAGCCACAGCAATCAGAGAATAAAAAGAAATAAAGGGACTCCAAATCGGAAAAGAAGAAGTAAAGCTGTCACTGTTTGCAGATGACATGATACTATACATAGAGAATCCTAAAGACTCTACCAGAAAACTACTAGACCTAATCAATGAATTTGGTAAAGTAGCAGGATACAAAATTAATGCAGAGAAATCTCTTGCATTCCTATACACTAATGATGAAAAATCTGAAAGAGAAATTAAGGAAACACTCCCATTTACTATTGCAACAAAAAAAATAAAATACCTACCTACTGAAGGAGACAAAAGACCTGTATGTAGAAAACTATAAGACACTGATGAAAGAAATTAAAGAAGATAGAAACAGATGGATAGATATACCATATTCTTGGATTTGAAGAATCAACATTGTGAAAATGACTATACTTCCCAAAGCAATCTACAGGTTCAACTCAATCCCTATCAAACTACCAATGGCATTTTTCACAGAACTAGAACAAAAAATTTCACAATTTGTATGGAAACACAAAAGACCACGAATAGCCAAAGCAATTGAGAAAGAAAAACAGAGCTGGAGGAATCAGGCTCCCTGACTTCAGACCATAATGTGAAGCTACAGTAATCAAGACAGTATGGTACTAGTACAAAAACAGAAATACAGATCAGTGGATCAAGATAGAAAGCCCAGAGAAAAACCCACACACATATGGTCACCTTATCTTTGATAAAGGAGGCAAGAATATACAATGGAGAAAAGGCAGCCATTTCAATAAGTGGTGCTGGAAAAACTGGACAGCTACATGTAAAAGAATGAAATTAGAATACTCCCTAACACCATACACAAAAATAAACTCAAAATGGATTAAAGACCTAAATGTAAGGCCAGACACTATAAAACTCTTAGAGGAAAACATAGGCAGAACACTCTATGACATAAATCACAGCAAGATTCTTTTTGACCCACCTCCTAGAGAAATGGAAATACAGACAAAAATAAACAAATGGGACCTAATGAAACTTAAAAGCTTTTGCACAGCAAAGGAAACCATAAAGAAGAATAAAAGACAACCCCCAGAATGGGAGAAAATATTTGCAAAAAAAACAACTGACAAAGGATTAATCTCCAAAATATACAAGCAGCTCATGCAGCTCCATATCAAAAAACAAACAACCCAATCCAAAAATGGGAAGAAGACCTAAATAGACATTTCTCCAAAGAAGACATACAGATGGCCAACAAATACATGAAAAGATGCTCAACATCACTAATCGTTGGAGATATGCAAGTCAAAACTACAATGAGGTATCACCTCACACAGGTCAGAGTGGCCATCATCAAAAAATCTACAAACAATAAATGCTGGAGAGGGTGTGGAGAAAAGGGAACCCTCTTGCACTGCTGGTAGGAATGTAAATTGATACAGCCACTATGGAGAACAGTACGGAGGTTCCTTAAAAAACTAAAAATAGAACTACCATATGACCCAGAAATCCCACTACTGGGCATATACCCTGAGAAAACCATAATTCAAAAAGAGTCATGGGGCTTCCCTGGTGGTGCAGTGGTTGAGAGTCCGCCTGCCGATGCAGGGGACATGGGTTCGTGCCCCGGTCTGGGAAGATCCCACATGCCGCGGAGCAACTAGGCCCATGAGCCATGGCTGCTGAGCCTGCACGTCTGGAGCCTGTGCTGCACAATGGAAGAGGCCACAACAGTGAGAGGCCCGCGTACCACAAAAAAAAAAAAAAAAAAAAGAGTCATGTACCACAGTGTTCATTGCAGCACTATTTACAATAGCCAGGACATGGAAGCAACCTAAGTGTCCATCAACAGATGAATGGATAAAGAAGATGTTCACATACATACAATGGAATATTACTCAGCTATAAAAAGAAACGAACTTGAGTTTTATGTAGTGAGGTGGATGGACCTAGAGACTTTCGTACAGAGTGAAGTAAATCAGAAAGAGAAAAACAAATACCATATGCTAACACATATATATGGAATCTAAAAAAAAAAAAAAAAAAGGTTCTAAAGAACCTAGGGGTGGGACAGGAATAAAGACACAGATGTAGAGAATGGAATTGAGGGCATGGGAAAGGGCAAGTGTAAGCTGGCACGAAGTGAGAGAGTGACATGGACATATATATACTACCAAATGTAAACTAGATAGCTAGTGGGAAGCAGCCACATAGCACAGGGAGATCAGCTCGGTGCTTTGTGACCACCTAGAGGGGTGGGATAGGGAGGGTTGGAGGAAGACGCAAGAGGGAGGGGATATGGGGATATATGTATAGCTGATTCACTCTGTTATATAGCAGGAACTAACACAACATTGTAAAGCAATTATACTCCAATAAAGATGTTAAAAAAAAAAGAGGGCCAGTGAAATTCATCCTGAAAACAACTGAAAGATGTCTATAAGCTTGTGACAAAAGACTTTTTAGGTACTTGCCTGGTGTCGCAGTGGTTAAGAATCCTCCTGCCAATGCAGGGGACATGGGTTTGAGCTCTGGTCCTGGAAGATACCACATGCCGCGGAGCAACTAAGCCTATGCGCCACAACTACTGAGCCTGTGCTCTAGAGCCTGTGAGCCACAGCTACTGAGCCTGCGAGCCACAACTACTGAAGCCCTTGTGCCTAGAGCCCGTGCTCTGCAACAAGAGAAGCCACCGCAGTTTGAAGCCTGCACGTCACAACAAAGAGTAGTCCCAACTCGCCGCAACTAGAGAAAGCCCATGTGCGGCAATGAAGACTCAACACAGCCAAAAACAAAATAAATAATTAAAAAAAAAAACAATACTTTTTAAACTTTTATTTTATCAGGTTGGCTTGTGGGTCCTTTTCACATGAGGGCCTGTAATCATCAAACCATTACATATATATACATATATATATACACACACATATATATGTATACACTCAAACACATATATATGTATATATATGGTAATATTAACATATATACACAGATATATGTATATATGTGGTAATATATATACACACACATATATATACACATATCTGTGTATATATGGCAATATTAATAATTATATATAATATATGTTTATTTATTATTAATATAGCAAATATATAATATATTAAATATATTTGTGTATATATGTATTTTTATAAGTGTGTATATATGTGTGTATATTAACAGTATGTCAATAAGTATATATACTCTATAATACTATATAATATATATTAATTTTATATTGTATATTAATTTTATGTTAATAGAAATGTTATATAGTATATATTATTTACATTGTAACATTAATATATACACGTATATTCATGTATAATTCTATAATATATAAATAATATATTAATATATAATAACATAATTTCTTTTTATTAATATATAGTAGCTATGATTATTATATATAATTATCTTAATCATTATATTATACTACCTCCTGGGACACTTCCAATTTTCTCTGATCCCAGACATGTCTAGTAATAATAATAACTACACAAAAGCACCAATAGAGGCCAAACTTTATTGATTCTTTCTCTGTGCCAGGCATTGTGCCATCTGCTTCTTTTTTTTTTGAATTTTATTATTTTTTATACAGCAGGTTCTTATTACTTATCTATCTTATACATGTTAGTGTATATACATCAATCCCAATATCCCAATTCATCCCACCACCACCACCACCACCACTCCCACCCCCGCTTCCCCCCTTGGTGTCCATACGTTGTGCCATCTGCTTCTTGTGTATTATTTTATTTAATCATAACAAAAATACTATTTTTTTCACGAGGCAATCAAGGCACAGAAAGGTTAAGTAACTGGCCAAGATAATCAAGCTAGCAAGCAGATGAATCAAGATTCGAACACAGGTTTGTCTAACTTGAAATCTTTCGCACCTTAAGGGATAACGAGAAAGGCGTAGAATATTTCACGCTGTTGAAATTCACTTCTTTGTAGGTCCCAGGCCTGTGGTGTTACTGCAGCATGGCCTGCTTGGAGATGCTAGCAGCTGGATTTCCAACCTGCCCAACAACAGCCTGGGCTTCATTCTGGCAGATGCGGGTTTTGATGTGTGGCTAGGGAACAGCAGGGGAAACACCTGGTCTCGGAAACACAAGACCCTCTCCGTAGACCAAGATGAGTTCTGGGCTTTCAGGTATATGAAAATCTTGAGAGTGGAGGTGGACATGGATGTCTTTGGGAGAACTGGGTAAAGAATTATGGCTTCTGATAAAAAGAAATGAAATTGAGCTATTTGTAGTGAGGTGGATAGACCTAGAGTCTGTCATACAGAGTGAAGTAAGTCAGAAGGAGAAAGACAAATACCATATGCTAACACATATATATGGAATCTAAGAAAAAAGAAAGAATGTCGTGAAGAACCTAGGGGTAAGACGGGAATAAAGACACAGACCTACTAGAGCATGGACTTGAGGATATGGGGAGGGGGAAGTGTAAGCTGGGACAAAGTGAGAGAGTGGCACGGACATATATACACTACCAAACGTAAAATAGATAGCTAGTGGGAAGCAGCCGCATAGCACAGGGAGATCAGCTCGATGCTTTGTGACCACCTAGAGGGGTGGGATAGGGAGGTGGGAGGGAGGGAGATGCAAGAGGGAGGAGATATGGGGATATATGTATATGTATAACTGATTCACTTTGTTATAAAGCAGAAACTAACACACCATTGTAAAGCAATTATACTCCAATAAAGATGTTAAAAAAAAAAGAATTATGGCTTCTGGTATGTAGATACTTTACTTTGGTTGGCTCATCAGTATCCCAACATAATATCTCCCAATTGGCTTAACTGACTAGTGATTCTTTGGATTATGTAAATCGGGTTCCCCAAGTAGAAGGCTAGTCTGGTGAATGGGATGAGAATAGTGGTTGGTGTTAGGTGATTGAGACTGCAATGGGAGAAGTGTAGGTTCCTTTCCTTTCAGATGAATATCCTGGGACTGACTCTTCCCTGAGTGATGACAAGGAAAGGACTAGTACCCCCAGAAGGAGACGAGGCCAGGCAGTATTAAAAATATACGAGGAACTAATAAGCCTTAGGGACCATCAATTTGATTAACACATCTCTCACACTCTTACAAAAGTTTTTTAGTGTTTTTATTTAAATTAACTATTGATATTCAACTTTCTCTTTATCCATTTCACCAGAGAAAGGCCCCTGCAGCATCTTTAATACTTTTCATGTAAAGAATCTGAATGGCCCTGTGCTGTTCTGCTAATAGAATAAGAGGACACCTCCACCAGCAGGTGGAGCTTATGCTTACTAAATGTTCATTAAGATGGTTATTTCTCTATGATAATACCTAGAGAAAACAACAGTCTGCTAACAGCCTGTGACCCCAGAGGCACCCATGCATCACAGGTTTGAAACAAGACCATTCTGAGTCTTGTAAGGGGCACAGTGACAAGCTGATGGGGTCAACAATTCAAGGCATTGTTTGTAAACCACGGGGGCTGCTTTTGTTTGTTCTGATTATAATTTTTCATATAACTTTGTCTTTTCCCCTTGTAGTTATGATGAGATGGCTAGGTTTGACCTTCCTGCAGTCATAGACTTTATTTTGCAGAAAACGGGCCAGGAAAATATCTATTATGTCGGCTATTCACAGGGTACCACCATGGGTAGGTTCCAAAAAAATCAGGTTTGTATACTCAGAAGAAATGTGAGCAAATGGCGCACAGCCAAGCCTGGGATCAGGCATCGCACACTTCTCTCTGATCTGGCCTTATCCGCTTCAGGGTCACGGGATTCTAGTTTTTCTCTGCCCACCCTTCTCCACAACCTGCAAATATCAGCTTAAACAGAGAGTATACAGGCTCTTTCGAAATAGACACATAGTATTTCAAATATAGTGGGCATGCCCTGGCTGTATATGATAGCCTTTTCCTCCCAAAGGCTCCAAAGAGATTGTCCCTTTGTAATTGGGAGAATTAGTCTCTATTTTACAGGTATAGAAACCTATACCTAGACTTAACCAGTGTCCCATACCTAGTCTATGGCAGAAATAAGAGTTGGAATCCAGTTCATTAGACAACTTGTCCACTAGATTATGTTCCAATTTGGGTTCCGGAAAAGTTAGAGATCCAGAAAAACAAGCAAAACTCTGCTATCTCAACACCCATTACGTTACAGAACGTGCTTCTTATCAATAAACAAGACTATTTCTTTAACTCTCGATTTCTCTCACTGTAAAGATTTATTAAAAATACCCCCAAGGGGCTTCCCTGGTGGCGCAGTGGTTGAGAGTCCGCCTGCTGATGCAGGGGACACGGGTTCGTGCCCCGGTCCGGGAAGATCCCACATGCTGCGGAGCGGCTGGGCCCGTGAGCCATGGCCGCTGGGCCTGCGCGTCCGGAGCCTGTGCTCCGCAACGGGAGAGGCCACAACAGTGAGAGGCCCGCGTACCGCAAAAAAAAAAATACCCCCAAGAATCTGAGAATTAAACAAGAACCGAGAAAGTCTCCTGCAAAGTGTCTAACATATAGTTACCTCTCAAAGTCCATGTTATTGGACTCACTAATTTAATTTAATAATTCACTGAGAACCTAGTACTGGGCAACAAGTATCTAAATGTCAGAGGGAACACAGAGCATTTGTTGCTGCTGTTGCTTTTCCCTGTCAAGGAACTTATAATTTCACAGGAGAGCTAAAACACAGTCACATGTAATTGCTGAAATATCTTGATAAAAGTAAAATAAACACTTTATTAGTTCTAGGATATTCAATATCCATGCTGACATATTTCTCTTTTGCAGGCTTTATTGCATTTTCCACCATGCCAGAGCTGGCTCAGAAAATAAGAATGTATTTTGCTTTAGCACCCATAGCTACTGTTAAACATGCAAAAAGCCCTGGGGCCAAATTTTTGTTGCTGCCAGATGTGATGATCAAGGTGTGTGACTCCTCAGAAAATTCCTTGTCTATGCACAAGAGTTTTCCAACCCATTTGCTAAGACATACACTTTTACATTAGAGACACTTCTTTTGACTGTAATGTAATGACTATTCCATTTCATATTTTTACAGGGATTGTTTGGTAAAAAAGAATTTCTCTACCAGACCAGATTTCTCAGACTGTTTGTTATTTACCTTTGCGGCCAGGTGATTATTGATCAGATCTGTAGCAACATCATGTTACTCCTGGGAGGATTTAACACGAACAACATGAACATGGTAAGTGAGAGCCTAGTGAATTCTCACTGTCCCAAAGCAAAGTGAGGAGTTATTAGTCTCACTCCTTGAGGGTGAGCTAATGCCAGGGAAGACTTAGAGAAACGATACTCCAAGAAACTCCGTTTTCTTCAAATCGTAATAATATGTGGAAAATGCTTCAACATGGTCTGAGTCACGGTTAACACAAGGGCATGACTACACATTAACTTCATAGATTAAAGATCGAAGAGGTCTGAAAGCAGCTTTACTACAGTGAATCAACAGATGCAAAAAAATATGATTAGAACCCAGAAGTCAAAAGAGAAAACTGCCATGCGTCACCTACTTTTTCTTTCTACCCGGGTGCTTCCAGTTTGTAGCTTAAGTCCTGTGATAGGCTGTCTGGGAGTTTCGGTTTGGCTAAGGCATAGCTATGACTTGGTGAGTGTGACAGTGGGTTCCCCAGGAAGCATACTGTGAGATGGAGATTCATGTGCAGAATGATTTGGGGTTAGGTCCTTGGGATAACATCTAGAGAAGGGAAGGAAACAGGATTTGGTGGATTAAAAAAAAGTCCAGCTGTGATGCAGTCCCAGTGGGAATCTCAGTTGATCCTCTAGGGACCTGTGAAAATGGGATGACCTTTCAGAATTGTCCCAAGTTAGCATCAGAGGGCTGGGTCTTTATACCCCCATATCAACTAGTCATTTAATGCAGACAACACCAGTAATCGGGAGATATTGGGCAGAGCAGCTCTCTGCAGAGGGAGGAATACCCCCAAGGACACCAGACAGCGAGGGAGCTATCTGCCAACAGCTGGAGGAGCATGTTTTTAATTCCTGAGGATTTTTTTTTAATTAATGATATGATTAATAGCTACCTTTTGATAAGCATTTTATTATATGCCAGGCTGTTAGTCCCCGTAACAACCCTATGACACAGGTATTATCAATATTCCCACTTTATAGATTAGACTTAGTGGATTAAGTAATGTTCCCAATTTCACCTAAAAGTTATATAGCAGAGGTGAGGTTTGAATACAGGCCCAGCTCCTGAGCCTTCATCTTTAATTACTCTAAGGAAGTTTTTTAAAAGACGAAGTCAAGATGTCTAATGAGAAGCTTTTCTCTGATGAAGAATATAGGATACATTTAGTGGCATTTTTTTACTTATGTGCATGTGTATATTCCTGTTTCATAGATAACTGCTGATACTTTAATGATGTTCCCATTTCTTAGTCTGATAACCTGTAGATTTGGTCTTGACAAGGTGCACATCTTGTGAGTTTTTCCACGTCCCACAAACTACTCATGCTTTATTACAGAGCTGAGCAAATGTATATGTCGCTCACACACCTGCTGGAACATCTGTGCAAAATATCCTGCACTGGAGCCAGGTAAGGATGCTGAATTTGTGGTCTTTGTTAAGGGTCTTTGTGCAGTTTGCCTGGAATAGTTAGAGGAGGCCCTTTGGACAGCCCAGGGGTTATTTCACATTTATTCCAAGATGACTTGTGATTCTGTCAACGCTTTTTCAACTGTGAACTTGATCTAGAACACTGAAACTTTTCAGGATATGGGAGGAAAGGATTGGCCCTAGGACATCTCTAGTGGACCTTAAAAGTGTGAATTCAGATGGTTCAAGTGAGACCTTTCTCAGTCTTTAGCCATCTCAAAGATGAGGCTGGAGATCACGTTTCCACATTCTCCTTTCGACTCTTCCAGCAAGACAGTGTGGCCAAGTAGTCATAAAAATGCAAATGTGGACCTAATTACCCAAGGAGATTTTCACAGGAGTCCTTTGTGCCGCAGATTTCACCTGAGGTCACAGGAGGGAATGTCCTGATTACCAGTCACAGGAACTGTCTCTAGGCGCTGTGTGGTGGGTTCCTTCAGAATTAGTTCAATGTGACTGCTAATTATTCTTTCACATGTGATGAAGCACTGAACCTAATATTGCTCATTATAGATGATACTATAGAGTGACCCCAATTGGCTGTGGAAATAAGAATGTACATAGGACAGAGAGCTAAGCATCACTAACCTTAGATTCTCGCCTACTAAAACTACAACTTTGTTAAAAAAAGAAGTGGGAGACTTTTAACTCGAGCAAAAAGTTTTCATAGTGATGATGACACCTATGAATCATAAATATTGGTCCTATCTGTTTTTCTAACAACTTAGAACCTAGTCAAATTTTTCTTCAAATGTCGTTGTTATGTTTTAGTACGTGTGTGAAAGAGAGAGAAAGAGACAGAGAGAGAGAGAGAGAGAGACACACACACACACAGAGAGAGAGAGAGAGAGAGAGAGATTTTATAATCAAAACCAAACAAGAATTCTGCACTGGATTAAATGTTGGTCATCTTCTCCCAGAATCACCACGTTGCACAATTCTAGGGGTTGCTCTCCTATTGTAGCCTACAGAGTTGTGCAGGATATCCCCCTACATAGACTACAATGGGGATACACTTTTTGGAGTTGTATAATATGGTGGTCAAGTATTTCTATAGCACATTTTTCTCCCTGAAAGGACCTTATTCTTGCCTTTACACTCTCCCGAAGATTATCCTAAAGTTGAACCGTAGAGCAGCCTCAGCCTTTGTTCTCTGCTTCCCTCACAATTGCAGACTTGGTAGCACATTTTCACCCCTCCTCCCACCGTTCTCCCGTGACACATTTGAATGTCTTGTAAATTTTTGTTTCCTTTTAGGCAGTGAATTCTGGGGAACTTCAGGCATTTGACTGGGGTAGTGAGACCAAGAATCTGGAAAAAGGAAATCAGGTAACAAAAGCAAATACCATCTGCTGAAAATATATCCTTTTGAAATGTGTGAGAGGGAAGTTATACTGGCCGTTTATCCTAGAAATAGGAATAAAATACAAGAATTCAAGTAGAATGGAATACTACTCAGGCATAAAAAAGAATGAACTAATACCATTTGCAGCAACATGGATGGACAATAGAGATTATCATACTAAGTGAAGTACGTCAGAAAGAGAAAGACAAACACCATATGATATCACTTATATGTGGAATCTAAAATATGACACAAATGAACTTATCTATGAAACAGACTCACAGACATAGAGAACAGACTTGTAGTTGCCAAGGGGGGAAGGGGATGGGGGAGGGATAGATTGGGAGTTTGGGATTAGCAGATGCAAACTATTATATATAGCATGGATAAACAACGTGTCCTACTATACAGCACAGGGAATACAATGGAAAAGAATATGAAAAAGAAAGAATTCAAGTAAAAAGTAATTAGTTCTGGTTCGACTTCATTTGAAAATGGAAAAGTTCAAAGCTTAGCCAAGAGACTTTTTTTTTTTTTGGCTGTGTTGGGTCTTTGTTGCTCTTCGAGGGCTTTCTCTAGTTGAGATGAGCAGGAGCTACTCTTTGTTGCGGTGCGTGGGCTTCTCACTGCGGTGGCTTCTCTTGTTGCGGATCACGGGCTCTAGGTGCGCAGGCTCAGTAGTTGTGGTGGGCAGGCTCAGCAGTTGTGGTGCACAGGCTTAGTTGCTCCACGGCATGTGGGATCTTCCCGGACCAGGGCTTGAACCTGTGTCCCCTGCCTTAGCAGGCAGATTCCCAACCACTGAGCTGCCAGGGAAGCCCAGCTAAGAGACTTTTAAGGGTTAAAGAGAACCACTTTTATAATGCAGTAGGAGAACTTTTTTGATGAGGCTGCCTCCATGAACAAGGCACGGGGCTTCTTAGGAGCAAGATGCGTAGACTTAGTGAAGGGAAGGGTGTAGTCTATGGTGGCTGCTAGAGGATATTTCAAGATTAAAAACAACAAAAACAACAGAAGAAAACCACAAATGCGGATGGCAGGGGTGAGGTTGGCTCATGGTACAGTAAAAAGAGTATTAATGACAAGTGAGAATTACTCTATTAGTTTTGCCTCTGCACTACAAATTTGTATGATCATGGCTAGGCTGCTTTGATTCTTCAGGGCTCAATCTCTTTCTCTTTAAAATAAAAATTACTGGACTAGATTACATGTAAGAGTTCTCCCTGGTCACACTTTTAATGAATCTGTAATTTGCAAGTGAAAAATATAAAACAATATTACCCAAGAAAATCTATGTGTGTAATCAATGTTGTGGAATAAAATTTAAAACAAAAGTTATGGAGAATTAGAAATGAGTGTTAAACTTTTCTAAGCATAAAACCTTCACTGAAATTATTGGTTAGCTTGTGTGAGAATGTAAGCAAATATTGACTACACACATAAAGCTCGAGAGAGCAGAAAACACACACAGGCTAATCTTTGAGAGTCTCATATCACACTTAACATCCACTTCTGTAGATGTACTTCTGTATATCTAGATATAAAAGTCTCAGAAATTGGACAGACCACTGTCATGCCCCTGAATAGCAAACCCTCAATCACAGGTACCAGCTACATTTTTAAGATCCTTCTTCATTGTTTCCTAAAATATATCTTTAGAGAAAGCATCTTAGCTCCAAGATAAGATTTAATTTATTAACATTTAAGGTCATGAGTTAGAGAGAAAGTGACTTGTGCAGAGCAGGTGCCAGAAAATGGTCATGGAAAGAAAGAGAAAACACACATGCAAAAAGGTGTCATAGACTCACAGAGCCTTAGAGCTACACCTGACATTCAGTTCAGTCTTTTCACCTGTTAGATGAGAAAAACATATTACAGGCTCCATCGAATATTCCAACCTTTCGTATCTAAGTTACTCTATAAAAAACTTCGTATCTAAGTTACTCTACTCTGACCACCAAATTCCAGTATATGTGTGTGGAGGGGAGTTTCTCCACATGAACAAGCAATTCTCCAACACCAGGTGGGTGACTTAGAGTTTAACTCAATTCTGACACTGTCTACCCAGAGATAACATCAGATTCCACAGGTTGAGGGCTCGGGCCCACGGGACTATCCTCCAGTTCGGATGCCAATCGCAAGCCCAGGCTGTCACCTGTGTGTCTGACCCACTGGCTATAATTCAGAGGTTCCCATGACCCCCTTCTCAGGCTGAGGTTTGATTAATTTGCTAGATTGGCTCAGAGGAACACTTTACTTACTAGATTATTGGTTTATTATAAAAGGATATAACTCAGGATCAGCCAGATAAAAGAGATGCACTGAGCAAGGGAAGGGGAGCAGAGCTTCCATGTCTTCTCCATGGGGCCACTCTCCCCACATTTGCACGTGTTCACCAACCTGGAGGCTCTGAACCCTGTCCTTCTGGGGTTTTGTGAGAGGTCCAACTGGTTAAATCATTGGCCACTGGCGATTGAACTCAATCTCCAGCCCATCTCCCCTCTCCAGAGGTCATGAAGGGGACTGAAATTTCCAACTCTCTAATCACTTGCTTGGCTCCACTTCTGGAGCTCAGCCCCCATCCTGTTCAAAAAATCACCTCATTAACGTTACAAAACACACCTTTATGGCTCCTGTCACTTAGGAAACTCCAAGGGTTATTAGGAGCTCTGTACCACAAATGTGGATGAAGACCACATACATATGTCTTATTATAACTCACAGTATCAGATGCTATAACTTCAAATTCTTAAAAGCCACAAAGAGAAACAAGGACTGCCGGGATTGGAACCCCGGCTTCCAGGTGGATTTTCTGAGTGAGAAGTGGACCTCGACATGTCTGTTCAAAGTTCTGAGTGTTGGTTAACCTCAAGGGCTCTCAGTCAGCCAACTTGATCTAGCAGATCTGTTTGAATAAGGGAAGTTCTCAAGAATTAGGAATCCTAGATAACCTTCTTTGGGTGATGTGGGACTGGACTCCGAATCTAATTTTTATCTCCTCTTGATCCAACTCCCTGAGTTCCAGTGCCATTGACTTCCCCATGTTTCTGGAGACACAGTCAAGCTGGGTGTGCCCCAAGGGCTTTCTGTTAGGACAGAAAACCCCTGTGAACACCCAAGTCCTTTTCAGTAGGTTCCATCCTCTTGCCTTTCTCTGTAGAGTATCTCCAAATCTGGCCTCATGAAACTTTGTGAAATTATCTTTGAAAAAGATAGGAGCGTTAACTTTTAAAAGGCACTTTGTGTGTTAAATATTTATTAATAGGAAGGAAAAGAATTGAACATGTAACGCCTAAAGTGCTAGGCAATTGAGATGTTTTCTCATTTAATCTAGTAAATTATTTCAGATATCATCCCCATTTCGCAGATGAAGAAACTGAGGTTCAGTGAGGCTAAGTCAATTTTTTTCCTTCAAGTAGAGGTTGGAGCAGAAACTCTTAATGCAGTTCTATATGGCTTTAGTGCCCACGCACCTTTCATTACAACACAAGGCATATTTACTGTGTTTATTAGAAAAGTAAATTATGAGTCTGGAAGTCCAAATGTTACCTACAGTTAAAAACTATTCCTTTATTCTAGACAGCTCCTGCAAGGTACAAAGTTAGAGACATGACGGTCCCTACAGCAATGTGGACTGGGGGTCAGGACTGGCTTTCAAATCCAGAAGACGTGAGAATACTGCTCTCCGAGGCGACCAACATCATCTACCATAAGAACATTCCTGAATGGGCTCACGTGGATTTCATCTGGGGTCTGGATGCTCCTCACCGTATGTACAATGAAATAATACATCTGATGAAGCAGGAAGACACAAGTATTTCCTAGGGAACTGTCAGTGTCAGCTTGTGAAGCATCTGATAATGACAAGTCTTAGGAAAAACCTCATGAAAGATGGGGCTGGCGTACATGAATGGAGGACCTTAAAGATTTCCAGCATTGGAAACCTACCATATTAGTAGAAGGGAAGGCAGAAATACAGTATACATTCCTTTAGATTTTCTACATTTGGCACTAAAACTGGCATTTAATATTTTCAATTAATTAAATTACTCATTGGGTGAACATACTTTTCATGTGCTATTATGTGTTCTGCCATCTTGAAGGGTAGTTTTTACCTGACAGCTAGAAATTATCTAGACATTCTTTATGTCATTCAGGTAAATTTCCTTAAAACATTTATTTTTTTGTCTACGAGCCACATTTTTGGAACAATAAAATAAAATGACAAATTGGGGTCACAGATCTTAAATCTCTGGATTGTTGTTGAATTTGACAAAATAAGCTAGATGTTTTCACCTTATTGTTACAGATACATAACACTACCTCAGGAAGCCAAGCTGCTTTAACCAAAAAAGAAAAAGAAGGGACTTCCCTGGCAGTGCAGTGGTTAAGATTTTGCCTTCCAATGCCACGGGTGCGGGTTCATTCCCTGGCCGGGGAGCTAAGCTCCCACATGCCTCGCAGCCAAGAAACTGAAGCATTAATCAGAAACAGTATTGTAACAAATTCAATAAAGACTTTAAAAATGGTCCACATGAAAAAAAAAAATCTTTAAAAAAAAAGAAAAAGAAAAATCAATGTACAAATAGAGATGAAAAGGCCAAGTTTTGTAGTTGAGTGTCAGAGAAGATAATTTTGTAGGGTATTTTGAGTTTTCTAATTAATGCAATATGCATCGCGTAAAGCATGCATGTGTATTTCAGTACCTAGGTTCTAGTCCAAGCTTGTTTGAGAGTTTACAGCTTGCCGCTAGGAGAACTTCTGGTTTCAAATGTCTGGCCCAGGTTTCTGCCTTCAAAAATTAAATGCTGGGAAGAAAGTTTTAAAATGTCATGAGCATAATAAAACATTATGCTTTGATCTTGACAAAGGTATTATTAGACAATCACCCAACTCATTTATAAATCTGGATTTATTTCTTTAGAAAATTGTCCAATTTTCACACAGTTTCAAAGACAACACTTATAAATTACATGGCATGGTAATTTTGCAAAACTCTGACACCAAATTGAAGGTATACTGGCAATGTGTTGAAAGTATACTGATGTGTGACGTTTCACTTGTTTTTTCTTTCAATCCTCAGTCACCTGATAACTCAGTTCAATGCGAATGGATCTTAAATAATGTAGAAAGAGATGTTTAAGGGCTTCAGAATCTATATCTACATACAATTACTTCCCTCACAAAATATGTGCCTTAAGACACTGTGCATAGTTCAATAAATATTCCTGGATTTGATTTTTATTAGACCTTTGTTCTGTTCAAGGACGGTAAATCTTTCATTCTTAGACTGTATTTGTTACCACATGGTGTGGCTTAGTCCATGTCTAAAAATATTCATGATTCAGTCTTGCTTTGCAAAATTCAGTCTGTTTTTTAAAAAAATAATAAATTTATTTATTTATTTTTGGCTGCGTTGGGCCTTTGTTGCTGTGCGCAGGCTTTCTCCAGCTGCAGCGAGCGGGGCCTACTCTTTGTTGCAGTGCGCAGACTTCTCACTGCGGTGGCTTCTCTTGTTGCGGAGCACGGGCTCTAGGCATACGGGCTTCAGTAGTTGTGGCTCGCGGGCTCTAGAGCGCAGGCTCAGTAGTTGTGGCGCACCGACTTAGTTGCTCCACGGCATGTGGGATCTTCCAGACCAGGGCTCGAACCTGTGTCCCCTGACTTGGCAGGCGGATTCTTAACCACTGCGCCACCCGGGAAGCCCTCAGTCTTTTTTTTTTTTTTTTTTTTTTTTGTAGTACGCGGGCCTCTCGCTGTTGTGGCCTCTCCCGTTGCAGAGCACAGGCTCCGGACGCGCAGGCTCAGCGGCCATGGCTCACGGGCCCAGCCGCTCCGCGGCATGTTGCATCTTCCCAGACCGGGGCACGAACCCGTGTCCCCTGCATCGGCAGGCAGACTCTCAACCACTGCGCCACCAGGGAAGCCCCCTCAGTCATTTTTAAATGTGCTTATTTCTGCTCTGTGTCACTGACAAAGGACTTGAGAGAGATATATTGATATTCACAATCTCTCCTCTAGAAGTATAATCCAGACACTACCTCATCATATAGCTCTATTTCTTGTAAAGAATTACTTTATACAAATAATTTACAGTAATAGTTTTAATTTTATGAATAAAAAATAAACAGTACTAACAAGATTAGTAACTGCTTTGCATTCACAAGAGAATCATAAAGCTATTTTTCAATAAACAACTTGATAGTTACATAATGTTTTTCAAAATCAAGATGGCTGTTATTTGTAAATTGATAGCAAAACATCTAGAGGTATGCTGGTACACTGGCTCCTTGGAAAGGAAAACAAGGCTCTGACTTGTAGCATTTGCCAATATCTGTGGTGACAACTGATAGACGATTTTGTTGAAGCTGGAATATTTATATACGAATCTCTAAACCGGCACACATATGCACACCATTCTATACAGATGTGCATGCTTTGATTCTTCCTCAAAGGAGCCTCAGAAGAACAGTTTTTCTCCTGGGGCAGGATATGGATGGGACAGCCTCTTTATAAGAGCAACACAACTGAAAACAGATAACATGGATAACGCTGATCCTCTCCTTTAGGAGAGACTGAGTTTGAAACATCACCCTTTTTTGACTGCAGTGGAGAATCCGACAGCTTTAGTGTTTCCTCTAGAAGGATTTTGACCACAGTGAGCTCCACTGAGCAAAAAAAAACATTAGAAATACAAAGCTCTTCCAAAACATTACCCATGGCAACCATAGTTATCCTCATACCATGGTGACCTCCAGATTGAGTGGTCCACAGACCAACAGTCCAAGATGGAAATAGAATCCAGTCTTTTTTGTACTTCTTCATATGTGGTCATAATGATTATGACGCTTTCCTTAGCAGTAATTCAATCTGGGAAAATTTTAATCTCTGTGCAATATCCAGGGAACTCTCACCATGCTGAGGAGAAAAAGAAATCACAGCTATTTATCTCCAAGAAAGTCAAATGTCAATGCAATGACAATGTCATCCTATTAATGCTAGAACCGAATGACAGACAATGTTGACTGTCATTCCGTTCTAGCATTAATAGGATAATTTGATTCCTTAATGAGGACAACTGATTTGCTCTTAACAACTTCAGAGACAATTAATTTATGTCAACACAAAGCCAAAGTTAGAAGGTTATGATGATAGAAGAACCTCAGACCATGGTCCAAAGATCCTTACCTTGTTCTTTATCATGGGGTCTGCATGGGCTGCAAGGAGCAGAGGGATGAGAGTCTGGTTTTTCATTTCGCAGGCATAATGTAGCGCAGTGCAGCCATACTGAAACACAAAGGATCGACATCAGTTGGAATCCTTACACACTGCAGCATATGGCTTCTTTAGCAAGCACTTTTCATATTTTGTAATGTACAGCTAAGCCAAACAAACAGTCTGAAAACCATCTTTGTGGAACTATTTCATGCAAGTAAACTTTTGAGAGAAGAAAATGAGTGCAAAGGTTTGGGGCCAAAGGTGAAGACAAAACCTTATAAACAGGGAGAAGTTAGCCGATGGTACTCCTGTTATCACTGTTCTTACTGCCATTTGGATTTCTCTTTGACCTTTGTCCTTATCTTTCCTTAGTTTACAGATGGGGCCCTTCTCACCAGTGGGTTGGGATCTTGGCTGAGGCAGCAGCTGTTAGGATTCATTGAGCACTTACTATGTGCCAGGCACTCTGCCCAACACTTCACATAATGATCCCTATAAGACTGCCAACAAACACATGAAAGAATGCTCAACATCATTAATCATTAGAGAAATGCAAATCAAAACTACAGTGAGATATCATCTCACACCGGTCAGAATGGCCATCATTAAAAAATCTACAAACAATAAATGCTGGAGAGGGTGTGGAGAAAAGGGAACCCTCTTGCACTGTTGGTGGGAATGTAAATTGATTCAGCCACTATGGAGAACAGTATGGAGGTTCCTTAAAAAACTAAAAATAGAATTACCATATGACCCAGTAATCCCACTACTGGGCATATACCCTGAGGAAACCATAATTCAAAAAGAGTCATGTACCAAAATGTTCACTGCAGCTCTATTTACAATACCCAGGACATGGAAGCAACCTAAGTGTCCATCGACAGATGAATGGATAAAGAAGATGTGGCACATATATACAGTGGAATATTACTCAGCCATAAAAAGAAACGAAATTGAGTTATTTGTAGTGAGGTGGATGGACCTAGAGTCTGTCATACAGAGTGAAGTAAGTCAGAAAGAGAAAAACAAATACCGTATGATCCCTATAAGTAAGGACTAGTGATGTTCCCATTTTACAGATGAGGAAACCGAGAGTCCAGTATGTTTAAAACTTGCCAAAACTCACATAGGTAAAAAGTGGCAAGCCTAGGTTTACACATAGGCATTCTGACTCCAGCTTAACTACTGACGGTGGAATTTTGTAATCAGAGCCTGCATTTTTCTTAACTCCCCACCAGTGGTGGGGCAGTTCTTTTAAAAATATTCTATATTCAATAAAAATGTTATTCCCATGAGTTCAGTGACAGAATATAAACAATATCAAGGTTGCCTGACGCAGTAAAAAGGAAAGAAGGAAGGGGGGAAGGAAGCAGAAACTAAATGTACAAGTGTTTCAGAAAATAAAGCGAGCAACTTTATAGTTGACAAGTACACTACCCACAAATACCATTTGCAATGTTATTTCAAAGTGACTAAAAATATAAACTTACACAATCTGTAGCATTAACTTCGGCACCAGCGTTAAGTAGCATTCGTACAAGAGACTCATTCTGCTTTGTCTTTGATACCTATGGCAAACAGCAAGCACAAGAACAAGAGAGGTGTATTTACAAACATTGTCTCCCTCTTGCGTCTGGACTATTCCAATCAATAGGCTTCATTTTAATCCCAACACCCCTACGTGTCTATGCATCTTTCTTAAACTCTTCCCCACCTCCTCACTGCTCTTTAATATTAATTATATAAAGTCATGGTTGTCAGAGTGTGGCCCTGGAGTAACAGTATCAGCACCTTGGGACCTAAAAATGCAAAATCTGGGGCCCTACCCCACTCCTGCCAAATCCTACTGAGGATGGAGTCCAGTGGCCGGTCTTTCCCTTCCTTGGTCAAAACCCTTCTATCATCCCATTGCTCCGGGGGCTAAAGCAAAGTCTTCAGCCTGTGACAAGGTGCCATATATTTTTCCCTCTGCTTATGGCCCCAGCCATCTCACCCACAGCCCTGGCTCACCTTGGCCTTGGTTAGTCTTTCATTCCCACCAGGCTCCCCCATGCCATAGAAGAGCTGCCCTGAATGTTTCTTCTGCTAGAAGCCTCCTCTCTCCTCTTTGCCTGGTAAGTTCATCTTTAATATCTCAGCCCAGGCCCCTCTCCCTCCAGGAGGCTGTCCCTAACCTACCTGTCCAGGCGACATCCCTCTCCTCTGGGCTCTCCTAACACTGACCGCCTCTCTCTACCAACTACCTCATAGGAACTTCACATGTATTCTGTCACTATTGGATTAATGACTTATTCTTCACAATAGAAGAATAAGTGGCACAGTAGTTAAGAATCCGCCTGCCAGTGCAGGGGACACGGGTTGGAGCCCTGATCCAGGAAGATCCCACATGCCGCGGAACAACTAAGCCCGTGAGCTACTGAGCCTGCGCTCTAGAGCCCGCAAGCCACAACTACTGAAGCCCGAGCGCCTAGAGCCCATGCTCCGCAACAAGAGAAGCCACTGCAGTGAGAAGCCCACGCACCTCAGTGAAGAGAAGACCCCACTCAGCGCAACTAGAGAAAGCCCGCGTGCAGCAGCGAAGACCAATGCAGCCAAATAAATAAATAGATAAATAAATAGATAAATAGATAAATAAAT
Organism: Monodon monoceros; assembly: GCF_005190385.1. Classification (NCBI taxonomy): domain Eukaryota; kingdom Metazoa; phylum Chordata; class Mammalia; order Artiodactyla; family Monodontidae; genus Monodon; species Monodon monoceros. The sequence continues at coordinate 45,462,241 of NW_021703781.1, forward strand.
AAATAAATTTTAAAGAAAGGAAAGAAATAGTAGGGAGGGGATTCTTTTTAATATTCAGGATTTTTGCTTTTCCTTCAGAAGATTCTTAAACAAATTTAATTTATTTTTCCTAATAAACATTGCACAGATGATTTTACCATTGACTGATTTACCAGGCTACCTTTCTTCTTGCTTTACTTCAGTCATAGCATTGCATGTATGTTAGAGATGCCATTTGTAGAATACAAACGAAGAGCTTACTTTGTTACTTTTTATTTACACCTCACCAACTTGGCAAAATTTAATGACTCATGCTGTCGATCTCTTACTCATTTGTACTCATTTATCTTTTGCTCCCACGAGTGTTGTACTCACCATGAGGAAATAGCCAATAAGCAGGACAGGCATTAAGAGGATAATGAGTAGATAATCAAAGAAGGTAAATCTTTTCTTCACAGCATAATGCAGGCAGGTTCTCTGTTTCTAAAAAATTAAGAAAACGACTATTTATTAATAAATATTGTTTTAAATTGCATATTTTTAGATTACCCTATCAAAAAATTTAGTCCACACTTTTTATTTTTGTGGTATCCATGGCATCTCTTTCTGTGGAATAAATCTAATTAATAAACCCAGAATTCCATTGACCAGAATATTGAACACAGTACAGTCTAAAGGAAAAGTTGGGCCATAGAAAGACAAGTGAAATGTACATTTTACAAATCATCAAAAGACAGATTCTCACATTCATTTTGGTTTGGGGAAAAAAATACATGGAGATATAAACATAGGACAATTTAGTATGAAAACCTATAGTTACTCCTTAATCATCTATGGTACACAATTATTCATTTTGTGGTTTGTTTATAGGAAAATTTTAACCACATGGCAATTTTTCCATGTTCCTACATGAACACAAGCAGTGCCGGACGAATGGAAATAACTCAATTTAATTCTTCAAATACATGAATAATTATCAGGTGACAGATTTAAGCTTCTAGGAATTGCGGGGGTTATAAAACCTCAGGGCCTCATAATCAAAGCAAAGGTAGACCTAAACACGCACAAATAAGTGTAATGCAAAACAAGCTATGGTGACTGGAATTCCAACCAAATCAATGAGAAGAGAGGAAAGTCAGGAAGAAAAGAGAAGTTCATTTCTACTCTTCTTAAATAAGAATATTTTTGTTTTTCTAATGGTATCTGTGTTCTCTGTAAAAATTTTGTAAACTAGACAAGAGTATAAGGATAGAATTTAAAATCACCCATTATCCAACAGCCCAGAGTTAACTGTTGGTAGTTTGCTGTATCTTCTTCCAGTCTTTAAAATGCATATATGTGGATTTTTTCAGTGTAGGATCATACTGCACATGCAAAATTATACCTGCTTTTTTTTTTCAATTAACATGTAGAATATGTGCATTTTCCTATGCCATTTAATATTTTTAAACATGTAACTGTTATGGCTGCACTGTTTACCGTTCTATGGAGCTGTTCGAATTTATTTAGCCAAACCCTACCTGTTGAACATTTCAAGTAATTTTAACTTTTCATTTTCACAAATAACATTGCTTGAATCCTCATGTATAAAGCTTTGTCAACATTTCTAAATGTGTCCTTAGCATAAGTTTCAAAAGATAGAATTCCTGGCATACAAGGAAGGCATTGATGCCCCTCACACTGTACTGCTAAATTGTGCTCTGGTAAAATGATAATGATTTAAACTTCCTTCCTGATCAGCATTAGATTTTCTGTCTTAATCCTGGTCAATCTGGCACACCAAAACAAACAAACAACACAACAAAAAGATATCTCTATGTTTTAGTTTAATTTGCTTTCCATACAATCCATCACTCTGTTAGGCATGTATGTACATCTGTACCAACACCAGAGCTTTTTGTTTGCTTGCTTTTAAGGCCTCTGTTTAGTACTTCTAACTAAAGATAACTCAAGTATAGATTTAAGAAACGGGAAAGCACCAATTCAGATTATTAATGTACAAGGATTAGTATTGGGGGAAATGGAAAAGATTAAACCTTTAAAAACCATTGAAAATATTTTTTAAATGGACAGTTGCAAACCAAACACTTCTCATAAAATCTCTGCTAAGGTATCCACTGAAGTCCTTCCCAGGATTTCCATAAGCAGCCTGGCTCAGGTTCTCTGCAAAACAGAGATAAGCATGCCTCCTCAGCCCTGTCCCTGTGTTGACAAACATCTCCCTCCCTCAGCTTCCTAACCAGCAAGTCTCCTGAGAGGGCACAAACCCAGAGACATCTGTCTTGGCCACCCCATCTCACCACAAGGCCAGACACCTGGTTCTTCAGCTGGGTGCTGGGGCAATCATGTCACACTCCACTAAGCAGCCTATCTGTTAGATTAACACAGCCGTGACTTGCTTTTAAACCCAACCCACAAAAAATAGGAAGCACAAACAAGAAAATCCAGTAGTGGACTTCCCTGGTGGCACAGTGGTTAAGAATCCGCCTGCCAGTGCAGGGGACACGGGTTTGAGCCCTGGTCCAGGAAGATCCCACATGCCACGAAGCAACTAAGCCCGTGCGCCACAACTACTGAGCCTGCGCTCTAGAGCCCATGAGCCACAGCTACTGAGCCCACGTACCACAACTAGTGAAGCCCGCAGGCCTAGAGCCCGCGCTCTGCAACAAGAGAAGCCACCGCAATGAGAAGCCTGTGCACCACAACGAAGAATAGCCCCTCCTGGTGGCAACTAGAGAAAGCCCGCGGACAGCAATGAAGACCCAATGCAGCCAATAAATAAATAAATAAATAAAATTTTAAAAATAAAAAAATTAAAAGAAAGTCCAGTAGTGATCCATTTTCTGATAATATATTATTACTCCCAATGAGCTAGACTTTAAACTGACTTGGAAGGGAGAAGTGGGGCCCTACAGGCTATTTTCCCTCATTGAATGTACTTGAGTGGGTACAGGGCATTCATAATTATTACGAAGAGTGACCTTTTATATTTACTAAGTGTACTTTAAATGTTGCCTTTACTATGATGCAGATACTGGATGTTCCCATGGGGTTCTGAAAGGATGTGCACGGCATGTCCTGCTCTTCCTTAGTTCTGAAGACTCCAAGTCAGCTAATAATACATATGTAAGTATATTCTTCATGCCTTTCTGTCTGGTTTCAAGTAGCCTCTGGTTCGTGAGCATATTTGTTCCTGGCAAATTTCTCACTGAAATTCTTTTATTCCACAAGCAAATTATAGGACCTTCTGGAGATCAGAACATTGACAGAGTAGGTAAAAATCTAACTAATGAAATAGCACCACCAGGTCAATACTTGTTTTCCAGGAAATCTTTCCTTTTATTTCTGCAATAGTGAGGAAGAGGAGTAGGGAGAGAGGAGGGGCAAAGAAAAGCATGGGGGGGAGGAGGAAAAGAAAGGAAGAAGCTCTATCCAGACAAATGAGTGAACCATTTTTTTTTTTTTTAGAAATAATAAGACATGAAACCCACAAAATATGCCTGTTCATTGACCTATGTTTTATTTTACTTTTTAGCCTGGTAATATGGCCTCAGTCTCTCTAAAGTAAGGCCCCCCAAAACTGTTGGTATTAGGAGCTACAAACAATAAGCAAATGACATCCACTGCTTCCATTGGTGCGAGGAGAAAGGAACTACCATGGTCATGGCCTCACCCGGTTTTTGAGGTTCACATCAGCGTTTCTTCTGAGAAGGAAGGAAACGATTCTCAGGTGCCCTCGCCTGCAAGCGCAGATCAGGGGGGTGTCTCCATTAAAGCCATCTTGAACGTTGATACAGTTGCCGTCTTCCCTCACCCACTGCCACACTTGACCCAAGTCATTCTGATAGGCCGCCTGGCAGATGGGCTGAGGAGAGGAAAACAAAAGCAGGTTTTGAAATATAGGAATAATTAAACCACACCAAGAAAAAAAAATCACCCGACACCTTAAAATCCCATGTTTCCAAATTGTAATCTACTGCTTTGTTGATGAGATTTGGGGTCTCAGTTATGTCTAGCCATAAGTCTAGAACAAGGGTAGGGCCACCAGGGACCCCTTACTATTCCCTAAATTGCCTGGCACACAGGAATGTTCACTGAATGGACGAATTAGTGAAAAGATGGATGCAATATTGCCAACTCAGTAAGGAAAGTGTGTGTTGAGTTCATGGATAAATGATGCCTGTCAGAAAAGCAGGTTTCTACTCAAGATAAAATCTGCATATCGGAGGAGTTTAGTAATGGGACACTAAGTAATGGGACAAAGACGCGTGGCCCCCTGTACTCAAGGAAATCAGCACAGTGGGAAAGAGCTATTTTAGACAAATAACATACAAATAACGCATTATGCAATTAGCTGCAACTAGATGCTTTTTATTTTAGAAAGCATTATAAGGAATTTTGCAAAGCACGATGGGAGTTTAACAGCAAGATCTGAGCAGACATCATCTTGCCTACTTTCCCTCTCTTCTCTCCCTCTGGACTTTTTTTTTGGTACGCGGGCCTCTCACTGTTGTGGTCTCGCCCATTGCGGAGCACAGGCTCCAGATGCGCAGGCTCAGCGGCCATGGCTCACGGGCCCAGCCGCTCCGCGGCATGTGGGATCTTCCCAGACCGGGGCACGAACCCATGTTCCCTGCATCGGGAGGCGGACTCTCAACCACTGCATCACCAGGGAAGCCCTGGACTTCTCTCTTTTTTCCAATATCTCATGTTTAGTTTCTTCTACTGGGGCCTCTGCCCTTACTCTACAAAACAAACAAACAAACAAAAAACCAAAAAAACAGCCACTTTTTCACTTCTCTCTTCACCTGGCTAACTGCTAGCTCATCCTTCATGTCAAAACTTATTTTCATTTTATCTGTCTTTCCTGAGTCCAGCATTCCTTCACAGCAACTGACAAAACTATACCTCTTTTCTTAATTATTTATAATTGTGTGTTGAAAGCTACTGTGAATGAGGAGGGGTTGAGGCCACAGTGAGTGAGGGAAAGCACTGAAGTTTCAGGCTATAAATTCCACATGAATAGAGGCTACTTCACTCCATTCACTGCCATAACCCCAGCATATATATAACACAGTACTGGGCACATGGTAGGCACACATTAAATAGTTTCAGATTGATTTTAATTAGACAGTATACAAAAGCACTTAGAATACCTGGCACATGAATGATGCTCAGTTTATGGAGGTTATTATAATTGCTTATTAAGTATTAATTAAATTAATTAGCAATATCTGCCAAGTGGTAAAGAAGTGATGGTCACAGCGGTTGCAGGAGAAATCAGAAAAAGACATGGTCCAGATGCAAAGGAGGCAAAGTTTTTTTAAAAAGTTAGAAAATTAAATTAAATTACTAGACATCACATAGTGTTTTGTTGCATGAGGTAAAAGCAGCTGAAAAGGTTCTATGCTGTTATAAACGCTGTCTCCACTAGGGGGCAGCTCAGGGTCATAAAAGCACTGACAACGTAAGTCTATAATCCGAGGGGACGGGAAAAAGCCTGTTAGAATTAGCTCTATGGAAAAATCTACTTCATTTTTTAAAAAATTTCACATACACCAATGAAAATTTGCCACTGATGACTACTACTCACGGGCTAGCACTTGGGAACTGATGGTCTTCTACGCAGAACTTGAAAACAGGTGGCTATAGAGTTAATTTTTCTGCTAAAAAGTAAAATGCCTTCCTGGCTCACTTAGACATCACATACAAATTGTTAATTCTTCTTTTCCGAGCATTTTAATTTACAGTATTTCAAAAGCTGGAGTTTTTCATGTAGTGATCTGGCTTTCCAGATTCTCTTAAAAAATTGAAAGATTTGGCAACACTGGGCCCACATGCACACAGGACACCTCACAAAGCTCGCTCTGCTCGGGCGCCTCAAAATCTTCCCTGAGAGTTAAGCATAAAGAGGAAAGGAAAAGTGGAGAGTTTTCCTGCAAGAGTCGCACGGGGTCTTGGAGTGTTTCTCAATCCCATTTGAGCAATATTACTTCCAATATTAACCTGACCTTATTTTTCCATCTTTCTTAGGCTGCCTATTTCCTAGACACACAGTTTCTGTGCTTAGCAATACCTGCTAAAAAAAAGTTTAAAAGTTTCCAGAAGGAAGATAGAGTTAAGAGAATCAAGTGCAAGTTAAGATTGCTGGATTTGATCACTAATGACCATTCAGAGATGAATTTCATACAGTGTCAGACAAAAGGCAGAATACAGGGGCCTGGGTTCGCGGCCTGTGAAGAATTGGAGTGTGATCAGAGAGGAGTTCGTGGTAAGTTTGGTAGTGAAAGCTAAGCGGGAGCTGGTGAGTACCCAGAGGGGTGTAGCAGCGTCCAGCCAAAGTTCTGCACATTTATAGGCAAAGTGGTGGCTTCAAGTGGTTATAAATACAGGCACTGGAAACAAACTTTCTGGTTCCAATCTCAACTCTGCCACGGAACGGTTATGTTATTTGGACAACTTACTTAAACAATTTGTGCTCAGTTTCTTTCTCCATTTAATAATCACATCTTCTTTATCAGATTACAGAAAGGATTAAGCATGACTGTATAGATGAAGCACATAACTCAGGTCTGACTCATAATAAACCCTCAATTAATGTAAGCTACTCTTACAGTTATTTTTAAAAAACATAGCAGCCAGTGAAGATGGGCAGAGGTGGTTATCAAATAAATAATTACTGAAAGAGAATGAAGAGATGATAGGATAGTGAACAAAAGTCAGAAGAATTAACCTTACTAAACAATGACAGTTTGGTTCTAAAGCCAAAGCAAGGGAGGAAAGATAAATATTCAGGATAGAGAGAACTTTACATTAGCTGAATTTTTTGCCAGAAAGTCTGAGGTTTGATCTTCATGCCTTATGCTAACATGTATTTATCATCAATAAATAGATAGACATAGATATTCAATAAACAGCAATTATGTTTAAATACATGAATGGGTTAATGATGTAGGGGAGCAAAATTTGCCACCCCAAAATGTACCTCTTTGGCATGAGGATTAATTTAGGCTGATTATTTTTAAGAAACTGAAGACTCAGAAAGTCTTTTTACCTCTCCCTCAGCTGCCTAAAGAATTTAGATAAAAGATTCTCTGACATAAATCATACCAATGTTTTCTTAGGTCAGTCTCCCAAGGCAATAGAAATAAAAACAAAAATAAACAAATGAGACCTAATCAAATTTACAAGCTTTTGCACAACAGAGGAAACCATTATAAAAAAAAAAGAAAGAGCCTACAGATTGGGAGAAAATATTTGCAAATGATGCAACTGACAAGGGCTTAATCTCCAAAATATACAAACAGCTCATACGACTCAACAGCAAAAAAACAAACAACCCAATTGAAAAATGGGCAGAAGACCTTAATATACATTTCTCCAAAGAAGACATACAGATGGCCAGTGGACACATGAAAAGATGCTCAACATCACTAATTACTGGGGGAGGGATAAATTGGGAGATTGGGATTGACATATACACACTACTATATATAAAATAGGTAACTAATAAGAACATACTGTATAGCACAGGGAACTCTACTCAATACTCTGTGATGACCTATATGGGAATAGAATCTAAAAATGAGTGGATATACGTATATGTATAACTGATTCATTTCGCTGTACAGCAGAAACTAACACAACATTGTAAATCAACTATACGTCAATAAAAATTAATTTTTAAAAATCACTAATTATCAGAGAAATGCAAATCAAAACTACAATGAGGTACCACCTCACACCGGTCAGAATGGCCATCATTAAATAGTCTACAAATAGGGACTTCCTCTGTGGTCCAGTGGCTAAGACTCTGAGCTCCCAATGCAGGGGGCCTGGGTTCGATCCCTGGTCAGAGAACTACATCCTGCATGCCGAAACTAAGAGTTCGCATGCCGCAACTAAAGATCTCACATGCCGCAACTAAAAGATCCTGCATGCGGCAACGAAGATCCTGCGTGCTGCAGCTAAGGCCCGGCTAAGCCAAATAAATAAATAAAATTGTTTTGAAAAGTCTACAAATAGCAAATGCTGGAGAGGGTGTGGAGAAAAGGGAACCCTCCTACACTGTTGGTGGGAATGTAAGTTGGTGCAGCCACTATGAAGAACAGTATGGAGGTTCCTCAGAAAACTAAAAATAGAACTACCATATGATCCAGCAATCCCACTCCTGGGCATATACCTGGACAAAACTATAATTCAAAAAGATACACACACCCCTATGTTCATAGCAGCACTGTTCACAACAGCCAAAACATGGAAACAACCTAAATGTCCATCGACAGATGAATGGATAAAGAAGGCATGATACATACATACAGTAGAATACTACTCAGCCATTAAAACAGAACAAAATACTGCCATTTGTAGCAACATGGATGCAACTAGAGATTATCATACTCAGTGAAGTAAGTCAGAAAGAGGAAGACAAATACCATATGATATCACTTATATGTGGAATCTAAAATATGGCACAAATGAACCTGTCTACAAAACAGAAACAGACTCACAGACTGTTGGTTGAGATCAGACTGTGATTGCCAAGGGGCAGTGGGGGAGGAGAGGGATGGACTGGGAAATTGGGGTTTGTAGATGCAAACTATCACATTTAGAATGAATAAACAACAAGGTCCTACTGTAGAGCACAGGGAACTATATCCAATCTCCTGGAATAAACCATAATGGAAAAGAATATTAAAGATAAGAATGTCTACATGTGTAAAACTGAGTCACTTTGCTGTACAGCAGAGACTGGCACAACACTGCAAATCAACTCTACTTCAATTTAAAAAAAAGCGGGGGTGAGGGGGCCCTGTTCTGGAATAGAGCTTTCAGCAGAGATCTCTGCAAAGAGCATGGGGGAAACCCAGCAGGGCCTAAAGATCAGAGTCCACCGTGTGTCCCATTGTCTCTGCAGGCCCAGCAAACATTTATTTACCAAACATCTGCTTTTTCACCTTTTGTGAATTACCTTCCCCCCCTTCAAAGTCCCAAATCACTACCCCCAACACCCTCTCCGTCTTTAGCTGAAGATGGTATTTAACGTGAGGGTTTCAGCCATTTTGGTGAGTTATTCAGTTTTCCTGGGTCTCTCCCAAGTATACATGTTATTAAACTTTTGTTTGATTTTCTCCTATTAATCTTTCTCATGTACATTTAATTCATAGACCAGCCAGGAGAAGAGGAAAGGTACGTGCCTGGCTTTCAAAATAGCTGATAACTGGATGCTAGAGGCCCACCCCAGTCCCACTTTGTATCTCCCTTTTCCAGGGCCTAAAATTTAAGTGCCTCTGGGGAGCACAAGACACGTTTAGTTTGTTGATGATTAACTAAACTATTCTGTATGGGTTATTTAACATAACCGTGTTTTACACTGCTCCAAGTAAAATAGGTATCACAGCTGGAAAAATATTTGACATTATTTTAGTACCATGGAGGAATCTGAGCTGCTTGCACTGTAACAGAGGTCTTGAAAAGCAAAGTTTCCCCACCATCCCCACTTTCAATATTGCTTCCCCTGAAGTATAGTGGATCCTCCCTAATTGTCAGTCTAAAGAAAGAGACTTTGGAACTCTGCCTTGATAAGTTGCTTATTAACCATCTCCATGCTGAAGCTCCCCGCATTTAAAATGTTCCCTGGGCTTCCCTGGTGGCGCAGTGGTTGAGAGTCCGCCTGCTGGTGCAGGGGACACGGGTTCGTGCCCTGGTCCGGGAAGCTCCCACATGCTGTGGAGCGGTTGGGCCCGTGAGCCATGACCGCTGAGCCTGCGCGTCCGGAGCCTGTGCTCTGCGACGGGAGAGGCCACAACAGTGAGAGGCCCGCGTACCGCAAAAATTAATTAATTAAAAAAACAATAAAATGTCCCCTAACAATTTCTGAGGAGAATCTGTGGTTTTTGATGCAACACGGTTCGGATAGTGTACAAGATAAACGTGTACACTAATGAAATATCTTCCCAGAAAAGGCAAGAAGATGTCTTCTTCCTCTTCAACTTAGGAAATCTTAGGGAATGATAATGAAGGCTTTATTTTATTCACACAATAAATCTCAAGCCTTTCCTTCTGATGACTCATTTCTTCACATACTGTGATTTAAATTTCTTAGTAAATTCTTTCTTTCAGATAAATAAAAAAGGCACAGGAATTTTTTTTTTTTGGTCTTAGGTCCACTTAGCCTTTATGTGACATAAAGGACAGTCCCAGCAGTGGCTGGATTATGAGGATAGTAACAGTGAAGGGGAAATCAAGGAAGGACACACATTTATCTATTTTCTATTCCTTCTCCAACAAGGTCTTTTTGAGAACATGATGTCTTCACGGCCAGGAAGTTAAAGAAGCTTCGTTACTACACTTGAGGCCTGAGAAGCTCTGAGGCCAAGGCAGGGCAAGAAAGTCTTTGCCTCCAATCATGAGGAGAAAGGGTGGAGGAAGGGTGGGTTCTAGCTGCTTGATCTAGCAAATCGGAGGCCCTGATATCTCCCTACTACCTCAGACCACCAAAGACGTAAATGCAGGGCTTTGAGGAAGCAGTAGTGTCACTCTCACTGCCTCCTGGCCTCCAGGACTTTCTGCCAAACAATGGCTGCCCAAGGGTGGGGATGACCATGTTAAACTGACATTATTTAGAATTACTGGAGCACCGTGATGACAAAAAGCAAATCTACCTTTAGTCAGTAATATTAGTCTCTAAATTCGGAATAGACAATAAAACTTCTTATTGCCTGTACCTAGATGAACTGCTTTCACCCATACCTTTCATATACCACTCAGTTATTCCAACTGGCCCAACTTCCCATGCTTCAGATTCTCCATACATACCCCCCTTGTCCAGAACACTCTCCCCAAGATTCCCAAGACTAGATTCGTATTCCTCAGTGTTCAGCTCGAATGTCATTACCTCACTGGGGCCTTTCAGGTCAAATCTAATTACATATATACACCCCTCTTATATACTCTCTCTTTATCCTGTTGCTTCCTTGATTTCTCTTTCACTACTTACAATTTTTTTTTTTAATTTGTGTATTCATTTTACATTGGTAGCTCCAAGAGTTCAAGATCTACTCTTACTCATTTATCACTAAGTACCAGGAGCTAGCATGTGCCTGGAATATAGTATGTGATCAATAAATATTGTTGATTAAATAAACGAATGACTGAGTAAATGAATAAATATTTACAAATGTTTACTGATGGTTTCTGTTCATACATTGAAGTTATCATTTCCTTTTTAAAATGTGATTATCACTTGTAAAATACTTAAAATATACAAGGAAAGAATCAAGAAATCAATTGGGATAGAAGCTATTTGGTGCTCTTTTTTAAATATACAATGCCAGGGCTTCCCTGGTGGTGCAGTGGTTAAGAATCCGCCTGCCAATGCAGGGGACATGGGTTCGAGCCCTGGTCTGGGAAGATCCCACATGCTGCAGAGCAGCTAAGCCCACAAGCCACAACTACTGAGCCTGCGGGCCACAACTACTGAAGCCTGCGCACCTAGAGCCCATGCTCCGCAACAGGAGAGGCCACCGCAATGAGAAGCCTGCACACCAAAGTGCAGAGTGGCCCCTGCTCGCCGCAACTAGAGAAAGCCTGTGCACAGCAATGAAGACCCAACACAGCCAAAAATAAATAAAATAAAATAATTTTTTTAAATAAATAAATAAATAAATATACAATGCCAAAATCTTGAAAGGATTCAATACACAAACTAAGTAGATAGAGATTGTGAGGGGGGCATTTTTTTCAATTGCCTTTGCCTTTCCTTTTCCCTTATCATGGAAGGACACAATGCTTCATGCTGAACCCGATCTCACCCAACTATCCTGTTTTATATATCAAAACTGTGACCAGAAAAGGTTAAGTGATTTACCCCAACTGCCCCGAGTTTCTGGCACAATAGGGACTAAATTCTAGGCTTCCTGGGTTTCCAGTCCAATGGCCTTCCCATTCATTGCATCTCTATTCTTGTTCCCCCTGAGTTCTCCTCCTCGATGGTACCAGCTCTCCCAAAAAGCCCTGCTCAGCCTAAATTGCTTTCTCTGGACACTGTATATTTCAATATGATCCCCTTCTTCTTTAAACCATATGCTCTTTTTCTATGGTAACATCTTCCTGTCTGAAAAACAGATATATTCTTACATTAATATTAAGATTGTGTGTATGTGTGTGTGTGGGTACCACTGTTCATAGGTAACTTTAACATTAGACTTTCCCCAAGTTTAAAGGGATACATGATTGTAATATAATTTTCTAGATATTCCTTTTAAGGCCTTGTTTCCCCAGCTGACAAGGACAAGAGCCTGGAGAAGATTCTATAGATCTCCTAAGCACAAATTCTTGAGCTCTTTAAGTTCTTATACAACTTCCTTCTTTCTAATTTTTGTAATACTTTGCAGTGTGCAACACTTCTCTACAGGGTGGGAGTAAAATGTACCTCATTGGAACCTGGATTTAGTTTACCCTATTCTTCTAACAAAGGGGAAAGGACAATAGTGTAACTTCGTGGGGAAGAGCGCTGGCAGAGGAGCAGAGCGGTTAAGACCGGCTTATTTATGGAGGGTGACATGCCTGTTGAGAGTGCTTTAGGGAAAGAACTTAGCATGTTCATCAGGACATGAGCACAATTTCCCTGAATGTACACAGGTCTCTAGCCAGTAAGTACTTTTCAGCTGCATAACTCTAGGCCAGTTCCTGAAACTATCTTGGCCTCAGTTTTTTCACTTGTAAAATAAGGATAATCATAGTGACTCTCTTATATGGTTTGGTGAGTATTAAATGAGTTAATACACTTAAAATGTTTAGAACACAGCCAGGCACATAATAAAGGCCTAATTAAATACTTGTTATTATTGTAAATAGTATGAACAGGTATGTGTGATAAGGGTTTAAATCAGCGGTCCCCAACCTTTTTGGCACCAGGGACCCGTTTCATGGAAGACAATTTTTCCATGGACCAGGGGAGGGGGGGATGTTTTCTGGATGATTCAAGTACATTACATTTATTGTGCACTTTATTTCTATTATTATTACATTGTAATATATAATGAAGTAATCATACAATTCACCATAATGCAGAGTCAGTGGGAGCCCTGAACTTGTTTTCCTACAACTAGATGGTCCCATCTGGGGGTGATGGGAGACAGTGACACCCGAAGCCTGTTGCTTATGTCCAGTCTGCTCCGTAAGATGCAGCTTAATTGTCACTTGCCACTCACAGATAGGGTTTTGATATGAGTCTGCAAACAATTGATTTATTATGGTCTCTGTGCAGTCAAACCTCTCTGCTAATGATAATCTGCATTTGCAGCTACTCCCCAGCACTAGCTTCACCTCCGAACATCAAGTGTTAGATTCTCATAAGGAGTGCGCAGCCTAGATCTCTCACATGTGCAGTTCACAGTGGGGTTCGTGCTCCTATGAGAATCTAATGCCACCGCTGATCTGACAGGAGGCGAAGCTCAGGCAGTGACGCGAGTGATGGGGAGCGGCTGTAAATACAGAAGAAGCTTCGCTCGCTCGCCTGCCTGCCCGCCGCTCACCTCCTGCTGTGCAGCCTGGTTCTTAACAGGAGTTGGGGATCCCTGGTTTAAATGAATCAGCCCTGTTTAAAAGTCTGGCCTGCATAGCTGGGGGTGATCAATCCAAGCTTAGTTCTCTCACTGAGCTCTAAGCATATCCTCTACTGCAGAGGTTAGGACCCACTCTGGGACACCACCTCATTCTCTCCTTCTTTCTTACACATATATTAGAAACAACCTAAATGTCCATCGATGAACACATGGATAAAGAAGATGTGGTACATATACACAATGGAATATTATTCAGCTATAGAAGGAACAAAATTTTACCATTTGCAAAACCAAAGATGGACCTTAAGGGTATTATGTTAAGTGAAGTAAGTCAGACAGAAAAAGACAAATACCACATGCTCTCACTTTTATGTGGAATCTAAACAACAACAATGAAAAACGACAAACAAACAAGCACACACACACACACACATACACATGAATATAGGGACTAGATTGGTGGTTGCCTGAGACAGGGCAGCAGGTCGGAGGTGTGAGAAATGGGTGAAGGGGGTCAAAAGGGGCAAATTTCTAGTTATAAAATAAATAAGTCATTGGGATGTAATGTACAGCATGGTGACTGTAGTTAATAATACTGCGTTGCATGTTTGAAAGCATCTAGGAATGTGGATCTTGAAAGTTATCATCAAAAAAAAAAATTTGTGGGCCTCCCTGATAGCGCAGTGGTTGGGAGTCCGCCTGCCGATGCAGGGGACACGGGTTTGTGCCCCGGTCCAGGAGGATCCCACATGCCGTGGAGCGGCTGGGCCCGTGAGCCATGGCCGCTGAGCCTGCGCATCCAGAGCCTGTGCTCCGCAACGGGAGAGGCCACGACAGTGAGAGGCCCGCGTACCACACACACACACACACAAAATTTGTAATTATGTGTGATGACAGATGTTAATGGATTTATTGTGGTGATCATTTTGCAGTATATACAAATATTGAATCATTCCTTTGTACACCTGAAACTAATATAATGTTATGTCAATTATACCTCAATAAATATATATATATGCTATATATATAATAGCATAACTATTAGCAATGCAAGGCTCCAGAGGGTAGCAGACTGCATCCCAATCTACACCTCTTAGTGTAACAGTTATTTTGAGCTAAAGGCAATTGAGAAGAAGCAGATACAAAGAATGTTCTCTGCCCTCCCCCTCCTTAGCTAAAAGCAGGACATAAATATGTGAAGGTGTTGCCCCTTCTCTGTCTACCAGGAAGGACAAAATTACCTTTGTCAGCCCAGAGAAGTCACCAAAGTAATCTACAGAGTAACATTTCTAACTAGCCCTTGTCTTCCGTTAGCTCCCCTACATATTTGCCTTCCCTCAATTTGCTGCCTTAGAAACTCAAAGTACTTTTCCTTTGTCTTGCCACTCCTCTAAAAATTTATTTTTCTTTTGTTAAGATGCTATGGGAGCCCAAGTTCTAAGTACCTCTTTGAGTTACTCAAAGTAGTATCACTTGTGATACTGAGTTGCATGGAAACACAATTTATCCCAACACTACTTAAGACTATTGAGAAATAAAATATTGCCTGTCATATCAGTAAACAAAGGATGTCACAGTCATCAGCGATTGCAGTCACCACCAGCCATCAAAGGTGAGTCGGTGAGCCCCGAGGGAATTTAGGAAGGAAACAAAGAATACCTGCCATCTAGCAGCCATCAGACTGCAGCCACTCCAAAGGTGAGCCCTGTGGAAACTCAGGATATGAAAACACAGGATCCTGGACCCATATAGCTGAGGTGTATATCAAAGGAGTGATTTTAGTGAGTCCAGACTCTTGCATCTTCCCATACATAGAAAAGCACTAAATTCCTTAACTTGACATATCTAGTCTTCTTTTATTAACAGTAACTTTTTCTTCCTACTACCTGCCCTTTGTTGCACAACTCCTATCTGTCCTAGTTCACCCTCGCCTCCTTGGAGCAGTTTTCTCAGGGTTATTTGAGATGCTGCCTCCCGGGCTTGAAGTCCTCAGTGTGTCCGCTGAATAAAACATAACTCTCAATTTTTAGGTTGTGCATATATTATTTTAGTTGACACTATCTTTGATTCAATGTTAATTATGAGCTTTGAATAATTACTTATGAGCTTCTAGGTAAGTTAGGGTCTTTTAGGGGTGTGTGTATACGTGTGTGCGTGTGTGTGTGATTGTTGTATTTGCTTTCAAATATCATAGTAGATTCCACATTGCTTTGTCCTCAATATATCTGAAAAGTGAAAAGTTCATTCCACTTCTGGGGATATTCTCACTGATACTTATAAGTATCAGCGCCTTGCCTTGACTCAACCACTTGCCAAATCCACACCCCATCAACAAACAATTACACGCAAAGACTTCCTTAAGTAATTATTTCCAGGACCTAGACTGTAGACTACAGTCTGGCTTCACACAGCATGGTCCAGGGCCAGCAGCATATTGCGGAGCTGAAATGCATTATCTTATGCCCCACCCAGACCCATAGAATAATAATCTGTGTTTGAACAAGATCTTTGAGTGATCTGTGTGCACATTTAAATCTGAAAAGCACTAGCCGAGAGCAGTGTTTCTCTCCCAGGGGTGGTAAACTGATCACCTACCTCAGAATCACTTGGGAGGCTCCCCTAAAAAGCAGGTTTCTGAACCGTACCTCAAACTGAGTGAAACAGACTCTCTGGGGTAGGGGCCCTTGAAACTGCATTTTCAACAAGTTCCACTTCCTGGCGCTTAGGCAATCTAGGGCTTAAGAAAGGCCAGAGGGGCTTCCCGGGGCTTCCCTGGCGGCGCAGTGGTTGCGAGTCCGCCTGCCGATGCAGGGGACACGGGTTCATGCCCCGGTCTGGGAAGATTCCACATGCTGCGGAGCGGCTGGGCCCATGAGCCATGGCCGCTGAGCCTGCGCGTCCGGAGCCTGTGCTCTGCAACGGGAGAGGCCACAGCAGTGAGGGGCCCGCGTACCGCAAAAAAAAAAAAAAAAGAAAGGCCAGAGTAGCATTTTAGAACATTACATGTGTTGACATTTTCATATATGTGAGTTTTCACTAGCCTAAAGTCACTGGGCAAGACATATCTAGAAACATAAACTAATCAAAGAAAAGTTGACTACAGAAAGACACACACACACCCCTGGCATTAGACATAACTGCCAACACTGAGAAACTGCCTTTAGTATTAGAAGAAGCACCCAGAGAGGCTCTGTTGAGCATCTGCAATGAAATGCAGACCGACCGGTTATTTGTGTCAGAGACGAAAGGGAGCAAATCATGAATAATAACGTCATTACACCTCTTGGACTCTTGTTGAAACATCACTCTCTTGTACTCCTTTGAAACGTTGTTAAAAATCTATTTGATTCTAATAGGTTACTCTCAATACAGGAAAAAGCATTTCTGTATCCATCAGCTGTGAAAAGAAAAAACTCAAAATATCAAAACTACATTCTGTTTTTATCCTTCTTCTATACAGGGATAGACTTTATTAGTAATTGCTAGAGGTGAAAATCTCCTTTCAAATATCAAGCGGAAAGGCATTACTCTATACACACATTTCCATAAAAGAGCCAGGCTATCTTTAGTCTGTTCAGAAAATCCAGTTGAAGACAATTTTTACTTGTCCTCTAGATGTTTGACATCAGAAAACACAACTCCATTAACTCCCTTTTCATAAATTTCATTTTACAGATCCAGATTACCCCCTCAAACATCTGGACATCATGACATGTTTACTATATGGCTCTCTACAAGCT
This sequence comes from Monodon monoceros, assembly GCF_005190385.1. NCBI lineage: Eukaryota > Metazoa > Chordata > Mammalia > Artiodactyla > Monodontidae > Monodon > Monodon monoceros. The sequence goes on from NW_021703781.1 coordinate 45,479,528, forward strand.
ACTATCTAGCTAAAGTTTTAGGATTGCAAAATAATTTGCCTTAAAATATTAAAATATCAAAAAGACTAGCACACTGGACTTTGTTTTGACTTAATGCTCTTACAGAAAGTTAGACAGATGAAAAAGAGACATTAATAGGGATAGGAAATTCCATTTGAAAAGCATGAGCGATTTTTAACATCTTGGGAATCTTATTTCCAGAGAGGTTACATACCTCAGAGTATAGGATTCCCATGCTGGTCCTTCACAGACTTATTTCACAGCTTCTTGAATCTTCTGGAGGTATTTCCAATTAACATCAAAATCCTTCCCAGTCAAGAGAAAGGTCCCTAGAAGCCCAGGTCGGTGGCAAGTCCTTTCTTTCCACACCTGTGAGTGTTCTTCCAGCCACCTACACAGCAACACACCTTCCAGAGAGCCCAACCCAATGAAACAAGGGCATTAGTTTACTGTGTAATGAATCACCCAAGTTGCGCATCATCTAATGTTACAACACCGAGGAACCGGTTTCTGAGTCATACCTACTCTGCCAGTGGTGACATGCGGAAAAAAAGGAAGCAAAGACGAGGGGGGAAGAAAAGTTCTCACACCGGCAGAAAGGACTCAGGGCTCAAAACAGGATATTGTGTTTAGGACATTTCCTAATTGAAATCTGGTTTTCAGTGGCTATTGACAAAGGCTAAGTGCAAACAAACTCGCTTGTTAGAACCATATATGTCTGCATAGGACTTGACCTTCATGAAAAATAATCTTTAAAACTGATGGATTATTGCTATCTTTATGCACACATAAGTATTTATTATTCCTTGATATTTTTTATTAATATAGACTAATTAAAATAATAAAGTCAATTTATGAGCTATAGTATTTTATATATATAAATGTGCTCATAATCACATTCAAGCGCATCTTTGAGTAAAGTTTGATCAACTCAAATTAAAAAAACCTAAACTTGGGCTTCCCTGGTGGCACAGTGGTTGAGAGTCCGCCTGCCGATGCAGGGGACGGGGGTTCGTGCCCCCGTCCGGGAAGATCCCACATGCCGCGGAGCGGCTGGGCCCGTGAGCCATGGCCGCTGAGCCTGCGCGTCCAGAGCCTGTGCTCCGCAACGGGAGAGGCCACAGTGGTGCGAGGCCTGCGTACCGAAAAAAAAAAAAACAAAAATATCCTAAACTTAAAAAAAAAAAACAAACCTAAACTTTTTGAAATATCAGTCCCATTTACATTCTAGTGAATTCAATTATACTAAAAGGTTTAAATTACACTTATAGTATTACCATATTTGATTTTCCTTTATAAGCACTTTAATTCTGAGCCTAGAGTAATATTTTCCCAGCTAAACAATCTTGTAAATCTAATAAACTAAACTTACTCTAATATAATAAATATTAAGTCATCCTAAACATTCTAATACTGTTTTCAAATTTAGTCAATTTATAACATTCCATTTTAAAATCATAAGTCTAAAATCAATTATTCTATTATACATCAATTACTCTCTTATACATTTTAAATGGAAACACCAGGCCACTTGTGTGCTAACGTGCTAACATGCCAAGTCTCTTAAACATCCAAGATATTTTATATACCAAATATGATACCAAATATTCACACATTTTCTCTGAACTTAACACAATCACAGCAAAGTGCTAAACTTTCCCAGAATTAAAACACCCATACACACACCCATGAGAGAAAGCGTTCAACCATCCCAAGCAAACTGATGTGATCAGTTAAGGTTCTTTGTGGCCAAGATTTGGTGCCAGGATCCAAGGCCTGAGCCTATATATATATATATATAGATGAGCCTATATATATATATATATATATATATATATATATATATATATGACTTAGCTTTGGGGCCAACCTCCCAGGAGTTTTAAGAATTAGCTAATTCTTCTGTTGGAGACGGAAGCCTGCAATACCCACTAAGATTGCAGCTGACTTCCTCTTTGGCTTAGTTTCATTTTGCATTTCTTTATTTCCTAAGACATTTAAGTGTCTTTCCCACTGACTTAAATCCTTCACTCTCTTATGCAAATCTCTCGTAATCCCCTTTAGCTTTCTTTGTAACCTCTTCTAACTAATTTGTAGTTTCTGCAAACTCTTTTCACCCTAACTGAACTCAAAAGTCTTTAGGGAACTCCCTGTCAGTCCAGTGGTTAGGACTCTGTGCTACCACTGCAGGGGACACGGGTTCAATCCCTGGTCAGGGAACTAAAATCCCACCTGCCATGTGGTGAGGCCAAAAAAAAATAAAAGTCTTCTCTAATTTCTTATCAGGACCGCAACTCCTCTATTTGGATTCTGCATCTCTCCCTTGACTGCATCTCTCCCTTGAAGGTGTAAGGGATCAGGACAAGCTTCCCCAAAATGTGCCACTTTCACATGAGGATTATTTTGAACTAAAGGCAATCAAGATCCTGTGGGTTCAAGGGAAACTACTGCCCCTCCCTTAACTACCTAGAAGAACTTAAGTTGAGGGTTTTTCCCAGGAAAAATGTTATTACTGGAGGTAAATTTTATCTAAGTGGCCCAATTAATATGGCAGGGCAAATATTTAATTACTAAACATGTCCTCTTTTTATTATTATCCCATGAATGAACTTCCTGTCCTTGGAAGCCCCAGGCCCCTGTCCCATTCCCTAGCTCAGGATGGCACACATACCTTATTTTACTTTTCTGTCACTGAACCTCTCATGTATGTTGGGTTCCTATATGTACAAAATTTAATCTGATTTTTTCCTGTTAATCTGTCTTCTGTCAATTTAATTCTTAGACCAACCAGAAGAACCTAGATGGGTAGAGGAAAGGTTTTTTTCCTTCCTGACAAAGGGTAGCAGAATGTGTCACCCTAAAATATGTCTTTTTAGCATAAGGATTATTTTGAATTGATTATTCTTGAAAAACTGCAGATCTCTGAAAGCAGTAGAATTTACCCTTTTGTAAGGGAGATTTACATTTATGAGGGAATTCTCCATTTGTAAAAGTGTCTCCCTCACCGTACCAGGAAGAAAAGGATGACTTCTGGAAATTTATCAGTGGAGAAGGCAATGACTTAAATCTGCATAACACCCTTACCCTTGTTTTCTGTGCTTTTCTTGGTCACCTCCCATAACTGCCCCTCCCCCAACATCTTCTTTTCTCTTTAGCTGAAGGAGGTATTTAAGGTGGTGGCTTGGATATCTCCAAGAGTTTTCCTGGGTCTCTCCCATGTGTACATGAGGTGTACATGTTATTAAACTTCTGTTTGATTTCCTCTTGTTAATCTGTCTTTATTACAGGTGGATTCTCAGCCATAGAACCTAGAAGAGTAGAGGGAAAATTCTTTTTCCTGCCCTACAGTCTGGTTCTAAAGGCACAATACTTATTATAATTGTGAAAGATGAAATGTTTGAATGGATGGATGACACTAAAAACAAAGTAATAAAAAAGCAGTTGATTCATTGCAAGTGGCGAAACACTTGTCTCTAGGCCAGTGAACATTGACCAGGGATGATTTTTTTCCCCAGGTAAGACTGCCAGATCTAGCAAATAAAAATACAGGGCACTCTCTGGAGACATTTTTGGTTGTCACAACCAGGTGTGGGCATGATACTGGCATCTAGCAGATGGATGCCCGGGATGCTGCTAAACGTCCTACAGTGTACAGGGCAGCCTCTCACAGACAAGAATTATCCTGCCCAAAGTAGTGCTAAGGTAGAAAAAACCTCTTCTAGGCCAACAGGAGAATTAAAGGTGAAGAAAGAGGACTTGGATCACTTATACTGTGAGAATGGAATATAGTCATAGAGGAGGAAAGAAAACCTTTTTCTTCCTACCCTTCTAGGTTCTTGCTGGGTTTCAACAAAAGACAGACCAACAAGAGAACAGCAAAGGGAAGTTTGTTAGCATTTATATCTTATATATACATGAGAGAAACTCAGGGGATGTGGAACTCCAAGAAGTGTTTAGAATTTACGACTAGATACCATCTTAGGCTAAAGGAAAGGTGTTTGGGGCTTCTGGGGAAGGTTGGAAGGGGAGCGGAGGCAAGTTATGGAGAGGTGGCAGGAAAAGTGAGGTAAACAAGGGTTGAATAATAAAGTTTGTCAGGCAGATTTAAGTCAGTGCCCCCTTTATTGCTACAAGTTGTTCAGTGTCTTCTACTAATGTCAATTTCCTTTATAGATATAAATTTCCTTTACGAAAGGAAAACTTGTACCCTGTTTTTAAATCTTGTCTTGCATCTGCTGGTTCTCAATGGCCTTTGGCTCAAAAAAAATAATCCATATGCCAAAGAGGCGTATTTGGGGTTAGCGTGTTCTCGTACCCCTCATGGTGAAACACTGTCCTAATGAGGTCTGAGAAACAGATAATTTTTTAAAATTGTTTAAGGTTCACTAGATGGCAAACTGAGCCATAATCACAAAAACAGAAGAGAAAAAGTTCTAGGAAATGATTTTCACACATGAACATCTATCAAGAAATAATATATGAGTTAGACACTACAGGCTTAAAATTAAAGATGTCCACTTCCTATGGCTGTGTTTATAGCCAACCCCAGGTGACCAGCACGTAACTCCCTGTGAGGAAAAAGAGGCTCCTTCAAGGTGTAAACCCAAAGATGACCCCCAAGAGAGGTTCAGTAGAGCACACCTAGGGATCTTAACTCACCACATTGTCTAATGGCTCCCACTAGAAGCACCTATTAAAGGAGTGTCATGATCAGAATTTCATTTACATAATAAAGCCAACACTCTGGCCATTGTGTGGAGAGTGGATTTGAGGCAGACAAGAGAGAAAACAGCAAGACCAATTAGGAGGCTACTGCATTAGGTCAACTGAGAGATTATGGTACCAAACAAAGGTAGAAGAGCAGCAGTGGGGATGGAGAGAAAAGGAGGAACTCTGAAGGACGTAGGGTGCCACGTCAGCAAACCCAAACTTACATAACTTTCGTGTCCTTGTAAATGCTCTGCTTGACCAGAAACACAGTATTTCCAGCCAGTCAGTCCTCAAACACCAAGAATCTGTTCTGATATCCTTGTTTTAAACAAGGTCAGATATGCAACCCCAGGGTAATCAATTTAAGCCAAATACATTTTCCTTATGCCCTAATTGACCTGGTAGCCTTATGAAGAACTCTCCAACCTCCTAACCAATCATGCCCTATTTCTGTGTTGCTGCTTCTAACAACCTATACAACTCACTCCTGCCCAAACATCCTTAGAAAGAGTACTCCACTGCTTCTGAGGCACTGTACTCCTCCTATCGTTGATTGTTTCCCCTTAAATAAAGGACATAAAACTAAACGGTTTTATTTTCGTCCTTTGACAGCTACTATCTCCTGGCACCAAACACACTTGTTTATATTTTGTTCTGTGATGCTGACACTAGCTCTCTGTGGACTCTATTTCTTTTCTCCCCACTGACCTCATGTTAGGTTCTCCCAATAGGGAGCCCTCAAGGGAGACTACAGGCTAAGGAAGGAGAAAGAGAGCCGCTCATTCCATGTTTGCTGATCCTATCAGTTTAAGCCCAGCAATAGTTTTTCACCCTAGAAACAGCCATTGGTCCAACTTTTTTTTTTTTTTTTTTTTTAATATTTTGGCCCAGTCGCACGCTGCATGTGGAATCTCAGTTCTCCGATCAGGGATGGAACCCGTGCCCCCTGCAGTGGAAACATGGAGTCTTAACCACTGGACCGCCAGGGAAGTCCCTTGGTCCAGTTTCGTTTCACATTCCCTGAACCGGCTTAATCATCCTCCCAGAGGCCCCAGCACCAGCTGTCTCCCCTCCCACTGCCAACTTGATGCAACTCCTCTGCTGAGCTCCTGCAGCATTAGCGACAGCCAGACAGTGGCCCCTCTTCAAGCCTGGGTCCCAAGAATTTCAGGGTCCTTCCCCCAAGTTCCTAAATTCTGATAACCCCAACCTCTGCTCTCTGTTTCTCCAGTCCAAGAAGTGGTGGCTGCCCCCTGCAATCCTCTCTCCGTTACCTCGGGGTTATCTCTTTCCCTTTTCAACCTTCCAACACCCACTTAACTGAGTCCTTATATTAAATCTTTCTGTTGAAATAACTAGTGTGGTTTTCCTTACTGGACCCTGGCTGATATAATATTCTAGAGATGTTTAGACATTAGAAATAGCAGGAATTCTTACTGTGACATAAGATACATAGGAAATAGCATATCAAGGATGACGTGCATGTTTGCTCCTTGGGAAATCTGGTAGATTTTGATACCTTTCACTGAAAGTCAAAACACTGGAAGAGGAGTCAGATTAAGGAAGGGCTGGGGAGAGATGATTTGTTCCAGTTTGCATAAGTTGTGAGTAAGGGACACAAGTGTAGCACAGGTAAGGAGAGATATCCAAAAGTAAGTTTGTTATGTGGTTTCAGAACTTTGGAGTAAGAGTTGTTCTAGAGATAAAGATTTTGAGAATTATTAGTATATCAACCAGTAGTTTTCAGTGTAATAAACGAGAGAGTTTAGATACCTTATTTTAGACTTTTTTTCTCATCTACAGCCTGTATAAATTCCTCGGTTGTATAGGGTTATTTCTTCTTTAAATAACGCAAGGACATTGGCTTTTCATTTGAGCACCTTTTTAATGCTAAGAATCGCTATTTAATCACATAAGTACTTTCGCTAATCAGAATGTTTGTGTTTCTGAGTTTTATGCGTTGGAGCCCTGCCATCTCATTCTGTAATTCTCTCTTGTTCTGTCAGTGCTTTTTATATCATTTGTTCACTTAAAATTAAGTCCAGGATACAGAAGCCAAACAGCAGTAATACTTCTTGTTTTGTACTAATATAGGGTTTTTACTTCAAGAATTAAAAAATCTTGTCAGATTTGAAATCACTTTTGAATTTTCCAGTAAATACAGAAATTTATGGTAATGGAGAAGGAAATGGGGTCAGCCAACCCTTAAAATAAAAAAAAATACCGGCACTGCAAGTTTAAATTTAAAATAGGTTATTTAACGGTTTAGCTCTTACGCAATGATTAATTCCACAGTGTGTTCTGTTTCTGTGTCATCCTTTACCATGTGCTTACAGAATTAGTTATTATCATGTGCTTTAATGGAAACACAAAGAGTAAATATCATGCTCGTGGTCCCATAGTCATTGGAATGCTGAGATTTTTGTTTCTTAATTTTGTTAGATAATTTAACATATCTGAGACAAGAGAGTTAATTTTTATTTCTTGATAAAAACAGAAAATAAAACTAGGAAGTAAATATATTACTGACAAATCCTGTTACACTGGATGGCTGTTTCAAGATACAGCCACCTACTTCTGCAAACTTTCCACTATTTCTCCACTGACTCAAGAATCTGCTGGATGACTTAAATTGTAAGTCTCTTTCAATTTCACAGTAAAGCCAGTTTCACAGTATGAGACAAGGTATACACTTCAGGGTGTGAGTTTACTACTCTGACCCACGATGAAGAATGTAGCCCACTTTACCGTGTGACCTATAATTTTCTTTTATTCCTGACGTCTTTCGGGGCTTAAAAAAGAGATGATTTATGTCTACTCCCTTATGAGATCCTAATGTTCATTGGATTAGATTCAACTCCAAGCCTATGAAATGCAGTCTCAAGTTTTTATGGGATTTTCTTTGGTTGGCTCTAGTTTATAATAAAGTGTTTTTCTGGTATATACCCTTCCAATCTTCTTCCTATGGAAATGTACACTTTATTTATTTATTTACTTGAAAAAAATGAGATTTTTGGCATGATTTTTTTGCATCTTATGTTTGCCCTTCAACAGTACATATTGACACCCTTCCATGTTACTAAATAGTCTTTAATATCATTTTTAGTGACTACCTAGCATTTCCTTGATATCAAAGATAACAGCTCTCATTTATTTAGCACTTATCATGGATTGAGCCCACTGCCAGCTGCTTATCATATATTGTCAAGTTCAATCCCTGTAGTAATCCCTTGAGATAATAATAAAAAATAATGGCTAGCCTTTATTGAGTGCTTACTGGGCAGATCTCAAGAACCTCATCCACCTTACCTCACTCAGTGCTCTTTTACAATAACCCTATGAGGTTAGTAGTATTATCACCATTTTTACTGATGAGGGAACTAAGACTTTGAGAGGTAGGGTTACCTGCTCAAAGCGAGCAGCCGGCAAGTGGCTGAGCATCGCCAAAAGCCTTCCCTTGAGCTACTGTGCACTCCTGCTACCTCTAAGAGACTGTAGTGCATTTGATCTTAACGTGCTTTAGACCTCAGAGGCAAGTAGACTTCTTGCCGTTATGACAGTTTTTTGGTTTCCAGATGTTTGTGAGCAAACATCTGTTCAGTTCCCCAGACACCACTAGACCACAGAAACTCCATATTGCCTTGTCATGAGCTTGGATTCCCTGAACTTTTAAGAATCCAACTCGGGGACTTCCCTCGTGGCTCAGTGCTTAAGAATCTGCCTGCCAATGCAGGGGACACCAGTTCGAGCCCTAGTCAGGGAAGACCCCACACGCCGCGGAGCAACTAAGCCTGTGTGCCACAACTACTGAGCCCGCACGCCAAGAGCCCGTGCTCTGCAACAAGAGAAGCCACCGCAATGAGAAGCCCGTGTACCGCAAGGAAGGGCAGACCCCGCTCGCTGCAACTAGAGAAAGCCCACGCGCAGCGATGAAGACCCAATGCAGCCAAAAATAAACAAATTAAATTAAAAAAAAAAGAATCCAACTCAACCAGCTATTGTCCTGTTGCATTTCAACACAGGCCTTATTAACTCTGACCAAATAAATGCCAGAGAAGAGAAATCCACAACTCTTAGAATGTTCCCCTCTCAGAGCAGGCCCTCCTGACATGAGCTCTGAGGCTAACAGCCTCATTTGCAGGTGGTCAAACAGAAGGCTGAATTAGCTAGGAGCTAGGGTCAGGTTTCCTGTACAATTTCCTAGCCCCTCGCCTCACGGCTCCTCTTCTCCCTGTAGCTTCTTGTCACATAGGGCAGGTGAGAAATGTCTATTGGTTCACTTCTGCCTCCTGCATGACTGAGCACATCTTGGAGCCCAACAGTTGGCAGCCCCTAACACTCAGACGAGAGAATGGGGAAATGCAGCCAACACAGCTGGATAGTCTGGTGAGTTCACACAGCAGGCACTTCTATGGGCTTCCAACCCCTAAGGACAGTGCTGGACCTTGGCTTGGACTGTGGTATGAAATGTTAGGACACCAGATTTCCAATTCCTGCTCTGATTTTCTATGTGAATTTGAACATACTTAGACTTCACTTTCCTCATCTGTGAAGTGAAGGGGCTAGACAAGATTATTTCTCAAGTCTCTGAGTTCAGAGTTGTTTAAGTTTATGCCGAAATGGTGTCCTAACTAAATATTTCAAAAATGAGAGATGCTGTGGCATAATTGAAATGAACTCGGGCTTTGGGATCTAAGCAACAGAGGTTCTATTCCTGGCTTTGTTACTAAAAGGCTGATGACTTCAGACAACTTTTCTGACTACTGGTTTCTTCATCAGAGAATTGAAAAGGTAATCGTCAAAATTAAACGAGTTAATGATTAGAAGTGTCTAAACCATAGCAAACGTAGGAAATTGTAAAGGCAGTCATCAATTCCTGTGCACACATATTGCTCTTCCCATCAATATGGGACAACCCTGTGATTTGTTTGACTAACAGGATGTGACAGAAGGGATGCTATGCCGATTCTGTACCTAGGCCAGTTTATTTTTCACCTTCCCTTGGGGTCTAGCCATGTTTAAAAAACGTAGGCTAGGGCTTCCCTGGTGGTGCAGTGGTTGAGAGTCCACCTGCCGATGCAGAGGACGCGGGTTCGTGCCCCGGTCCGGGAAGATCCCACATGCCGCGGAGCGGCTGGGCCCATGAACCATGGCCGCTGAGCCTGCGCGTCCAGAGCCTGTGCTCCGCAACGGGAGAGGCCACAACAGTGAGAGGCCCGTGTACCGCAAAAAAAAAAACAAAAAAAAAACCCAACAGCGTAGGCTAGACTACCGCATGATGGGGGGCCGCAGAGAGAATCCCACCCAACCTCCGGTGGCTTCAGCTACCCAGCTGAGGCACCAGACATTTGAGTGACAGTATCTTGGATGTTCCAGTGCCAGGAGCTCCCAGCTGAATGCAACCACATGAGTGATCCCAGTAAACACAATGTGAGATAAAGGCACCTCCTAGCAGAGCTCAGCCAACTCTCAGAATCATGAGATAAGTTTTTTTGATTCACTAAGTAAATTTTGGAGTGGCTTGTTACACTGTAAGAGATAACTGAAACAATGAACACAACAGTTCATAACTGATATGAATATTAGTTAATATGTTTTGATCTCTAATTCTTCGCTACTTTGTTTTCACTGGAAATTCACGTTTTTTAAGCTGACTGCTTCCACTGATTAGTATCCTCTGTCCTCCCACTTCTCCCCTTATAATCAGACTACATAACATAGGAATATGACTGCAGTGTGTATAGTCAGAGTTTCTCCATAGATAGAATTTCCCCTGGAAACAAAGGGAGAATCCAAGATGGCAAAATGCACTTAATATGAGCTCTCTGGACTCCAGAAGAGGATAGGCCTGGCTTGATTTAGAAGAAACCAGTTTGGGGCAGGGTAACTCATTGACCCTAAATGTTCCTTCCAGCTCCTGATTCTCTGGTTCCTTACGTCAAGAGCTGTGTTAGTCATACGGTGTAGCCAGAATATTAGATGCTGGGTCAGATATGCTTGTTGGAATGACTGGTGATACATTTGCATCAAAAATATCAGGGATCAAAAGATTGAGGAAAACATTTGGACTCCTCTTTTGATAAATCTTACCTCCCTCCAACCTCCTTTCATCTCTGGGTTCAGTAGCTCTTTTTGCATCTTGCCATCGGTAGAGCCTTACAGTGACATGCAGTTAGTGTGATCACCGAATGGAGTGCATCTCTTTTCAGTAGTAAAAGTTAAGAGCACATGCTCTGGACTCAGAGATGGATCGACTTGCTCAAAAAACCTTCATATTACTTTTATTTATTTAGTCAATAAATATATATTGATTACCTACCATGTGCAAGGCGCTATTTTATTTTAATAAATTTATTTATCTATTTTTGGCTTCATTGGGTCTTTGTTGCTGCGCCTGGGTTTTCTCTAGTTGCGATGAGCAGGGGCTATTCTTCGTTGCGGTGCGCAGGCTTCTCACTGCGGTGTCCTCTCTTGTTGTAGAGCACGAGCTCTAGGCACGTGGGCTTCAGTAGTTGTGGCACGGGGGCTCAGTAGTTGTGGCTCACGGGCTCCAGAGCACAGGCTCAGTAGTTGTGGCGCATGGGCTTCGTTGCTCCATGGCATGTGGGGATCTTCCCGGACCAGGGCTCGAACCCACGTCCCCTGCATTAGCAGGCAGATTCTTAACTACTGCGCCATCAGGGAAGTCCCAAGGCACTATTTTAAATGCTCAAAACCAGTAGCAGAAAAGAATGATAATGTCTCTGGCCTCATGGAATTTATTCCTCTATTTCTTCACCTGTAAAATGGAGGTTTTAATAGTTTGTACCTCAGAGGGTTGCTCTGGGATTAATAAAACATTATGTATATAAATAACATTTACCTACATTCCATCCAAAATTCTGTTAACGACTCAAAGACATATGATGATCCAAGATGGAAGATTCTATACAGCTTCAGAGCTTGATGTCCCTCAAAGTTTAGCCCTAGTGCAGGTGGGAGTATAAATTGCTATAGCCCCTCTGTAAAATTGTTTGGAATTATTTATTAAAATTCTGCACATGACTATCCCATGACCAGTAAATGCTACTCTTAGGTATATACTTAAGCAAAATGTAAGTAACAAAGACATACAAAGATGTTCAAGCAGCATTATTTATAATAGACAAAAGTTGGACTCAACCCAAATTCCATCAACTGTAGAATGGATAAATAAAATTTGATATGGTAATATAATGGAATACTACACAGCAATAAAAACGAACAGACTATTGTTACATGCAAAAACATGGATAAATCACACAAATATAATGTTGAACAAAGAAGTCAGACACAAAAGTGTATATACTTATAATTCCATTTTTATAAAATTCAAAAGAGCAAGCTAATATATGATGTCAGGATCAGAGTAGTGTTTACCTTTGGAGAAGAGAAAGGGAGTAATTTGGAAGGCACTTGAGAGAATTTCTGGGGTATTTGCAATGTTCTATTTCTTGATCTGGGTTATGATTTCACAGATATATTTGCTTTAGGATAATTAATTGAGCTTATGATCTGCACATGTTTCTGTATGTATGCTACTCTAAAATTAAAAATAAAACTCACATACATACACCAAGGTCAAGGCTTCTACATGATAAAGGGACTTAACGAATATGATCTTCTAGGACCCTCTCCCCCAGTGCTGCTTGCCCGCTCCTAGCAACTCGCTGTTCTCTTAGAGAATCTTCCCATCTTCAGTCTTGCCTCTTTCCTTGTTATCCCAAGTGGTGCTGACTGGCTTCCACCTATGGTTCTGGCAGGCCTTGGTCACCTGTAACTTGCCTCATCCTAGCCCTGAATAATCCATGGCTCCATAGGAAACCATCTTATTTGAGATATATGAAAGGAAACACTGGAATTTGGCCATATCTCTCTTCTTCTCTTGGAAGGATTCTGGTGTATCCCGGCTTGCCTTTCTATGAACAAGTCATAAAACAAACAAAAACAAAACAAAAAATCCCCCAAATCATCCAAAACAGTTTGAAGAAAGCAGAAGTATCATTACCACTTAGAGTGCCATCTGGTGTATTTTTTGCCATGTGTCATAGACATCACTGCCAAGAGCCATGGAAATTAAAGCTATTAAATATTATATATTTAATATTATAGACCTCTTTCTTTAGATCTAACCATTGACAGAGTCCTAAGAATTCCTGCTATGTATCAATTTGAGAAATATAGAATAACTACTGATGTAGTGAACACTTGTCTGTACTTTTTCCTGTGTTCCTAAAAGCTAGGTTTGGAGACTTTCCCACTGTGAAAACTATAGAAAAACAAATATTGGATTTCCTGGACTCCTGTTCACCTCAGACATGGGCATATGACCTAGGGTCCACTGATTAGAAGCAACTGTCACCTGAGCTTAGAATTGGAAGTTTGGAAGAGAAAAAAGGCTGAGACTGCCATTTCCATTCTAGTGGTGGCCTACAGTTCCTTAAGACAGCAATGGGAGTAATTCTGGCAGCAAGGTGCAAAAACTGATGGGTATGAGGTTTTGCCCTACTTTGATAGGTTCACGTGCCACAGTTGGGTGGATGCTAGTAGAAGACACTAAACCCTTGGTCAAAGACAAAGGACTCTATTAATCATGGCACATCAAGCTGGATGAATATTAGCATATGCACTTGATCCTAATTTTCATGGGAGCAATGCAAATGGGCCAGATAGATGCCTGGACACGCAGTGGTTGTGTTACAGGAGAAGAACCTGGATCTTTTATAATGGGCAGTGAGCATGTCTACTCTTTGCTCTGGAGGGAAATACTATCTCTTCTAAGGCTTCTGCTGTGCAAACATCCTTGAAAGATAATCTGAAACGAAGGCAACCAGTGCCTCTGCTTGCAAGACACGCAGAAATGCAAGACGCCAATGAAGAAGTGTCTTCTAACACTTCAAGGACCAGTGTTGATGGAACTGGGGGTGTTAACTGCAGTGACTCAGATGAACAGTGGTGTCGGTGGTACCTTTACCAGACCAGTTCCGCAGCCTTATTTTCAGCACTGGCCCAGGCTGCACTGTCTCCAAATCTGATTCTTGGACCCATCTGGGGTTAGTGAGCTCTGGCCAATATTTTCTGCTTGATTTCTTTCACTCATACCTATCAATGCTGACTGATATATTAAAGAAGTGGTGAGAAAATGCCTATACATAACCATTTCTTGTCCTTTATTTTGGTTGGTTCATTTAGTCTCTTAGGTGTTGGGTAAATCGGCCTTCTCATCCCCCAAAGCAGGTATAAGCTCTCTTCTCGGTCCAGAGTCTTAAAGCAAAAAGGAAGTGGTATCTGTATCACCTCAAGATCCTGGACCTGAGTCAAAATCCCCGGATAATACCGTTTCTGAAGGTGTTGGATCTCTGGCCTGCAAATTGCTAGAACCCTAGAGATTTTGTCTGAATCAAGAATATAGAGAAACTCAGCTTCATGAGGGCCATTGATGAGTTTTTTCAATTGTTCTCTTTCTCCACAGCAATGCTCCCTCGGATAGTGTTTCATGGTTCTTGCAAGATGTAATTTTTGTTTATTGATTGTTGGATAATGGTCTTAGTTTTAATATTTCTTGATCTGCTGAGAATCATAAAAAAAAAGACAACTTAGGCTAGAAGGTTTACTTCTCAAACAGTTCACAATTTGATATTGACTTTCTTATCTAAAAAAGTTATTCAAAGTTTCACTATTGTCTTGATAGTGAAAAATACTTTTCTAACAGTTTTCCAAGAAGGATTGTATATATTGCATCATCTTCCCTCCAAGACCAGCTACTTTGATTATGTTCCAACTCTACATTTCAAATTAATTAAATGTCACATAATACTCCCTCTTAATTTAAGGAATCATGGACTGATAGAGAAGGAAGGGGCCTTAGAAGTCATCTTCTGGTTTACTGCTTAATTTTAAAAGAAGGAGGGAATCCTACCTGCTATAAATTTTAATACTCTTTCTATTTCTTTTAAAAACATACCATTTGGTATATTTCATTTGAAGCAATAAAGTAATACTTGCTTATTTTTTTTAGTTGGAAAATAAAGAAACCAGTTTTTTAAAAGTCACCCAGAGAAAATTCATTATCAGCGTCTACATGCATTTCTCCCAAGCTCTTTAGTTCTCCCTGTATGTATATTTTCACACACCTTAAATTACAATGTGTATTTCATTTACATCTTGGTTATTTTCCCACTAGTTCACATCACTTTTTTCTTTTTTCTTAAAGTGCCAGTGCTTCTTAAAGATGTCCTACCTTTTTGCCCAAATGATGAGGAAAGTTAACAGTTTTATGAAACAGTTTTCAGATATTAAGTTGCTTTCTAATTTATTTTTTCATGTTATATACATAGTCTGTTGTTAAAATAATCTCTTCCCAAAAGTAATTTTGAATTGAAGGGCTTCTTTAGGTTTAAATGGGATGGTAAACAGTAGAGTGTACGTGGCTATGATAAAATGTAAAGGTAGATTTATGTGCCCTGATGTAAGTGAAGACTGTGCTGGTTCTTTCTAAACCAACATGGGCACTTATGTGTCCTGGAACTATATGACCCCGAAGAAGAGAAAAGAATGTGGGAATTGCTGCTGGGAAATGGAACAGCTGTGCAAGATCAGGATAACAGATGTCATTGAAAAGTGTGGTCAGAACAAGCTAAATAACATTATTAATAATGGTAATAATGTTATTTTATATTGGCTGAGAGTTTGCTATACACTAGGAACCATACCTTAAAGGCACTGTCTTACTTAATCATCACACAAACATCAAAGTAGATATTATTATCATTACTATTTTAGAGACCTGAAAATTGAGGCATAGAGAGGTTCAGTAACTTATCTAAGGGTGAAGAGTTTGTAAGTGACAGAACCAGGACTCTTGAAGCATCTCTCTTGGTGCTAGGCATTTAGAAGTCATCCAGTAGGGCTTCCCTGGTGGCGCAGTGGTTAAGAATCCGCCTGCCAATGCAGGGGACATGGGTTTGAGCCCTGGTCCGGTATGACCCCACATGCCGCGGAGCAACTAAGCCTGTGTGCCACAACTACTGAGCCTGCGCTCTAGATCCTGCGAGCCACAACTACTGAGCCTGCGCTCTAGATCCCACGAGCCACAACTACTGAAGCCCACGCGACTAGAGAGAAGCCCGTGCTCCGCAACAAGAGAAGCCACCGAAATGAGAAGGCTGCGCACCGCAATGAAGAGTAGCCCTTGCTCACTGCAACTAGAGAAAGCCCGCACGCAGCAACGAAGACCCAACGCAGCCAAAATAAATAAAAATAAAATAAATATAACATTAAAAAAATATATTAAAAAAAGTCATCCAGTAATGATCTGTTGAGCTGACATAGTTGGATGTAAACACTATATTTTAGGAATATATTTAAAGATGTAGGGGGAATTCCAGTGGTTAGGACTCTGTGCTTTCACTGCCATGGGCCTGGGTTTGATCCCTGGTCGGGGAACTAAGATCCCTCAAGCCATGTGGCACTGCCAAAAAAAACATAGATGTGGGAAAATGTTCACAATATGTTAAGAAGAAAAGGTTATTTAAAATACTCTAATGTATATTCTAATACTAATTTGGTAAAATAAGTATATAGAGTGATATATGGAGTGTATATATGCACATACACGCGTGCGTGTGTGTATAGATGAATCTGAGAACAAATACAACAATGTGTTGGTTTTTTCTGGGTCGTTAGATCACCGATGATTTTTATTTTCCTCTTTGAGGTCTCTATTTTAGAAATAGTCTAGTTTTATAATAATAAAAAGCAAATCGTGTGCAGTTTGCCTCAAAATGTTGGTTGAGTAATTGGTTAAATGGTATATTAGTCAAAGTTTCCCAGAGAGATGGAATCAATGAGGTAAATATAGAGATATGTATATAGAGAGATGTATTATGGGGAGGGTTTGCTCCCACTGTTATGGAGGCTGAGAAGTCCCATGATATGCCATCTGTAAGCTACAGGCCCAGGAATGCTGATGGTGTAGTTCCAGTCTAAGCTCAAAGGCCTAAGAACTGGGATCACCCACCTATGTCTGAGGGCGGGAGAAGGTGAACGTACCATTTCAAACAGAGGGAGCAATTTTGCCCTTCCACTGCCTTTTTGTTCTCTTCATGCTCTCTTTGAATTGGATAATGCCCACTTACATTGGTGAAGGTGATCTTCTTTACTCAAGATACCAATTCAAATGTCATCTCTTCCAGAAACATCCTCGCAGACACATCCAGAAATAATGTTTTCCCAACTATCTAGCGTCTCTAAGCCTCGTCAACTTAACACATAACATTAGCCATCACAAATTGTATCCTACCAAGCCCGGGGTAAGAGGGGAGGAATGTGTTATCGTCATAAACAGGCCAGTAGGCAAGCAGATGTGGGTACCAAGGGTATCTAAGCCAAGCCTCAGAGTCTCATCCTAGATTTACTCTATAAAGCACCCACTGGGAGTTCTTAGTTTAAGGCAGGGCCTCAGGGGCATAGCCTAGATACCCTCAGCAGAAGACTTACTGGAGGCCTTAGCTTTTATAAAACCTTCCGATCAACCAGGTCTGTCTCCTGAAACAAAGGCTTTATCCCAGCCTCACCCTCCACCCTCAACCCCTCTGGCAGCTTCAGATATCCCTGTCCTTCAGTGACAGATTTTCTTTTCCGTTACCAGGAAGACAAAAAAAAAAAAAAAAAGAGGAAAGAACATATTGGGGATAAATCCAAAGTTTTCCATCTTACTCTCAGATGCTTACCTCCAAGCCCTCTCCTCTCCAAACCATTTTTTTTTCTTTTTTTTTTTGGCCACTCTGCTTGGCTTGCGGGACCTTATTTCCCCAAGCAGGGATCGAACCTGGCCCCGTCAGTGAAAGCACCGAGTCCTAACCACTGGACCGCCAGGGAATTCCTTCCAAACCGTCTTGAACAGAGTGGCCCGATTCCCCTTTCAAACTGGTTTTTCACACTGGTGTGTTTAGTGAGAGAGATGTATTTCCTTAATACCTTTAAAAAATTTATTATTATACTTGTAATAGGTGTTCTTGGCAGAAGTATTGAAAAAATAGAAAAGTCATACAATTAAAAAAACTACAAAAAAAGAAGAAACTAAAAATCACATATAAATCCATCCCCTGTCATCCAAGAGCTTCCAGAATTCAAATCATTCTCTAGGCACTAACACAATGCTAGAGTAGTTATTCCTATTGCAACAGCTTCCTTAGTCTAAGTCTATACCGATTTTAATCAAGTTAAATCAGATCTTAATGAAACATCTGCTGACAGATGCATTTTGTCTCCTTAGTCTAGCCTGCATTGCAGATATCTCTTTTGGGCTCAGATATCAGGGCTGAAAGAGTATCCAAATGCTTACAAGTAGAGCACACCACTTTCCAGGAAAGTAAGCTTAGATATTTGCATGCTAAATGGCCTGTAGGTAAATAGGCAGACTCTGTGCCCCCAGCCCTCAGACCCCACTCCATACACACACTATTCTGTGGCTAAAGAACTTGCAGGATGGCTCAGGGATGTCTCTCCATCTGACTCCGCCCATCTGACTGCCCTGCTAACCGGGACTCCTCTTTCACTACCAACTGTATTGGTGACTATTTATTGAGGGCCCACAGGGTGCTGATCACTGTGCTAAGTACTTTACTACAACAGCTCAGTGAATAGTTACAAACTCCCTTTGAAGTATATTATTATCCCTGTTTTATAGATGAGGAAACCAACATTCAGAGAAGTTAATTCACCGGCTCAAAGGTCACACAGCTGCAAAGTGGCAGCATTAAGATTCAAACCCAGGTCTGCTGACTCCAAAGCCATTTCTCTTAATCATTGCAGTAAATGTCCTCACCTTTTGCAGACATGGTCCATGTTCATGGTTCTGATGATCCAAGTACGGAGGAAAATGCTGAACCAAGATTGTGTAAAGGGTCTTCCACTCAAACCTTAACTCCTTAAAGATCCCACCTGGAAACC
>NW_021703781.1:45498218-45515455 GCF_005190385.1 Monodon monoceros
GGTCTTCCACTCAAACCTTAACTCCTTAAAGATCCCACCTGGAAACCTAAAATTGAACACTCAGGGGTCAGTAACTACTGCATGGCTGACGTCTGTTCCTATCTCCCTGAAGCGCCTCTACCTGATGGGATGTTAAATCAAAGAACTTTGTTTTGGGATGAATACCACATGCCTTCGACCCTATACTTTTCTTTTCATCCTTTCCTTCTGCCACAGATGACTTGCATGTGACAAGAATACATGTTCATATATGTTCTCAATTTTCCACTCTCTTCTTGGACTTGGAGAGGTAGCAGGAGGTGGTGAGAGGCTTCTTGCTTATAGGTTAATTCCTGGTCTCTCCTTGTAGGGAATCTGAATAATGTGAGAATAAGTCATTGGAAAGAGTCTAGGAAGCTATGTAGATTTCACAATAAAGACAAGGGGCTTGGAGTAGAAAAGGAACACAACAAAAACCTTGGAATAACTGCCATTTACAAGATACTAAATAATGAGGGAAAAAAACCCATTTAGCCTCATGAAAACAAGTCCTTTGGCATCTTTGGGTCACACAGCAAAGTTTTAACTTGCTATCTAAAGCCTGGATGCTGAATGGATGTTTCTTTGAATACAAGAGTGTGCTAAGAAAGAGTTCCAAGGCAGTAGAACATGGGAAGTTTTGTTCTCTTGTTCTGAAAACAAGTCCTCACGCCTGCATTACTGATCCCATCCTTCAGGATCTTACTGTCTTCATTAACTCTTTCCATATTCCACAGTCTTCTATCTTCCTTTTGCCACCTGGTCTTTCCCTCTGCTTCCCTGCCTGGAGGAAGAAGCTACTAGGCTCTTGTTACCCCCTGATTACCAATCTAGTCCTTGCTTTCCTTTGGGGTAACTGGTGCACAGCTGGCTCCCCATTCCTTTCCCAATACCCCCTCTTCACTTCCCTGTAACATGGTGGATGTGCCCACCCCTCTTCTGAAAATGTACTCTTCACGACCAGTGACATAAACGGGAAAATCCAATTGCCTCCTTTCAGACTTTGTTCTCCTTGCCATCTCTGCAGCATGTGGCCCTGTTCACCACCCCTTACTTCTTGAGATCCTCTGTCCCTGTGGTTCAGAGTGCCAGTTCTCATCATGGCTGCATCACTCCATATTCTCACCTGGAAATAAAGAAGGTGATGATATGACCTACCTTGCTGGGTTGTGTGGATAAAGTGAGGTGATGTAAGCAAATCACTCAGCACAGGGCCTGGCTCAGAGAAGGGCCACTAAAGGGTGGCGGTTTTGTAATTAATATTCCCCACACTCAGTTACGCCTGGCTCTCTTCTAAGATTGCCCTTTTCTGGCTCTTCTTCCTTCCGCAGCCCAGTACATGTGGACATTTGTTAAGGTTCAATCCGTGGTGCCCAGGCCTTCCCCATTCATCCTTGAGGCTTTCATCCATTTTCTGGCTTTTACTTATTACCACTCAGCAAATGTCCTCCAAATCTACACGTTAAGGTTAACTTCCCAGGATTACTAGGCATTTCCACTTGACTGCTCTTCATCATCTCCAACACATCACTGTCTCATATAGCCTATATTATTGCTTGATTTTTTTTCTAGCAATAATAATGTGAAAAATAATAAAGGGAAATCTCACAAAAATTGAATTGAGGGGCCAGAAGAGCGAGCTCTCCCACACATACCACTTGCCATCAATACAGATTCCAACAGGAACTTCCCTGGTGGTGCAGTGGTTAAGGCTCCGTGCTCCCAATGCAGGGGACCCAGGTTTGATCCCTGGTCAGGGAACTAGAGTCCACATGTATGTCTCGACTAAGAGTTTTCATGCCACAACTAATGAGCCCACGTGCTGCAACTAAGGAGCCTGCCGCCACTAAGGTCCAGTGCAAATAAATAAATATTTTTTTAAAAATACAGATTCCAACAGAAAGAGGCGTACCTTGCGCCTCTGGCGGGAAAAGACACTACTTTACTACCACCAGCAGGAGGAAGGAAAATTTTCTCCTTGCCTGGTAATAGCTCAGCTAATGAGAGACTGTCACAACTCAGCCAATGAAAAGCCACTGTACTTTGAACTCCTCCCAGTCTCTTCCACTGGACTTTTGTTTTGTTTTGTTTTGTTTTTGCGGTACGCGGGCCTCTCACTCTTGTGGCCTATCCCGTTGCGGAGCACAGGCTCCGGACGCGCAGGCTCAGCGGCCATGGCTCACAGGCCCAGCCGCTCCGCGGCATGTGGGATCTTCCCGGACCGGGGCACGAACCCGTGTCCCCTGCATTGGCAGGCGGACCCTCAACCACTGCGCCAGCAGGGAAGCCCTGGACTTCTTTTTTTATAACAGCCCCTCCCACCTTCCCAGTCTCCTCTATAAAAGTAGAGTTTCCTCTCTTTTGCTTCATCAGACTTGCATGT
Organism: Monodon monoceros; assembly: GCF_005190385.1. NCBI lineage: Eukaryota > Metazoa > Chordata > Mammalia > Artiodactyla > Monodontidae > Monodon > Monodon monoceros. The sequence goes on from NW_021703781.1 coordinate 45,500,620, forward strand.
GGTTTGCCATAGCTGCATGTCCTGAATTGCAATTCTTTGCTGCTCCCAAGTAAACCCGTTTTGCCATAAAAATAACTGGCTATTTTATTGCTTTAGGTTAACAATAGCACCATTCTTTTTGTAGTCCAGGCTTCAAAACCTCCTTCAACCCCTTCCTGCCTTACACATAGTGCTAGATGCTTTAAAGATATGATTTTATTTACTCTTCATAAGAATTCCATTGGGACTTCCCTGGCTGTCCAGTGATTAAGACTTCGTGCTTCCACTGCAGGGGGCGCGGGTTCAATCCCTGGTCTGGGAACTAAGATCCCACATGCCTTGTGGTGCAGCCAAAAAAGAAAAAAAAAAAATCTATTGTATTTACCCATCAAGAAACTGAGGCTTAGAGAAATTAACCAACTTGCCTTTGATTACAATTTGTCCAACTAAAAGTACCCATTTTTTGTGCTCAACTACCCTGCCACTTCATATCCAATTTCACAAATTCATTTATCCTTTATACTATGTAACAGATACCCATTTGTTTCTATGTGGCATTTGAGTTCCACTTTAATTCTGACCCTTATTGTCATATGTTTTGCACATTTTCAGTCTTCTGTCCTCCACACTTTTACTCTTTTTTTTTTTTTTTTTTTTTGCGGTACGCGGGCCTCTCACTGTTGTGGCCTCTCCCGTTGCGGAGCAACAGGGCTCTGGACGCGCAGGCTCAGCGGCCATGGCTCACGGGCCTAGCCGCTCCGCGGCATGTGGGATCTTCCCGGACCGGGGCACGAACCCATGTCCCCTGCATCGGCAGGCGGACTCTCAACCACTGCGCCACCAGGGAAGCCCCCTCCACCCTTTTAGACTGTACCCCTTCTAGAAGCATAACCCTTTACCCTCTGGCCTCACATATGGCCTTCTGGTTTCACAGGGTTAAGAGAACCAATTGACATCACGTCTGGGAAAGGAATGTACAGTCGGTAAAGGTAAAATCTAACAACACTAGCTAGTGGCGAGCTAACCACGTTTCCTGACTGTAATGGAACAGACTCAAGACTCGGCTGTGGTGCTGCAGTCTACAGTGACCTTGACAAGTCGACGTCACTTTCACGATCTCAGTTTCCTCCTCTGTGAAGTAAGAAAGTTGGACTAGGTGATATCTGTGGTAACTTCTGATTCTCAAATTTGAAAACTCTGCTTCTTCAGGAAAATGTACCCTATTTTCCACCTCAAAGAACGATAAAGATCTTTCTGAGTAAAAAAACTTGACTAAGTCAAAGAAAGGCAATAACAACAACCTCAGAATTTCTCCCTTCACTTTTTGGAGGGCAGAGTGTGTTTTGTGTTTATTCGAGTCTCTGAAAACATAATGGATTATGACAGAGTGACCTGTGATGGCAAAGTTTGACATTTAGTCAGAGAAACTGAATAAATGAGTGTATAACAATGACAGAGTCATGATTATTTTGTGCCTTGGAGTCAAAGAACCCTGCAGTTTTTATGAGACTTGTATGAAACTATGTGGCTTCATTCAAGGTCTATCTTGGACTTACTTCAAATGGCAAATAGGTTGCTAGCAACTGAATTGGGTCTCCCCAAATGTGACTCAATATGACCGTACTTAAAGACAGGGCTTTTAGGGAGTGATTAAGGTTAAATAAGGTCATAATTGTAGGGTCCTAATCCTACAGGACTGGTGGTCTTATAAGAAGAGGAAGAGAGAGAGAGATCTCTTTCTCCCCTCTGCCCCCATATGAGGACACAGTGAGAAGGTGGGTGTCTGCAAGCCAGGAAGAGAGCTCTCACCAGGAACCCAGTCGGCCAGAACCTTGATATGAACTTCTCAGTTCCCAGAACTATGAGAAGAAGTTCTGTTGTTAAGCCACCCAGTCTGTGGTATTTTGTCACAGCAGCCCGAGCAGACAAAGATATTAGTGTTTATCTACATTATGAGCCTAAGCTTTAAGCCCAGCAGCACATGCCTAAATGTATATTTAGAGATCTGCTATTTTTACTATTTGTCCTTGGAAAAGGTCATGTCTTTGCTTACATAGCAATAGATAAGTTTAATAGTTGTATTTTAGGAAGGTATTATTCAGTCCAGTGAAAACTCCAGTGGGCACATTTTTCTATAAACAGAAGGTACTCTTTTTCTGTTGACCAAAGACATTTTAAATTTAAATAACAAGTACAGTGCTATCTTGTGTGTTTTGCACTGTTTCTGCTCAAACCTACTGAATAGCTGTTAAATAATAGTCAAAGCTTACCACAGAGGGATTTCTATTGCATGAAGTAGCCCCAGGGGAGATGTGACCATCACAGTATATGTTTTGACAGTGAGGGTGAGGGTCAGATGCTTTTCTACCACCTCCTTCCCGCTCTCCCTCCACCTGTCTGCCCCTCCCCACACATCCTTTTTATCTGTAAGTCAGCCTGCAAAAAAAGGTCTTTAGAAAAAGATCTATTGCTCCAAACACTACTACTATTTGTTCCGCATTTATCAATATCTTATGTACCTAAATCCAAGAGATTAAATAATGTCAGCTGAAGAGAGAATTCACATTTTCATCAAATGTCTGTCTGGATGTTGAAATGTTAAATAGTAGTAAGCCTTATATCTGTAAAGCACATTGTAATTTCCAAAATGCTTTCATATTTATCAGCTTCATAACTACCTTAAGAGCTTCCCAGCTACCTTTGTAACATGGCCAACATTCCCATGTTTTGATGGAAACACTAGGCTCAGTGGGATGAGGTTCCAGGAATTCTGAAACCTCACCTCATATCCAGTATGCTGGATATGAGAACATAATGGACATAGAATTCTCCAAGCCTAAGTAATTAACGGGAAGAGAGCAGCAAAATAAATCTCAGGAGTGGAAAAGGTCAAACGTGCCTGCAGCTTCCATTTTTGAAGCAGTTGCTTCCTGCATTTGCTGACACAGGCTAGTTGCCACAGTTATAATTCCTCAACGAGGTTTGAGGAAAAAATAGGTTATTCAGAGCTTATTAGTTCCTTAATGGCACAGATTAGTGGTTTTTGCAAACTTTTCAGTCTCAGGATTCTATACAGTCTTTTTCTTTTATTATTATTATTATTATTATATTATTTTTTTGTGGTACGCGGGGCTCTCACTGTTGTGGCCTCTCCCGTTGCGCAGCACAGGCTCCGGACGCGCAGGCTCAGCGGCCATGGCTCACGGGCCCCGCCGCTCCGCGGCATGTGGGATCCTCCCTGACCGGGGCATGAACCCGCGTCCCCTGCATCGGCAGGCGGACTCTCAACCACTGCGCCACCAGGGAAGCCCCCAGTCTTTTTCTTTTAAATTTATTTTTTATTGAAGTATAGTTGATTTACAGTGTTGTGTTAGTTTCAGGTGTGCACCTATACAGTCTTAATCTTAAAAACTATCACGGACTCTAGAGAGCTTTCATTTAAGTGAGTTATATCTATCCATTTTTTACTATACTAGAAAATAATATAGAGAAACTTAAAATATTTATCAATCTATTAAAAATAATAAACTGATTACACGTTAAACTAAACATCTCATTTTCATTACAATATAATGATATTTTTCCCAGACACAACAAAAACTAGTGAGAAAATTGGCACTGTTTTATATTATTACAAATCTCTTTCACATCTGGCTTCATAAGAGATGACTGGATTCTCACACTTGCACCTGCATTCTAGCTGTGGCGACATCATCCATGTAGCTCTGGAAAAGTCCACTGCAAACTCATGAGAGAATGAAAAAAAAAGTCAAAGAATGGATTTGTGTTTTCATGAAAACAGTTTTGACCTTGCTGAGTAGACTGGATAGTTTTGACTGTCTGAAAAGATTTCAAGGGTCACTTCCATACTTTGAGAATTATTGGTATAAACAAAAGCAAACCCCAGAGTTTTAAGAACACATGTTTTAAAGAATATAGTAATTTCTGAGGTACATGCTTTTAAGTACACAACCTATGAGATGAATTTTTCTTCTAATAGAATGAGTTGGGTATTTTAATTCATTTTTCCCCTTGATTTTAAAGATAATCCAGAGCTAGGAAATTCTAAATCTGTGAAACAAAGAACAGGAACTCCAGTCCATCTGGTCTCAGCAAGGACCTCCTGTAAGGGTGATTATTTCCCCAAGGAGCACCATTTTATGTGCAAACACCAAACTATTACAGGAGGGCACAAATTAATTTCAGTTTCTCAATCAATGTAAATTCAACACTGCCCACTTTCTCCTTGTACTGTCAGTTCCAACAAATAAGATTCTCTTAGGATGTCGACTCATGGGGAGAATAAAGACTACTCCAAACTCGTGGACTTTTGGGTGCCCCAAGGAGAGTGGCAGATCTCCATGTGATGGCCAATCAGAGGCAAGAGGTTGCCTCTTTTTCTTGAATACCAGCACCCTGTGCTCATCCAGCTTCTCTGAACAGATCTATCTCTGATGTTGTGGAATGGGAGAAAAATCTGAGTGCCAACTCCCTGTTACTTATACAGTGAGAAAGGTATTAATGTTTTGCCACTTATCACATTTGGGAAATACTCAAATGCAGCATTACTTAATAAAGCAATTTAGAATGTAATGTCCTGTTTCTATATGTACCATCAACTAAACAAAAGACAGGGGAGTCCCTTAATTCATCACTCTTCTTTGTGAAATAGTGTGTCCTTCATTTTTTCCTCTCTCTCTGCTTTATTCCTACCTTTGTCCTTTTCTCAAACATTTATTATATACCTGTTTTGAATGAAGCACTGTGATAGATACGACCTTATATTTTTCTGGCTTCCAATATTGTTTATTTTTAATTATTAAATCTTTTTTTCCTTAAATAAGATGAAATCATGCCCTTTATAGGAAATTTAAATTACAGTAAAGTATAAAGAAGGCAATTATAATTGCCTATAACTAATCTCTAGGGATAATTTTAATAAATTCTCCTAGATGTTTTCCCTGTGTTTTTACCTATTTGAGATTATATGTTTATGCAGTTTTGTATCATTCTTATTTATTTAACATTGTATCATAAGCAGCTTCATCATAAACGTAACTCTAATGCCCAAAGTTGGTGATAAATATCCCAGTGGAAAAATCTGATTCCTCATTTCAGATTTCCTTAGGACACATTGCTTCCTAGAAGTGAAATTACTTTGGGCAAAGGGATGTGTGTATTTTACAGCTTCTGTTAACATACTGATAAATTCCTTCCCTGGCAGTGTATCCAAATTATACCACCAGATGAGGGGGCTCATTTCATTGCATCCTCACCAGTATTGATGGGCAATGTTTATTTATACACAATCTTTGTTAATATAATTGATAAAGGCAAAAAAATTCTATCTTTTAAAGGGTTTTATATTGAAATAGAAACTTTAAAAGTGCAAGCAAAATTATAGAACACTTTAAAATTCTCTAAGATAAAAGATGTATAAATATTTCTGTGCCTCCTTTTCACTAATTCAGTTAATGAAAGGGAGGCAGAGCTTGGATCAACCCAACCTCACTGTGTCAGAGTTCTCATGGCAAACACTAAAACCAATTCTGGTTAACTTAAGCAGAAGAGAAATGCCTTGGAAGGCCATTACGTAGAATACCAAAGAGACAGAAAGGTTGGAGAAGCCGGCTCATGAAATAGGCAGGGCAGCTCGGTAGCTGGAATCAGAACAGGCCACACCACCCAAGCAGCTCACTTAGGACACCGCTGGTACTGCCATTGGACAGTCCCACCTCTCACCGCTGGCACTGCTGTCTATGGGCACGAAAGCTACTCCACAGACAATGGTATTATTTCTAAAATGTCCCTTTGAATAAGGCTGCAGATTCAGAGACTTGGGTAGGAGACTCTGATTGGCTGAACTTAGGTCCCATGATGCTAGCTGCTAAGGGGAGGAGACAGTGAGTGCTGAGCTATTTTGCCTTTTATGAGAGTTTGGGATTCTAGTCAACAAGACTATGATCAATGACCACTATAAATATTTATGTGCATTCTTTGTTTCATAATACTTTTTAGGAATCTGATTAATCTTTTTTTTTTTTGGCTGCCTGGGGTCTTAGTTGCGGCACGCGGGATCTTCATTGCTGCACGTGGGACCTTTCGTTGCAGCACACGGGCTTCTCTCTAGTTGTGGCATGCAGGTTTTTCTCTCCCTAGTTGTGGCACACAGGCTCCAGAGCATGTGGGCTCTGTAGTTTTGCAGCACGCGGTCTCTCTAGTTGAGGCGTGCAGGCTCAGTAGCTGTGGCATGCAGGCTTAGTTGCCCTGCAGCATGTGGGATCTTAGTTCCCCAACCAGGGATCTAACTCGCCTCCCTTGCATTGGAAGGTGGATTCTTTACCACTGGGCCACTGGGGAAGCCCCTGACTAATCTTCTTAATTATCACTGAATTTTAGATTGTCTAGTAGGTCATGAGATTATCTAGTTCCGAACTACACACTCAAATGTCTACCATATCCTCAATGTCAGGGGATGGGGCATATAGGAGTGGTGGGGACTGGGGAAAACTGAAGAGCATCTTCCCAGTCTAAAGGATACACCTACTACTTAGTTCTAGCTGATGGCTGCTAGAACCCACCACGAAGCAAAAGTTGCCAGTCCTTCCAACTTCCCAGCACACGCCCAAAGTCTGAATTTTTGTTAAAATTTAGACTCAAATTCAAAATTAGAAAAAACAATGACACCACTGCTTCTTAAAAATCAAGGCTGCAGGCTGCCTGTAATAGTCAGACCTCTCCATTTCAAAAACCAGGGCAGGGAGATGAGGCCTAAGAGGGTGAAATGCCTTAGGCCAAACAGCTCATTTGGTGACAGAACCAGGGCTAGAAGTTTGGTCTCCTGAGGAAAAGCAGGTTAGAAAAAGTTCATGTTCCATTACCTCTCTCTGCAGTCACTTCCCTCTCTTGGAAGTAACCTCCCAGCCAAACTCAGGAAAAGTAAAAAAATGTCTGCATTTCACCCAGAAGTAGTAGTGTTTGTATAATGTTTACACATTCAGAGATTTACACATTAAAAGCCAATAGGAATAGCCTTTGGTGTCTGATCAGAATTTAAATCTTAACTTCTACAACTTTCCAGGTGGGTCACCTGGGACAAATTACCTTGCTCCTCTGTGCCTCAGTCATGGGAAAAGTAAGAGTACCCTTTATAAGGGCTGTGGAGGGGATGAAATAAGATTTCATGTAGAGTGTCTGGCTCAGTGCCAGGACCATACTAAAAACACTGCACATGATAATAATATAATATCCCAAAGATATCATAATAGCCTGCATTACCCCAGGACACAGAGCAGGGAGAGGGGAAGAGGACTAAACTGTTTCACGGTGGGGGGGGGGGGTTATGGATAAATCTCAAGGTGGAATTCCTAATACGGTGTAAGTGGGATTTTCACGAAAACCCTATCCTTCCTCTGACTGCGATGCGAGTTCACGGTCAAATCCAGCTGTATCACCTCACGTGTGCACTTAAAAGGCACCCACTCTGGTCCCCCTCAGTGAAACTGATGGTGGAGCGAAATGAGAGTTCACGTGGTTCTGGGCTGAGAAGGGGACGGGCAGGGTTTCAGAAGAGAAAGTCGCACCCGATTGTTTCACATTCGCTCTAGGCCGAACCGCGGGGACCTGCTTCCACCCGCGAGCGTTTTCTGCGGAACACGGGAGGCCGCCGCCGAGGAAGGGGCGGAGGCAGAGGCGGAGGCGGCACCCAGGGGCCGGGGCAGAGGAGGCCGGGACCATCGCAGTGACAGTTTATTTTCCTGCGGCGGCGGCGGCATCAGGGACGGCTGCTGCAGGCTCGGGATCGCCAGGCCTGCGCGTGGGTTTTCGAGGGAGCTCTCTGCGCTGGGCGCTGGGGAGCTACGGCAGCGAAGGGGAGGAGGAAGAGAGGAACGCACAGAAGCCAAACGAGTGAAGGTAGCAAAGCTCCATCAGTCCGCAGAGAAGCGGAGGAGGGTCGGCAGAGTGAAGGGAGCGGGCGCCGGCTCGCTGGGTGCCCTATCACCCTACTGCAGTGCCTTCTAGCAAAAGCCACCGCGGCCCGGGCTGCAGCGGCCAGACGGATGCCAAGGCCACACGGCAGGCGCGGGGACAGCCGCTGCAGTCGCCATCCCACGCGGGCTCCGGACATCAGGGGCTGCTGGTGAGTAGGCGCGCGTGTGTGTGTGTGTGTGTGTGTGTGTGAGAGCGCGCACCGGCACAGGCGAATGTGCACGCCGGGCGCGTGTGCCCGGTGGCCTGGCGCGCGCCGGCCCCTCTTCCGCTGGCGACGTCCTGTCCCGCTTGCTCCGCGGGAGGAAAATGCGCTTTGCGGCCGCTCACTTCCTTCCTGCCAGTCCTGCTGTCGGCTGCCTCAACCTGCGTTGCCTCTGTCCGCCCCCCAGCGGGCTCCGAGGGGTTAGTTTCACCTTGATGGGGAAAGCAGGAAGCCGAGGCTCCTGGGGGCAGGGTGGGACGTCCGCAGTGATCTACCTCGACGCGGGTGTTTCTGGTTTAGGCTTGGGGCGCGGCCTCGGAGATGTTGTCGGCGTTCAGAGAGACCCCCCGCATTGTCTTTGGGGGTGCGTGGTGTGGGGAGGGAAGGGGCAGCGGTTGGAAAAACAGGCGTCCTTGCAGGACCGTGTGTCATGCCTTTCTAGATGATGCTTACTGTTACGCCGTTTATGAGCCACTGTTACGCCGTTTATGAGCCACTCATAAGGCATTTTCCCTCACCTGAATAATTTATAAGCCTTAACGGAGAGCCTTTAATGAAACGCACAAAGAAGTGGAATGTCACTAAAACATAATTTTCCAGAACTCTCTGAAACAAGCCACACCGCTGATAGCCAAGAGCCTAAGGTGCTGTAATACTGAAATTTGAAAATAAATAAATAAACAATAAGTAATTCAGGAAACAGAACCTGATCGAGAGGATTGAAGAAAATCTTAAGTGTCTGGGTGGCTTGGGGGTGGCCTTCTGGAAATCGGTGTTCGAATCTTTGAATCTTTCAAAGTAAGCTCCAGAGAGCACAGTGCTTTCCAAACATCCTTCTAATCACTGAGAATAAAATGAAGTCTTAGGTTTTAAGGCATTTCTAAGTTTATAATGGATATCACCAGGATGCTGATTTATGATCTCATGATTCAAGGCCCTGTCAAGGTCAATATGGCAGATTTGTTCCAGCCGTTCAATTACACGTGAATGTTTGATTTTCTGTTTCAAGTTTTGGGGAGTAGTTTTCTATGGTTGTTTTACACAGAGCTTAAGCCACTATCTTCTATGCTTTTCCAGACCTTGTTTCAGTTGGCAGTCTTATGTTTGTGGGATGGATGCTAAATTGAACTTCAAAAAGGTACTCTGTTTTAAAATATGTATGTATAAAAAATGTACTCTGTGACTCTATTATTGTAGACATTTTATAGCTGCACTGTAAATATCTATGTTTCTTTTTAATACTGAGTCAATGCCTTTGGGAAGGCACTGGGAAGTAGGTACCTCTTGTTTACCGTTTGCTCCATTACATCTTCATTCAAAGGCATGAAATGTTATTAGAATCTCCCTGGAAAATGAACAGGCTGCTTGTTTTCTGTTCAAGCATGTATACAGCAAATTGCTTGCCTCTTGGGAATCTGCTCTTGAATATACTACTTCACCTGTAATTTATGTATTAGCTGGTTCTTGGGAATTTTAAGAAGAAACGTGTTTTCTTACAGTCTTTTGTAACATAAGCACCATTTAAATCAGCAGGCAGAGAATCCAAGTCCTTTACCCATATTGTGGTCTTTAGGGCCAGTTTCTTGCATACTTTTGCTCTGTTTTATAGGACTCATTCCCATTGAAAGCCTTGGAGGGAGAAATGGGAGCATCGTGGTCCCAAGGGTGTCCTCAGCAGAGAGATTATTTCCTGGAGAGGAGATGGTTTTGGGGATTAGCTTCTGAGAAGGACTGATAAAAAATAAAGAATTGTTAGTAATAGTTACCTCTGTTTACTTTCGGCACAAAGGTCTTAACACAGTTCGATCACATTCCTCCTTCAAGGACTCTTCCCAAGACCACTTACAGCTACAATCCAGAGAGCGAGGTTGCCCTTTTATAGAGAAGCAAAACCTGGTAATTCTTGCTCAGGATCCGAGGGGTAGAAGAAATAGTAGATGCTGCCCAGAAAATGCCAGGTGCCTTCAGGGAGGATACATTTACCAATTAGACACACTTATAAACCACTGGGTTTGTGATTCTGTCTAATCCTAGCATTTTTTTCTCCCCCCTGTGAAAGATTTAGGAGTAGCTTCAATTGAAACTACGGGAAATGACTCATGGTCATCCTTGAAAATATGAGAGTCAGTTCTCTACCCCTGAGGGCTAATGGATCTCAGCTGCCCATTAAATATTTGTTAAATGAATACCAATTCTAGAATCTTCCCAACCTTACTACATCACCTCTTCTAGCATTGATTATTTTTACCCATAACTTTATATGAATCATCAAACGTTTCATTAAATTGGAGCCAATTGATATAGTCAACTAAGACCAAGTTCCTCAACTGAAGGAACAATAACGATCCCGCTAAAACAAAACAAAACCAAACAAAGAAAAAAACCACTGTATTGGTACTTACTGACTTGCTTATTTCAGCTGTCTGAACATGTGAATTGTCCAGTTGGATGTGTTGAGTGTACATTCAGAAATCCTGAGTTGACATCGTAATGTTCAACTCAGGAATGATCTAGATGTAGCTACATCTGGATATGCCCTTTGTCAGAAATCAGTTGCATTTCTAAGCAAATTAGATGAACTTCTAGTACAATCCTTCATCTCCTCATGTTGAGTAGAAAAGCCAGTTAAACTTTTGGCAAATTGCTAAGTCTTCAAAGTTCATATTTGATTTTCTTTCTAAATTTTAAATTAAATCCATGTTATGTTTGTCCATTGATGTTGGTTGGCTTACAGACATTAATTCAGACCACTGGCTACTTAGTAACTTGTATTTATTAAAAGCAGCCCCTTGATATAAGCACCAGTAATTTGTATGTTTTGATTAGCTCTAGCTAGCATTTCAAAATAAATGAGTGCATTGTATGATCTTGAATATGAAGAGTGTTATGCCTTCCGTTTTTTTTTTTTTTTTAAATCTGACTTTCCATCCCCAGTCATTGGAGGTTTACCCTATGATTCATGATCTAATTTCAGTATGAACGATTAGAAAGCTGACTGAAATTTGTCTGGATATTAACATTATGGTGCATATAATAATGCAGATTTTTCTCTGATATTCTTCCCTTTTTGTCCTCCAATCAAGCTTGTTTCATCCTGAATAAAAATCAAATGAGATCCTTAAACATTTCAAAAGGTTTTCCTGTTGGGCTGTGTCCAAAATAAAGAAAATTTAAAAATTGCTTATTACTGTTGTGAAGTAACACAAACACTACTGCTATTCTCTGCATAATGAAACATGGCCACTCTTATCAAGTATTCATTTGACAAGTAGGCACCTGAGCCCTTGAACTAGAGTTAAAGGCATGTTCCTTCCATGTCTCATTAAGTCCCTTGAAAGCAAGGGGGTGGAATTTTGATTTAGATCAAGTAGCCAATTCAAGGTAGGTTCCTTGAAAGGAGTACGTAATGAAAGCATCTTTGCATCTTTTCGGAAGAGCACTTTGGCAGTTGGATGGGGAGTGAGTGGGTTAACAGAAGGAGAGAGTGGAGGTGAAATCTGATGTCAGATAATGACAGCCTGACATAAGATCCCAGAGACACTGAGCTGAAGAAGGGAAAACTTCAGGCAGCCAGACATCAGGATTCTTTGTTTTATGTGGAAGAGGAATCGTAAACCTGGGGCATAGTGTGGTCACACACGTATTCCACAGCCACGGAACGCCTCACCAGTTGATCACAGCATTCTTTCCTGCCGAGCCCTGGTGTAACCTCAGAATCTTGCAAACGTTTGACAAATACTTATTAATAAATATTAGTTATTAAACATGTGCTATATGCCAGGCACTGTACTCAGCCTTTACATTTGTTATCTCAAGGATGATGGAGTGGTTGGGAACGTGAATTCTTTTTGCCATTTACGAGTTGTGGGTCCTTGGGTAAGTTACTAACTTCTCTGAGCTTCAGTTTCTTCTTTCAATTGGGATATTAGTTTCTGTCTCATAAGATTTGGGGAAGGATTAAACGAATAAATAGGTATAAATGAAAAGTTCTGAGAAGTGTCTGGCACAAGGTTAACTGCTACATGTATTAGTTGTTACTATTGTTATTAATTCATAAAACAACCTTATGGAATAGGTGCCATTTTGCAGATTAAAAAATTGAGGCACAAAAAGGTGGGTAAATCACTCAGGGTCACAGGCTGGGATAGAGTGATAGAGCTGGGCATCAAACCGAGACAATCCGACTCCGGTGTTTGCTTTCCTAACTTGTGTGTATCCCTGATCACATGCCAGGTGCTGGGGACACTGACTGGGGAGAGAAAAGTGGGGGCTTGTCCTAATGAGATCCAGGGCTCCAGTCATTTCCACTGCAGAGTTTGTCATCTCCTATATAGATAGAATTAGTACCCAGATTAATGTACAAAACTTTTGCTGTTTTTCCTTGATGTTTGGGTATTTTGTAAATGTGTTTCATTAAATACTTTAAGAAGGGGTCCAATTTGTGTTTTCACATATGCTTTAAAAATAGGTTATTTTTTGTTTTTGCCTAACAGTTGACATATGCAATACATATTATATTCATTTGTAATATCTTTCCTTGTACCTAGTGATCCTTCGCTGGAGGCAGCAGGATATGTCTCCCTAATATAATGTATAATATATACATTATATGTTTTATATATATTGTGTGATGTAATATTATTTAACTATATAATATATATTAGATGCATTTTATACAGTGTATGTCATGTATACATAATATAATGTATACATTATATATAAGGTATGTATTATAAAATATATACATTATACTACATATTATATGTAATATATACTGTATAACACATATTAGGGAGACATTTACGTTAGATGTAAAGAATCACCGGAGAAGAGAGATGTTACGAATGAGTATGTGTACATTATATTATTGGCAAGGTATCAGTATTCTGAAAAACTTCTATGCCATCCACCTTTGTCCACACTCTCAGAGTCTTATATGTCTCCCATTCAGAAGCCATGGTGAAGTTATGATGACATTTCATAACCATTTTTATTCAGAATATTTTATAGAGTAAAAGCAGAGTAAATTTTAGTTGTTCTTTGACTTGACATAATTACGTGTAATTATAAAAGGCCAGACGTTTTTATTATTGGACCTGCCATTAACATTATATTATACTTCGACTATACCTCAATTAAAAAAAAAAAAAAAGAGAGGCCAGATTTTAATTATAGGTGGGAAGACTGCTGTAGCAACAAAGAATCAAAAATTCTGCATTCCTCCAGAACTTCTTTAGCAAGGAGTATGTCATCACTGATTTCAATATTTTAACATTACATTAGTCCTTATAATTCTTTATTCTCATAAATAAATTTCAGAAATCTGTAACTAGTATTGTGTTTTTCTAAGGAGGCAAAAACTTTTCTTGGTCTGGTCTTGTGTAAAGTTCACAGATACTATTTAGTTGAGGAAAATTTTTTAAATCTCATTTTAAAAAATACAGTCTGCATTGTTTGATTTTACCCTTTTGTGCAAATTACATAATTATTTAACTAAAGTCCAGTTTCTTTTAAAGGAACTATTTTAAAATTTTGTGAGTTTAAACTTGATTAAGTTTGAGTTTTGGTGAATTTGGTCTTTTGTTTTGTTTTTAAACTTTTGCTATACTTAGGTTTCAGTGTTTTCACCGCAAATGAACCAAAGATTCAGCCCAGGCTCATACAAGAGATAGCTGTTCAGGGACCCATCACAAATTATTCATTTTGATTGCTTGACTTGATTTGACCCTGGATTATTGGAAACAGGCCAGTGATGACTCATTTTTAACCCTTCCAGTCCCCAGTTAACGCTGCCTGCCTGTTTTGCCTTTGCAGGTACTCAGGGGGAAACTCCACTGTGGGTCTTTTTTGGGAGTGTTACTTCAAACTTGAGTAGCTAGGACAGTAATCAACTGTGCACCTTTCCATTAAAGGCATAAAGAAAACTGCAGTCAGTGATGGTGATCAAGTTTAAATTCAGCTTATCTAAGGACCCTATAATTTTATTTAACCTGTTGCTGGAGCCCTGTCTTTTAACACCGGAAGTATGCATTTCAACCACTGAGAAGAAATATGGAGAGGCCTTTATGCCTGTGGGTTCATGCTTCAATCTTCTGATAGATTGACTTCAGTTCCTTTTCCAATCTGTTTTGTCCTTGAGAGGTTGGTTTATAAACTGTTCCACAGGATAAATTTTCTTTAACAAGAGGAACAATTGGAAGTGGTAGATGGAATGAGATTAGAAAAGAGAAGCCTGGAATAAATCCTTCATACGTTACTGTTTTTGTAAAAATGGGGCAGAGAAACTGCTTACTGAATCAATATAGTACTTTAAGAAAAAAAAAAAGATGCAAATCACTTACAATCATTGGTGGGTGTGGAACTTTTTTTTGTCCAAGTATTGAAAAGTTCAAGAAATTCAAATGTGGCTTTTGAAAGAAATGTAAATGACCATCACATTCTTATGGCATCAAGGTTCTTTGTCTTTTGTCAAGTGTAATATTATTGAAAGACTTAGAAAGGTAACTAGGGCAATGCATCTCAAACTAGTCTCAAAAAACCAGAATCACTTCCGTGCCACCCCTGTAGGTTATTATTCAGTAAGTTTGGGCGGGGCCTGGGAGCCTTCTTTTAACAGCCTTTTCAGAGGATTCTGATGCAGGTGGTCATAAACCATACTTAGAG
>NW_021703781.1:45515465-45627762 GCF_005190385.1 Monodon monoceros
TCAGCAGTTGTCACCTGGTCTGCCTTTGGTGACACCAGTTACTTCCTAGTCCACAGTAGGATTCCAAGTATATGACATGTAGAAATCTTTGGGGGATAGAATGGCAGGCTTTATGCCTTGGACAGATGAACAGACACACTGATAAGCCTTTGCTACAGGCAACACTCACATCACCGGGGAGCCTGTTGGAATGCAGATTCTCAGGCCCCACCCCAGACCCGCTGAAGGCCAGTCTGCTCTATAACAAGACCCAGAGTGCATATCAAAGTGTAAGCTGATATGATGTCAGCTTACACTGCTGTAAGCTCTGTCCCCCACCTCACCCCTGCCTTATAGTAGCTCCCAAAGTCTAGTTTTCATCAGAATTATTTGGGAAGCTTGTTAAAGATGTATTCTTTGACCTAATAATGCCTGGATATTTTTGTTAAGACTGGGGAGCTTGGGAATCTTCATTTTTAACAAAACTCCTAGTAGTTTGTTTTGATAGAGTTGATTGGACCACATTCTGAGAACCATTTGTTAGTGACTCCCCCTTCTCCGTAAAGTTCCAGCAGTATGAGTTATAGAGTCAAATGCAAAAGATTCTAGGGTGGCACTGTCCCATAGAACTTTGTATGATGATGGAAATGCTCTATTTGGCACTCTCTGATATGGGAGGCACTAGCCCGTGGTACGTTACGTGTGGCTAGTGAGAACTGAGGAGTTGAATTTCTAATTTCATTTCATTTGAATTAAACTTAGGTAGTCACATGTAGCTAGTGGCTACTATATTGGACAGTGCAGTCCAGGGTGATATAACTATTTCTGAGGTATGGTCTGATCAGTCAGGCTGTGCAGACAATCCTGACTTTGATTACTAATATTTAAAAGCACAGGAGGGTGGAGGGAACTTGACTGTCCTGGCCCGTCTCTGGTAAAATATGAGTGGATTTAGAGCTGCTCCCGTAATCAGATTAAGGGGCTTTTGCCACGATGTTACATATTTTCCTGGCAGTCTCAGGAGTGTCCCTGTGGGCTTATCGCAGTATCTAGCTGTGTCTCTCCGTCTGCTAGAAGATTGAAACTGTCTAATCCCAGTTTGATGCTTTTGCCTTGGAAACTAACCTTTTCTTCTGGCAACCACATTTTTTTAGAACAAATATAAAGCTGAAATTCTCAAAAAACTGGAGCATCAGAGATTGATAGAGGCAGAAAGGAAGCGGATCGCTCAGATGCGCCAGCAGCAGCTAGAATCGGAGCAGTTCTTGTTTTTCGAAGATCAGCTCAAGAAGCAAGAATTAGCCCGGAGTCAGATGCGAAGCCAGGAAACTCCAGCGCAGTCAGAGCAGATTGATGGGAGTGCTTTGTCCTGCTTTTCCACACACCAGAACAATTCCTTGCTGAATGTATTTGCAGATCAGCCTAATAAAAGTGATGCAACCAATTACGCTGGCCACTCGCCTCCCGTAAACAGGGCCTTAAAGCCAGCTGCAACTCTAAGTGCTGTTCAGAGTAAGTGAGGAAATGCACCCCACAAGACATGGAATCTCCTCTAATGGAACCATATTTCTGTGACATCTGGGAGGGGTCCCCTCATTTTATTGTTAGTTGTGGTAGTTCCCCTACATGATGTGGTGTGAATGACAATATCACCTGACTTTTGCTATATGTAACCTCAGAATTCCGGAAACGTGATTTACCCCCTGGTAGAACAGAGGCTCCATGATAAACAGCACTGTATTTGATCGTGGTACAGAGATCTTAAGAGAGAAAAATTCCGA
The DNA here is from genome assembly GCF_005190385.1 of Monodon monoceros. Classification (NCBI taxonomy): domain Eukaryota; kingdom Metazoa; phylum Chordata; class Mammalia; order Artiodactyla; family Monodontidae; genus Monodon; species Monodon monoceros. Next base: position 45,517,226 of record NW_021703781.1, read on the forward strand.
GCATTTTTTTTTCCTTTCACGTATTTTGACCAAGAAGCACTGAATCCTAAAGGTAAACACACCGGAGAGGAAAGGAGATGCTGGAAAACTTGTTTGTTCAGAACCTTCTTCAGTCATTAAATTTAAATATTTAGCATTTCCCTGGCCCAGGAGGATCTGTACACATGGGTGTTAACCTCCAAAGGGGTTATGTGTTTCTGCCAAAAGTTAGTGTTGCCTGGACTGCTACATCAGTGCTGGCAGCTTTCCAAAACCAAACAGGAAAATTTCCCAGCAGACACTGTTAAGTGGAATTTATATTTCCATTTATTTTGAAAGAGTTATGATAAGCAACCATTTTATAAATTACTCTACTGCCAATTATCTCAAAAAACGTGGTGCTTTTACCTAATGATCACCAGCTTTCATAAGATATAAGTAACACATGGCAAACACAAAAAAAGATTAATCCTACCACTTATAGAATATGAGATATATTCTATGCAGCCTGTGCACTTTGTGCCAAAAGAAAACACACACATACATGTAAATAGTTGATATAAGTCACAAAGATGTAAAAGTGCTTGCACCTTCCCACTTGTATATAAATAATTTATATGCAAGGGGTAATTTTACCTTCCTTCTAGTCAATGTTCACTTTTACAAGTTTTAAAATGAAATACAGAAAGTAGAGCACCTGATTATTTCATTTTTGAAATTTATATTTACCTGCAGTCACTTGCTAAAAACAGTTTTGAAGGATGGGATGTAAGGTTTCTTCTTTTTGTCTTTTCTCCCTTTTCTGTTTCTTAGATTTAGTGGTTGAAGGACTGAGATACGTCGTTTTATCAAGAGATCTTTGCCACAGATTTCTGCTCCTGGCAGAATCTAATACAGTGAGAGGAATAGAAACCTGTGGAATACTCTGTGGGAAACTGGTATGGTCTTTGTTTCATATCTTCCCTGCACAGGATACTTTCAGTAGAGCTGGCTTTCTTGTGATAAGCTGAGCAGAACAAGAGCATCCTAAGTTTCGTAAACATTATGAAATTAACTTAATATAGATTAATTTCATAAAACTACTGTCATTATTAATGGAATTATCATTCTAGAAAATGGATTGTAAAATTTCAGAGATACTATGAAAGTTTATTGTAAAGAACTAACTAATCAAACCATAAGTTAAATCTTTGTTTAGAAAAAGGGTGGCTTTCAGATTTCCAGAACCATCTAGTTTTCTGAATCAAATTTCCGTTGCAATTGTTAGTTTCACATATATTCCTGTGATTAACTCAACCTGCTTTTGTCTGTGGTAGGTATAATCTCGCCACCCTTTTTCAGATACATGCAGAATAAAGCTAGGGTTTTGTTGTTTTCTTTAAGGCAGTAGTTTCAACAAACTGCAATCTTATAGCACAGGTCATATTTAAGTATGGAAGATTTTATCAGAAATAAGTGAAGAAAGACAATATCAAACTAGAAGGAGATAAAAGAGAGAAGATACATTTAATTTCCTACTTCAAGAAAGAGGAACAATGTTTCTTTGGAAGTGCCTTTGTACCCTCTGTGGGGTATCAGTTTATGTTTCTAAGTCCAGACACATTTTCATCCCTAAACATTTACTTGGAAACTGTTATTTAACTGAATAGGATGTTTCATTCAACACACATTCTCCTACTATATTCCAGTGTTGCATCATCACGTTTCCCCCAGGGCAGAAGAAACACAGGAGACAAGCAAAGGAGAGTGACCTGCCATCTCCTCCCCACAGCCACCTTCTTTGCCCTGCAGGGGGCAGTATGCTACGGATGCTTCTTCCCCAACACCACATCTTGTACTTAGTTTGATTCGCTCATTCATTGATTCATTCTTCATTCATTCCTTCATCAGACAGGCATTCAGTCACCTACAACAGCCTCAGTCTTTGCCGTGTGATGCTTATAAAGAACCAGAGAGATGATTAATTATAAATGGAGCTGGGTGCTCTCAGTGGAAGTGCAGGGTATCATGGGAAGGTGTAACTGGGAAACCCTGCCTGGGAGGGTCAAGAAGGGGTTCCTCGAAAGCCGATGTTTATACTACATACGTTTAGAATACATAAAGTTAGCCATGAAAGGAGGGGCTGGGATGGAGAGAAGTGTTGTAATCAAGGCCAAAGGAATAGGGCCCAGTTTACAGAAGTGCCTTAAGACTAGAGACAAGATGGCGCTGGGCAAGGATGGACAGCTCCTCAGCACACAAACTTCTTTTTTCTGAGGATCCTATCACTACTTTACAGCCCTCTTCCTTTCAGCTCTTATCTTTTACCTAAGAGGGACAATTTGTTTTTCCTTTCTCTTTATCTAATTGCCAATCCAAAACATTACCTTAATTATGGAAAATCCCGGTGAATTCCACCCCCAACCCCTCCCCCCATAGTAGAAGAAAGTCGTAAATCTTCACGCGAAATTAAATAACAATAAACTAAAAACAAGACCGTCAACCTTCACAAACCTTAGAAATGTCCTTCAATAAAACCACAAAATTATTTACTTAGCATCTCCCCACCAAATAAACCTGCTACTGTTTTGTTCTGATTTTTTCCACTGCAGATGTAATATAACACACCATTATTTACTAGCTAAACTTCCAGGGACCAGCCCAGGATGCTAATTCCTATTTATGATACATGTTATATTGTGAAAATGGGTTTCAGGCTCCAAACAACTGACTCTCAAATTTGGGGTGGATGATCCGTGTTCAAGTATGGGGCTTTGTTTTTGAATTGTGATGGGTCGGGGTGAGAGGATGATGATGTAAGTGGTGGGCACTTTCTAGTCTTGTTAAAACATTATACTTCCTACTCAGGCTTTTTTTTTTTTTTCTGTCAGATGCTTATTATTCTCTTTGCTATTTGTTTTTCAGACGCATAATGAATTTACTATTACCCACTTAATCGTGCCAAAACAGTCTGCGGGACCAGACTATTGCGAAGTGGAGAATGTAGAAGAATTATTCGGTGTTCAGGATCAACACAATCTCCTCACTCTGGGATGGATCCATGTACGTTTCACCTTTTGGGTTTCAGTTTATTTATTTATTTTTTTGGCGGGCTGTTCTCCTTCTGGAGGAAGTTTAGCTTAAGAAATAGTTTCTTATTTTAAAAATGTTCAAGTGTAATAAATGTCATCGTTTTAAAGCATTTTCTTCAACGTTAGGCCTTGTCTACATCTGTCAAATCCAGATTTGGAGAGGGCTATAGTATGCTCTTTCCTACCATCCCAAGTTGAAAGAGAGATAAACATTTGGAAATCAGACTTGTTTTGATGATTTTATGTAGTCTAATGGAGACCTAGGCAGATTTTTAACTAATATGATTAGACAGTTATTAACATTCTCTTTCCCATGGCTGTGTGTCTAAAGTAAATTATTTTAAGAAAATTTCTGAAAAGGTCTCTTTTAAAAAGGTGTTTGTACATATTAAATAGGGACCTTACCCTCCACTTCACCTCCCCTACAGGCCAAGGATGTATGCGTCGCTGTATAAACAGCCACGGAGTAGGGCCAAAAACATTGGGTTCCAACATCCACCAGGCCACCATAGGAGCAGGAAAGGGCTTACAAATCAAAAGACATGAGTTTAAATATCAGCTCTGCTAAGAATTCACTATAGGAATGTTGGCAAGTTATTTAAGCAATCTGAGCATCAGCTTTATCATCCATAAAATGGGGACCATAATAATGGACTTCATGTGATAGTGAGATAATGTCAGTGAATTTCTCGGCACATTTTTTCTAGGAACTCAGAATATTGTAGCTGATGATACTTGGTGATGATATCGGACTTTTCCTATCCATGGTTTCATCTATCTGGGGACATTTTTCCATTCAGTCTCACGCATCTGGGCCTGGGGTAGGAACAAGTCATCTCATGGCATGAGATGCTAGTCAGGGTTTCCAGGGCACATCCTAGGGACCTCCAAGGGCCTCTGAAGAGTGAGAAGGAGGCATTTTTTATTTTACTTGCTTTATAGAGAAGTATTGAGGAGGGGCAGGACACACATCCTCACCCACACCTCAACACACACACACACACACACACACACACACACACACACACACATCACCAAGCTTTTGGTGTTTTGTAATTCAGGAGGGCAGAGGAGGCTAGTCCTAGCTCCACCTGCAAACTACTGTGTGCCTGTAACAGTCCTTCGATCAGGACTCCTAGCGTCCTGTTTCCAGGTTCCCTCATTGATCCAGTAGAGCTAATGAATGCCTTCTCTCCCTCACCGATTTGTATGAGCTATAAGCAACATACTAGATGTGAAAGCCCTTTGAAAACTATAAATCACCTCTCAAATACAAGAAATTATTTATAATGAAGACTTTGCAAAAATTTTCTGTATGTCTGTTTGTTTTCCTTACCGGTATGGGCCTTACCGTTTGCTTAGAAATTGGGTCATTTTAAAGGCATTATTTAGTTTGATGTAATTTTCTGTAACAAGAATGCATTTTAAAGGAAAACAAATTGTAGCAAAGCAATTGTAACATAAACTGAGAAAGAATGACAGTTAAATTACGCTTATGTTGAAAAGTCAGTGTTAGTTTATCTCATAAAACATTTCCCAGATCAGAAACAAAAGATTTTCCCTTATGACATGTACATATAATGTATGCAACAATGAAGTCATTTAAATAATGAATTTAGCATAATTTTAGAATCCTAAGACTTTGCTTTTTTTAAATTTTACCATGTCAGATTGTTGTGGTTCAATGAAATCAGTAACATGTTGTATTTCTAGACTTCAGTGGTTGTAATGACTTTTTGTGATGGTCTTTATTGGCATAATGATAGCAACAAATTCCAGAGCTCACATTTTTTGGATATAAATTGGTCACAGGAAAGAAAGGTTGAATCAGAACCAGACGGATCTGGATTTCAATTTAGACGTCTGAGCTTAACTAGTTCTATGCCCTGAAGCATGTTATTTACTCTTCTGCTCAGCTCAGTTTCCTCATCTGGTAAAATGGGGATAATAACAGCACTCAACTCATCTTGTAAAATTAATTCATGGAACAGTGATTAGTTCAGTGCCTGGCATGTTATTCAGTTGTGATAAATGGCATCAGCTGATGTTGTCGTCATTGTCATTACCATCATCATCATCATTTTTATCTCCATGGAGTGGGGGCATATGGGATTGGAGCACCATTCTCCCATGGGAGAGCTGTCCTTATTGGAGCTGGAGTGATTCCTCTTGGCAGAAATGAAGGACTCAGAATATCTTAAGGTGCAACACAAAGACACAAAACAAAAACAATGAAAACAAAACAAAAACAAACAACAGAATGTCTTAACAGTGTGCATTCAGTCTGGAAATAAGCTGAAGGGAAAGTGATTTGTCTGTTTGACAATCTGCTTGCTGCCTCCATAGCACTAGAGCTTCTTTGAACACTTCTTACTTTTTCATCAAGGCATAGAAGGCTCTATGTATGAATAGGAGGTTTTCACTGAATCAGGTAACAGGCAGTCAGACCCTCCCACTCATGCCCTCACTAAAGATTTGGGCCTTAAAAGTTAATTTCTGTTCTTCAGTTGATCTAGGTCTTTGCAGACCCATAGTTATTTTTTCCCTGCCGGACAATTATCTTTCTATAAATAGGTATCAATGGATTTTACCTTCATTTTATTAAAGTAGAAAGAGGTTTTGAAATCTTGCATTTCTTCAACAGATCATAGTTATGTGTAAAGGCATGAAGCAGTTTCTCTGCGCCTATGCCCTCTAGTTAATAATGACAACATTAGACAGTCTCTTCAATAAGACGTGCTGGCAAAAGTGTAAAATTGCTACATGTAGAAGAATGAAATTTGAACACTCTGTAACACCATACACAAAAATAAACTCAATATGGATTAAAGACCTAAATGTAAGATGGGATACTATAAAACTCTTAGAGGAAAACATAGGCAGAACCCTCTCTGACATAAATTACAGCAAGATCTTTTTCGATCCACCACTTAGAGTAATGAAAAAAAAAAAAAGATAATAAATAAGTAAAAAATAAACAAATGGGACCTAATTAAACTTAAAAGCTTTTGCACAACAAAGGAAACCATAAACAAAAGGAAAGACAACCCACAGAATGGGAGAAAATATTTGCAAATGAAGCAACTGACAAGGAATTAATCTCTAAAATATACAAACAGCTCATGTAGCTCAATATCAAGAAAACAAGTAACCTAATCGAAAAATGGGCAGAAGATCTAAATAGACATTTCTCCAGTGAAGACATACAGATGGCCAAAAGCACATGAAAAGATGTTTAACATCGCTAAATTAGAGAAATGCAAGTCAAAACTACAATGCAGTATCACCTCACACCAGTCAGAACGGGCATCATCAGAAAGTCTACAAACAGTAAATGCTAGAGAGGATGTGGAGACAGGGAGCCCTCCTGCACTATTGGTGGTAATGTAAATTGATACAACTGCTATGGAGAACAGTATGGAGGCTCCTTAAAAAGCTAAAAATAGAACTACCATATGATCTAGCAGTCCCTCTCCTGGGCATATATGGAGAAAACCATAATTCAAAAAGATACATGCACCCCAATGTTCATTGCAGCACTATTTACAATAGCCAGGACATGGAAGCAACCTAAATGTCCATCGACGGAGGAATAGATAAAGAAGATGTGGTTCATATATACAATGGAATATTACTCAGCCATGAAAAAGAATGAAATAATGCCATTTACAGCAACATGGATGGACCTAGACATTATCATACTAAGTGAAGTAAGCCAGACAGAGAAAGACAAATATCATATGATATCACATACATGGAATCTAAAAGAAAATGATACAAATGAACTTATATACAAAATAGAAATAGACCCACAGACATAGAAAACAAACTTATGGTTACCAAAGGGGAAAGGGGGAGAGGGATAAACTTGGAGTTTGGGATTAACATATACATACTACTATATATAAAATAATCAACAAGGACCTACTGTATAGCACAGGGAACTCTCCTCAATATTCTGTAATGACCTATATAGGAAAAGAATTTGAAAAAGAATGGATATCTGTATATGTATAACCGAATCACTTTGTTGTACATCTGAAACTAACACAACATTGTAAATCAACTATATTTCGATATAAAATAAAAATTAAATTTAAAAATGACGACATTACAATAAAAACAGCAATAACAACAGCAATCGTAAAAGCTAATGATTTTGATTCCTATCTCTGTGCTAGGCACTGTTTTAAGAATTTTACATGGATTGTCTCATTTAAGTTTCATAACAATCCCATGAAGAAAATGATTATTATCCTTATTTTACAATTGCTGAAATAGGCATGAGGAGGTTATGGAATCTTTGCAGTGTCATACAACTAGGGAGTGATGGAGCCAGGACCCAGCATGACGGGGATGTTGGATACATGATTTAAGTGGTTGCATCCCTTTTTCAAGGGTGGTTGGGGTTTGCTGTGAATTACAAATCATGTGGGTGCATGTGTTTGTCTCTCCTAAACACAGGTCTGTATGTAGCCCCAAACCTGGAAGACAGCTCTTTTAATTTATAGTCTCCCCTTCCCTCCGGTCATGCGAGATGAGTCCCAAACATCTTCAACACCTCGGAGAGCTCTGTTCCCTCATCTGTAGGGAATGGGGATCCATGAAGGGATACCAGCATAGTGTGGAATATTCAGCGAAACTTTTCCTTTTATGTCCACGGTGTTGTATATAAGTGTCTCTGGGTTTCCAGTCACAGTTGTGCTCCTTGTGAGCAAGTTCCTTAAAGGAGTCTCAGGATCCTTGTACGTAAAACTGAGACACTAAGTATCTTCCAGATGAGTTGTGATGATTAAATGAAGATCTATGTAAAGGCTTTGGCAAATTTTCAGTTTTATGTTATCCCAATAAGCAGAAAGTACATAAACGCTCCCAAGAGCCTCTTCTCAAAGTTGTAGTTATTCTATAGATGCATAAAGGGAAGGATTATGTCAGCAAGACATTTTCAGAATCCTCATTTGATTAATGATGGTAAAAAAGAAAAAGCAAATAACTAGAGTTTTTTCTTGGCATGGGCTCTGACTTTGGCCAGCACTCAGCTATTGATTGTCCAATAGGATTGTCCAATAAGGTGTCCTCTTTTCTTTTTATAGACACATCCAACCCAAACTGCGTTCTTATCCAGTGTTGACCTCCACACTCACTGTTCTTATCAGCTCATGTTGCCAGAGGCCATTGCCATCGTCTGTTCACCGAAGCATAAAGAGTAAGTGTGACTATTGAGAGGGTTCAAGTAAGGCTTTGTCTGGGTCTGCTAGGTTCAAGCGTGTCCACACACCAGGTGGTAGCACTTGGATAAGTAGGCAAACCATGCCCTTGGGAAAAAGAGACTGGTGCCTGCTGGCTTCCATAACTTGTAGGTCTGCCATCTTTTGCTTTTTAAGGTCCTTTCCGTGGTAGAATTACTGGTTTTCCTTCTTTACATGACCTTGAAGTGGGTAAAGCAGATGTTATTCCAGTTTGCCGTCTGAGATCTTAGTTCTATTGTATGATTTCTGCTGTGGGAAAATTTCCAGCCTTGGGGACTTCCCTAGCGGTCCAGTGGTTAGGACTCTGCGCTTCCACTGCAGGGGGCACGGGTTCCATCCCTGGTCCGGGAACTGAGATCCCACATGCTGAATGGTTCGGCCAAAAAAAAAAAAAAAAAAGAGAGAAGAAAATTCCCAGCCTTAGCTTAATTATCTCCAAAACCTTCCTAAATGTGGAGGACAGTGACTATCATAGCACGATTATGAGCAGAGGAATCAGACAAACTGATACTGGGATCCCGGTTTGATACCTGACCACTGTGACCCTCAGTCTCTTCATCCCTGATACTTATCCATCACAGATTGATGTGAAGGTGAAACTGGATGATAGTCTACATAAAGGACTTAGCATAGTGCCTGGCACCACAGCCAGCACTCAGTAAATATTTACTGCAGCTATAAATACTATTTATTTCTCAGAAGTATTGCAGGTTCAGTTCCAGATCACCACAATAAAGCAACTGACACAATAAAGTGAGTCACATGAATGTTTTGGTTCCCCAGTGCATATAAAAGTTATGTTTACACTGCAGACTATTAAGTGTGCGGTAGCATTATGTCTAAAAAAACAACGTACATACCTTAATTTAAAAATACTTTATTGCTCAGAAATGCGAATTATCATCTGAGTCTTCAGCGAGTCATAGATCACTGATCACACTTTACTATAACAAATATAATAATGGAAAAGTTTGAAACATTGTGAGAATTACCAAAATGTGACAAAGAGATGTGAAGTGAGCAAATGCTGGAAAATGGCTCCAGTAGACTTGCTCAATGCAGAGTTGCCACAAACCTTCAATTTGTAAAAATGCAGTATCTTCGAAGTGCAATAAAGTGAAGTACAATAAAATGAGATATGCGTGTATTAGAGAAATTAGAAATATCCATCACCTGTAATTTCCTCCTATGGGGTCTCAGCTTTTCTCCCAAGGTCTCACACAGCAGTTCAGGCACTTGGCAGTAGCATTGGTCTCTTCAGTCTTCCTCTAGGCCGTCAGCACAACACTGGTTTAAAAAAATCACTGTAAAATTTCTAGTGTGTTGTTTCTTTCTCCATTCCATTTGAAGAATATGTATGCTTGTGCCATTCAAATTAAAGCATCTGGAAAGCCCAAATATTCCTTAATTTTTGTACCTTTTTTTCACTCTGAAACTTAGCACCGGAATCTTTAGGCTCACCAATGCTGGCATGCTTGAGGTTTCCGCTTGTAAAAAGAAGGGCTTTCATCCACACACCAAGGACCCCAGGCTGTTCAGTGTGAGTAGACAACACTGGTTATTTTTTGCATAGTGTTTATTTTTCACCCCCTCCTTTCTTTTTTTATTGAAATATAGTTGATGTAATATGTTACTTTCAGGTATACAATATAGTGACATTTTCATACCTTATGAAATGATCACCATAAGTCTAGTAACCATCTGTCCCCATGCTAAGTTATTAAAATATTATTGACCATATTCCTTATGCTATATATTGCACCCCTGTGGCTTAAAAAGATGTCATATATATATATATACATACACACACACAATGAAATATTAACCATAAAAAAAATGAAATCTTGGGGCTTCCCTGGTGGCGCAGTGGTTAGAGTCCACCTGCCGATGCAGGGGACACGGGTTCGTGCCCCGGTCTAGGAAGATCCCACATGCTGTCGAGCGGCTGGGCCCGTGAGCCATGGCCGCTGAGCCTGCGCGTCCGGAGCCTGTGCTCCGCAACGGAAGAGGCCACAACAGTGAGAGGCCCACGTACCGCAAAAAAAAAGAAATCTTGCCATTTGCAACAATGTGGACAAATCTAGAGGGTATTATGTTAAGTGAAATAAGTCAGACAGAGAAAGACAAATACCATATGATTTCACTTATATGTGGAATCTAAAATCAAAACAGAGTCATAAATAGAACAAATGCGTGGTTGCCAGAGGGAAGGGGGTTTGCAGGTGAACTAGGTGAAGGAGATTAAGAGGTAGAGACTTCCAGCTATAAAACACATAAGCCTCTTTTTTTTTTTTTTTAAGGAGAGAAATAGTAGCAATATAATATAGGATAAAACACTTTATTGCTTACTTTGGAATTTTCTTATCTCATAAAATTAAGCAATCTTTGTATTTTCTTCTGATGTCTTGTCATTACTATTTTACTTACAAAAGAATGACAGTATTTCTGTAACAGTTGATTATACCTAAAGTTTCCTTTCCATTTACATATCTGTGTGATACTTAAACAATTAACAGTTTTCTCCAGGGTCCCAGCAAGCAAACGATTATTAAAGAAAATGATATTAAATGTGTCCTGAATTATTTCTGCTTGATATGGCCAAATTAGTTTTTCATAACAGTTCAGTGAAAACTGTAATCCTATTTTTTTGATTGGCTTTGTATAGCCCCAAAGTAACATTATTTGAGTCCTTTTCTGTTTGCTTGGCTGTTCCCTGGCTGTGACGTCAGAGAAAGTATTTTGAACTTAGAATTTATTTAAAATGAAAATTACTTGCACCTTTTGTAAACATCTTCTTCTTGTTGAAAATGAATACATATGATTGTATTTGTTCTGAGTGGAAATATTTTTAAAATTAGAAACATTTTAAATTAGGAAATTCATACTCCCTCCCTAAAGAGAATCATGTTAAACATCATGAGGTAAAGCCAATTTTTTCTTTCCTAGATATGCAAACATGTGTTGGTAAAAGACATAAAAATAATCGTACTGGATCTGAGGTGATATGTTCCGAAGATTAGCACCGTCCACGCCAGACACTTACCCATGGACCTGTGGTTGCTGGATTTTCTTAAGATGTTTCCAGAAATGACTGACATTTTATATTTATACATTTTAGATCAGAAAGTTTGATATTTATTACTTTTGCACATTTTGAAGCTTTCTTTTTGGGTTGCTTTGTCTCAAGAGAGGTTACAATGGAGTTAAATCAATACCTATTAATGTGCCCAAATACTATGACCAGATAATAAATTGTGCCGCAAACAACAATATGTCTGGAATTTTTTAACTTTTCTTTTTGACGTATAGTGGGTGTACAATATTATATAAGTTCTGAGTGTACAACGTAGTGATTCACAATTTTTAAAAGTTATACTGTTGTATTTTTAGAGGTCTCTGCATGTGTTTTCAGAGCTTTAGATGTTTTGCTGTATTATTTTTATTCCTGTAAAATGTAGTTCCACATAAGAAATTCTGAGTACCAGGGGGTTTCCAAGACAGGCCACATGTTTCTGAGACTTTTCCCTGCGGTGGTCAAAGAAGGATGTGAGAAGAAACACGGCTGCAGACAGCTGAGCCCATCGGAGCTTCTACTCAGGGATCAGGTGTCAGAGGACCTGAGATAGCCGATGATTCATTAACTTGATTTAGAGGACTAAAAGCAGAGACACTTGAGAGAGGAATAAAAAAAGGCTCAGATGGAAATGTAAAGCCTATTTCTGTGAAAGTCAATAGGGATGACAGGGAGAAAAAATAAGGTATAGGAAATACTGATAATTCTCAACCAAAAAGAATAAATAAAATCATTTGGAAAGAACATTCATAATTAAAAGTATCTACATAAACCAAGGTACAGGGAATAGGAAGAAAAATATGTTTAAACTGAATAGGGTATCATGAATACAGAGTTATAATATGAGCAAGGCTTGGAATGGAATTTGTGACTGGTACCCAGATAATAAACGCGTTTACCTGGATCAAAAGATAATAGATTAATAGAAGGAATGGGGGACTGACAGAGTAGGTTGGCAAGTTGAATTGGTAGGAAAACATTATGAAGAAAATGTAGCCCAAATAAAAGGAGAGAAGAATGGAAGGCAATCTAATCCGATCTAACCTTCTCTCTTCCCAATGTTTTTTGTGCCAACCTCAGCTTTCCCAGACTTTGCTGTCCTCCTGGCATTATATCTGAGTTGCCTAAATGGTCTTGTTTGCATGTACTAGCATCCACTTTTTAGTTCAAGGATTTCTGTATTCCTAGGAGGAATATTCCCTGCACTCTGTGCTTGGGCGAGATAACATTCTGCCCCCACTTGTCTCTTCCCTAATACAGGTATCATGTCACCTAGCTTCTACTCCAGGTCTCATTCATAAAGAGCCTACTGTGGGCAGCTCAGTGACTTGTTTCTGCCTATGACAGCTTGTAGGCTTGGAGAGTTCAGGTCCCAGACTCCAGAAGCAAGAGCTTTGCTTGCCCAATGCACGGGGACTTGAGTCTATAGTCTCCCACAGCTAAGGGCATATTAACTCTGCGAGCCTGGCTCCACGGACAGCCCACTTTCCCCCGAGTGATGCTGTCCTCGATGTCTTAGCATTTAAGGACAGCATGATATTCTGACATACTTGATCACAGGAAAAGATTATGTAATTTATTCAAGTAACAATGACTGTTGGGACTAGAGAGTTGAGAAATGAATGATAATCCTCAGGGTGGAAACCAAAGATACAGTAGTAGACCAAGAGGGTGTCCAATGAGAGGTATCTGATGAAAAAACGATGGCCATTGAATGGTACCTAGAGATAGAAAGGACTCAATTGAAAGCCAAGAACATTTGGCTTCTTAGGTTTCTGGAGAGAATAGAAAGAGCTACTCTGAGCATTCAGAGCCAATTACATCGCTTCTGAACAGCGAATTAGAAGGGAACTCATTTTTCATTAAAAAGATACATCATATTCCCTAAGGGAGTGGGACATTCTTGGCATTTTTATTCCCTTGCAAGGGGACGCAGAATCTCAGGCCTGAGACGAAGTTTGAAAAGCTGCTCTTGAAGGGCGTATGGTTTTCTTATTGCCAGGTGCAAACCCAACTAACCAGACTTCCCAGGAGGACCTTGTCACAGAGCTGAAGGACTCCTGGAGGCTGCAAACCTATGACTCGCCCTGCGTGGAAGAATGAGCTCCTGATGTTCTGTGTCTGAAAGAGGAACCATCAGAGATGTGGCCACGCCGCGGAGGGCTGGGCTGGCCGGGAGCAGAGCCCATGTGAGTCACCGTGGAGGCCCGTATGAGTGTGAGTGTGTGTGTGTGTGTGTGTGTGTGTGTGTGCGCGCGTGAGTGGGTGGGTGTGTGACCATAGACGTTCCCTGGAAGAGCTTCCTCTGGAAGATCTCATTCCCAGCAGGCAGTGCAGCTCCCTCTTTTGAATATGAATCCATTCCAGAGCCCCATTTGCCACTTCTTTACCTTCAAAGGCAAAGCTAGTTCATTTCTTTTCAGATTTGTGCTTCTGTAGAAAATGAACCAATTACGCCTGAGCTTCCTTTGTATTTTTTTTTAATTTTTATTGGACTATAGCTGATTACGATGTTGTGTTAGTTTCTGCTGTACAGCAAAGTGTATCAGTTATATGTATGTGTATGTATACATATGTATACATATGTATATATATATGGCTCCACTCTTTTTTAGATTCTTTTCCCATATAGGTCATTACAGAGTATTGAGAATTTCCTTTGGTTTTGAATGCTGGTCTGTACTCAGTGCCTGACACCTGGTATGTACTTGTTATGGGCTGAGTTGTGTCCCCCAGCAGAATTCACATGTTGAAGCCCCAACCCCCAGTACCTCAGAATGTGAATGTATTTGGAGAAAGAACCTTTAGAGAAGTAATTGAGTTAAAATTTGGCCACTATAGGGGGCCCTAATCCAATGTGACTGGTGTCCTTACAAGAAGAGATCAGGACACAGACACAGAGGGAAGACCCTGTGATGACACAGGGAGAAGATGGCCGTCTACGGGGAGAGAGGCCTTAGAGGAAACCAAATCTGCCAACACCTTGATCTCTTACTTCCAGCCTCCAGAACTGTGAGAAAATAAATTTCTGTTGTTTAAGCCAACCAGTCTGTGGTATTTTGTTATGGCCACCCTAGCAAACTAATATAATACTCAAAAAATATTTACTGAATTTGTTTTCTTTTTTTCTCAGAGATGGAATGGAAATGACTTTCTTTGTTGTCATGCAGAAATCATTCTCTTCTCCATAGACCTTGGAGCAAAGCAGGATGTCTGTGGATTATTCTCAGCTACTGAAGTTATTCTTGGTTTCTTTTTAGTAGAATTTTACTTGTGGAAAAAGTGGCATTATATTTGAGATACAGTATCAGTTAAGGCCACATCCTAGAATTGGTTCAGTATTTTCCCCCCAATTCATCCCCTGCTGCACCCACTTTGGTCGTGCTGGAAACTGCCTTATTATAATGGTTTGGACTTATATCGAAATTTCTGTTGCAAAACCAGCTACAGTTGTCCCAAATGTGGAAAGCAGATGTTTCTCTTCCAGCATGTCTTGCAGAATTTTCTAGCAGGCGAATGTCTTCTGTGAAAAGGATGCTTGAGAAATGTCATGTATTTGGCAGAGATAAAGGAAGAAAGGTAAACTTTCAGCTCCTTATTCTTAGAAGACATTAACTTGTTATTTATTGTGAAGACACCAATATGCAAAGAACTCTTCTGTTTTTTTAAGAAACTTGTTTCCTTTTCTAGCATCTTGGCTTTTCACAAGGCAAGAATATATTTTTCTTGGGGGCAGCTGACAAAAATATTAGTTTAGTTAGTCTGGGGAGATGCAGAGGATGAGGGAGAGAAAACAGGAAAATGGAGAAGGACCCTGGGGGAGAGAGGGTAGAATTAGAATACTGTAGACCACAGACCGGCTTTACTTAATTTGTTTGAAGTCAATGTCTTGGGCATTATCTAGACCAAAAGACATTCTAAAACCAAATGGAGACAAATAGTTTAGTTTAGTTTTGTCTTGTTTTACCTCTGTCAAGGAGGATTAACTATTTATCTGCATCGAGTTAACCAGCATTGACTGTGAAAAACTAAAATTGTGTACTCAAATTAGTCACTGTCTGGGTGCGTCCCAGCTGTATCAATGTAATGAGTGGTGAATCTGTATTCTTGAGTCCCAAGAGGATGTTTAAAATTCCCCTCTTCAATTTTTCAAGAAAAAGCATTTATAGGTTGTTCAAAAAATAAGCTCCATTTTGTGTCCTCCTAATATAAAGGCTGATGAACAAGAAAAACAAACAACCAGAAGAAATTTACTCTATTCTTGATTTCGGGCAAGGGTTCATTACCTACAGAAATGAGGTGTGTGAATTAACTGATGTAGCAGGTTTTTTTCAGCAATAAAGCTTTGTACTTACATTTTTTCCAGGGCAATGCATAATTTTATTTTTTTATTAAAAAGTAATTTATTGGGGTGAAATTCACATAACATAAAATTAACCATTTTAAAGTGAACAATTCAGTGACATTTAGTACATTCACAGTGTTGTACAACCATCACCTCTATCTTTTTTTTTTTTTTTTTTTTTTTGCGGTACGCGGACCTCTCACTGTTATGGCCTCTCCCGTTGTGGAGCACAGGCTCCGGACGCGCAGGCTCAGCGGCCATGGCTCACGGGCCCAGCCGCTCCGCGGCATGTGGGATCTTCCCAGACCGGGGCACGAACCCGTGTCCCCTGCATCGGCTCAACCACTGCGCCACCAGGGAAGCCCCATCACCTCTTTCTTGTTCCAAAGCATTTCCATCTCTCCAAAGTGAAACCTCTTACCCATTAAGCCAGTTATCCCCATTCCCCTCCCCCACCCCCTGGCAATCATCAATCTGCATTCTGTTTCTATGGGTTTTTCTATCTAGAGATTTCATATAATTGAAATCATAAAATATGTGAACTTTTGAGTCTGGCTTCTTTCACTTAACGTAACCTTTTACAGGTCTATCCACATTTTTACATATATATCAGTGCATTCCTTTTCATCCATTGTACGTGTATACCACAATTTGTTTATCCATTCATCCATCAATGGGCATTTGGGTTGTTTCCACCTTTTGGCTATTGTGAATAGCACTGCTATAAGCATGGATGTACTTATTTGTTTGTACAAGTTTGTACAAGTGCAAACGTGTACTTGTTTCAGTGTATGTTTTCAATTCTGCTGGGTATATATTTAGCGGTAGAATTGCAGGGTCACATGGTAGTTCTACGCTTACCTTTTCCACAACAGCTAAACCGTTTTATATTCCCACCAACAATGTACAAAGTTCCAATTTCTTCACATCCTTGCCAACACTTATTTTTTTATTATTATAGCCATCCTAGTAGGTGTGATGTGATATCTCATTGTAGTTTTGACAGAGCAATACATTATTAAGTTAATTCTTTTAAAGCCAACTTTTAATAATAAAATCAGAGGTGATGATGAAGGCACCTGAGGTTTCTAGAACGCACTGTCATCACAGTCTTATTGTTGTGGGTGACCAGTCCCAGGCCTTTATCAAGTTCACTAGAACCAAATTCAGAAGCAGAGTTTTATTTTATCAGGGATGGTCAACTATTTGGGCTGCAACCAACTAGAGCCACAGTAATAGCGCTCTAAAATACTACTTTTGCTTTTCATTAAATGCAGCGGTGTATGAATTCACAAGAATATTACATCAGAACATCCATCTGAAATCACAACTTTTTCTGTTTTTAAGAATCAGGGCTAGCTCTAAATTTGGAGGATACGATTCACCTGCTTAATATATTTTTGTCTGAGTAGGTGATGCCATTTCGTAAAGGAAGGTTGAAGTTAAATGATTTTAGGCCATTTCTTAAGGAGTTTTAGATTGTAGCAGATGCAGAGAGATCTAAAGCGGGGGAGGGAAGAAGTGATCCAAGGAGAGGACTGAGGAATAAGGTTCAAAAACTGAATGAGGAGGGATAGAAATAGAAGACAGGATCTAAGAGGAATATGAGAATGTGAAAAGGACATCTTTTGATTTGGTGTGACTACAGTGCTTTTTCTCCAACAAGAGGAAACCTGCTTAAGGACCCCTGAGCTTTAGGCCACTGAAAACTGTCATGAACTATGGCTACAGAGGAGCCTGTGTTATCGTCTGTTTCCCTTGAAGATAACATGTTACAAAACCAATCAGGCAAATGGTAATCATTTATATTCCCTTCCATCTTTAAGGGGCATGAAGTTGCCACGTAAAGAACAGTCTGGAATAGCTGGAGCCATCAGGAACAAATTAGAGTGAGAGATGGTGGTTTTCGGGTGTTCGTTTCCCAGATACATTTCTGAAATTGAGATGAGGAATTGATTTAACCTGTAAGAAAACGCTCGGGAATGGCAAGTGAATCAGAGATAACAAAGTTCTCACTCAGCGTTGCCTTAATAGCTTGTAATCGGTGTCTGATTTCAAGACAGACATTTCACAGAGAAAATGTTATGAACTCTACTTTGGAAAATTATAGTCAAGTATAGTCGTACTTCTAAAGTCTATGTGTGGGTTCAATTCTTTGTGTTCTCTTTTCTGCAGCACCCTGTCCCATCTCTGGGCCTCTGCCTGGAACACATTCCCTATATGCCCTACTTCCTCTTGTCCAGCCTCAACCCTCTCACTCCCCCCGGCTTTTTTTCCTAGTTATCTCTTACTCTGTAAACCTCTGCTTAAGCACTACTTCCTCAGGGAGGCCTCCCCTGAGGTCGTAAGAGCTCCTATCCCGTATATTTCCACTTTTGTAATCCTCACGATGCACCCTAGCTACTTGTTTAATGTCCATTTTCCCCACAGATTGTAAGTCCCATACAGACAGAACCTTGTTCTTTGTATCTCTAGTATGTGCCCTTCAAACATTACCTGAATTGACTTGGTTGTCCCAGGAATAAACATTACTTAAACATCTGGTTTTCCTACTCTGATGCAGAAGAACCACGTCCCCAGCTGTCCCATCTCCTTCTCTCTTTTTTTGTCCGATCTTTTTGAATAAGCTTAGTTGCAGTCAGTGACTGTGTTGGCCCAGACAGCCCCCTCCCTTGTGGGAACTGCAAATTCTTTTCCAGGCTGTTCTTTGTTTGAAATCCTGCTAAAAGTACTCAAGCTCGGCCTGACTACACAAATGATGCCGCACAGACAACGGAGAATTATTCGTTTTTAAAAAATAGTGCTTCCTTTTGCTCATATGCTCGCAGCAAAGTTTGCCTGATGTGGATCAATGTTATTAAAAACTCATGTCATCTTCAGGGGCTCTATGGGCCCGTTCTGGGAAAATTGGTGGTCATAGGAGAAGTGTTAGATAGAGTTTGGTTTGCTATTGTTAGGGGAGAGAAGAGGACTCATGAAGCAGCCAACCCTGTCTGTTGCTGGGTTTACCTCCTCTGGAGATTCATGTGAGGCTCATCGTGAGATGCTGCCACCTGTCCAGTCCTCCAAGTCATGGGCATCTGTGGCATGAAGGGGAGGAGTCACTGATCTATGACTGGAAGAAGGTGCTTAGGCACTGCGGCTGGGTGCTCACAAGGAAAGAACATTTCACTAATGCACATTCGGTGGGTGGTTCAGGTTTTCCTGATTTTTGCCTCGGGCCACGCCAGTTTCCAGATGAGAGTGTTCTAAACGTCCTTTTCTTTACCGGAGAGCTCGCGCCCTCTGGTGGTGAATGTGAAGTACAACACTACAGTCAACTTGGTTCGCTTTACCTAAACCCTGCAGTGACTACAACGGGAATGCTTGGTGATCTTTGCCTCAATTTTGAAAGTAATCTGTTTCCAAGTATTTGTACACTAATCCTTAAGTTTCAATTTAGTGGGTATGGAGTGCCTTGCCTGGTAAGCATAAATTTGCAACTGGAAAATTTCAATCATAGCACGTTAACAGTGGTTCTCAAATTTTGATGTGCAGAAGAATCACCAGAGAAATCTGATTAAAGCTCAAGTTCCCAGCCACAGCTTCAGACCTCCTAGTTTGGCAGGCTTTGGGTTTCCCAGAAATCTGTCCATTTAAAATGAGGTCCCGATGAGGTTGACCCCTGTGACCTGCTCTGAGAAATGCTGGCTTAAAGGCTAAGAGTATGGATTTGGAACCAAGCCCAAGTCCCATCTCTGCCAGTAGTATAAGATTGGGTATGTTCCTTAACCACTCGTAGCCTCGGTTGCTCCGTCCGTAAAAAGGCCGTGAGAATATCCAATCCATAGGGCTGTTGTAGGATAAAATGGGATCCTAATATAAAAGGCTTGGCAGGATCTGGTCATGACAGTTACTCAGCACATGCCAGCTCTTATTATTTGTAGTATTAATCTTAATTGGCTGAAGCTACAGGGCAGAGGAGACCAGGGGAAGCTTGGATTTTCTGGACCAAACAGGCATTAAATCTTTGACTCTGAGGTCTCTGCAGTGAGATGCTTCCATGGATGGAGATCCACCTCCTAACTCCCAAGGACAGCCAGTGGCTGCTGACCGCACTCAGATACTTATACCCAGGAGGACAAGTGGCACCCAGCCGGGGAGCTGCAAGGATGCTAAACAGCCTGGGCAGAAAAGTGCTTTGAGACAAAGACGCTTTAGGGCAGGGAAAGTATTTTTATACATCTTTGTACCTCCTGGGCCAGTTGGGTAAAATAGAACTTGGCAGCTCTCCTATATAATGATATTAAGGGAAAACTTCTATTTCTTCCTCTATAAAATGTTTGGGATTAACATATACACACTGTTATATAAAAAATAGATAACCGGGACTTCCCTGGTGGTCCAGTGGTTAACACTCCACACTTCCACTGCAGGGGCCACAGGTTCCATCCCTGGTCGGGGAACCTAGATACTGCATGCCGCGTGGTGTGGCCAGGAAAAAAAAAAAAAAAAAAAGATAACCCGCAAGGACCTACTGTATAGCACAGGGATCTCTACTCAGTATTTTGTAATAACCTATAAGGGAAAAGAATCTGAAAAAATAAATATGTATGTGTGTATAACTGAATTACTTTTCTGTACACATGAAACTAACACAGCATTGTAAATCTATACTTCAATAAAAAATTAATGTCAAAATAAAGTAAAATAAAATGGACATGATAATAATATTTTCCCCAAAGAGTTCTGAAGAACAAATGAGTGAAGATATGTGTGAATCCCTTAGTGGTGATGATTGACACCAGTGGTCCTTGGAAAGTATTGTTATTTTTCCCATCCCTTCTGGTGTGAAAGTAACTGTAGTATCATTTTCAGAGACAGATATTGATTAGGAGAAGGGAAACAGGTGATTTAGGTGTGTAGTGAGATTTTAGAGCACTGTTTCTGTTTTTTAAAAATCTATGTTTCCCCTGATAAACTTAAGTCATACTTTCTTTTAATATACATTTAAGTTTAATATGTTATATATAAAAAGTCATATATATGTGCATGTATAATATATGTATGTATGTGTGTGTACAAGCAAACACATACACACGCAGAGTTGTTGTTTTATTTTCACCCACCAGGCTACCAGTCAGGAAGTTATAGAGAGCAAAGTTATATAATGACTCAGCAAGTTGTGAGTCAGTGTGGATTATCTTGTTGATACATTTTAACCCATGTTTATGTTTATCTCCTGTGTGTCTTCAAATTCTTCCCACTTACGGCATTGGTTGGCACTTCCCGTGTTAATGTGGTTCTACCCTTTCCTGGGAAACTTACACATCCTGGTTGTCAGGTCCTCGGCTATACCACTAGAGGGAGCCACTCTGTAATGGGTGAGGTCAGCCTAAGAGAAATAACGTGATCA
Organism: Monodon monoceros; assembly: GCF_005190385.1. NCBI lineage: Eukaryota > Metazoa > Chordata > Mammalia > Artiodactyla > Monodontidae > Monodon > Monodon monoceros. Next base: position 45,538,338 of record NW_021703781.1, read on the forward strand.
GCCTGGTGCTGATCAGAGGCCAAGGCGAAAGGTTACAGGTAACATATTTCAGATTTATTAAAAAACACATAGGTAACAAGTCAGAGCTTTGGCTAGGAATGATTTGGAAAAGAATTGAAGGCATTATTCCACAAAACATTCACAGTGTGTGCTAGAGACAGAGAGCAGGGAAGTGTTCTAGAAGCATTTGCGGTGGACGATGGAGGGCCCGGCCTCGTCGTACTCCTGTTTGCTGATCCACATCTGCTGGAAGGTGGACAGAGAGGCCAGGATGGAGCCGCCAATCCAGACAGAGTATTTGCGCTCGGGAGGGGCAATGATCTGTTGGTCAGGATGAGGAAGAAGGGCCATTAATGCACTAGAACGGGGCCTGGGCATTCCAGCATGGTCCGAATTTGGTGACCCCTGCTGAAGCTTCATGGGCAACAGGGACAGTCTTGGCTGTTAGATGCTGAACCCGAACCTGAACCCTAACCCATGGGGTGTGAATAAGTTGTGGATTTAAATATGCTTCAATGAGCACATTTGGTTTCCCAGCTTCCTTTTACACAATCTATTCCAAAGCATCTATGATACCCCTGCTGCATTCAGTCTACTATTGGGCAAACTGAAAGTTGGCCCCAAATCCTGCACGGCCTCCACTTAAGCCCTGACAATGTCCCCGACTTTCATAAGCTGTTCTTCAGCACTCAGCACGACACATATGCTCTGTGGACACAAACACCAGCAACTTCGAGGAGAAGTTTTGATTGTGCCAGAACTTACCACACAGGAACTTACTATAGACCTGATTAAGTACACTGAGATGCACTGTTTAACACAGAGGGACCCAAGCGTCCCCCACTGGGATGAACATTCCCCTGGGATAGGTCTGGGTTAGGCTGCATTGGCTGGCCCTACCCATTGCATAGGCCTGACATGTAAGAACATGTTGATGTTTCTTAAATCAATGAATGATTTAGGCTCAGAGAGCAGTGAATCAGGCTGAGGGTATGTCTCCCTACAGCAACTCTAAAAATAGCTATAGTTGGGTAATTCCAAGTTCCACATCAGACTTGGATACTTGGGTAGAAATGAATATGGACACTTGGGCCAACAGATAAAGTATTTCTGAAACGGTGGTGAAAGGGTTTAATTTCTGCTTATCCCTTGAGCTCTGGTTGAACATTTATTTTTAATACAAGTACGTGATATTTACTGAGCACTTACCATGTGCCGAGCACATGTACTATCTCATTTAATCCTCATAACCACTTTGAAGAGTAAGTACTGAATTACTCCCATATTCCAAATGAGGACACAGAGGCTGAGAGAGGTTTAAGTAATTGACCTTGATCACACCGGTTGGTACATATCAGACCCAGTATGCAAACCCGGACCTCTCCCAGGTATGTTTTTGTTTTGTTTTAGAAATAACTTTTCATTTTCGTATAATTTTGGCTTTACAGAAAAGTGGGAAAGACAGTACAGAGAGTTCCTATAGACCACCCCCCACCCCCATGCAGTGTCAGTTTCCCCTAATGTCACCATCTTACTGTACCAGGTTTTTAATGGTTTGCTCTCATCACACTGGAGCTCAAAGTTCTACATTCATTTCTATTCAACACTCCAAGTTTGAAGAACTAGAAACTACCCATCTCTAGCTAGGTGTCCGTCATATACCCCCAACCTAGGTTGTCTTTGTCAGGAACCCTAGCAGCTGGTTTCATGTCCCTCCCTCCGGGGTGGGAAGATGAGGTGGTAAGTGCCAATCGGAGGGGCATCCGAGAATCACAAATCCTCAGAAAACAGTCTCTCTCCTCTTAACCCGCAGAATTCCGAGCCTCTAAGGTGGAGAGAGAGCATGCTTCCGTCTAGCCCTCCCTGTTATGTTAGCTGCAGACCCTTTCAAAAAAGGAGTGCAAATCACAGAGAACTTGTCTGAACACCTCTCGTGTGTGTGAACTGCCCCCAGGGGGCCCCTTCTCCTGCTCCCTGGGACGTGGATCAGAAGGCCCCAGCCTGGCCTCCTGATTTCAGAGTGATAACAGCCTTTGAGAAGTCACCAGCCACGTGTAAGTTTGCCTCCAAAGAATGATGGCCTTTTAATCTGAGTTTCTTTGACTGTGACTCAAAACACACAGTGTAGGGGTCCTGATGGCTCAAGGACTGAGCTTGGTCATCCTGGGGTCATGCTGCACTTCTGAGCACTTGTATCAAAGGGCATGTCACACAGAGAGATGAAGATAAAATTCTAATTCCTGGCCACTGAGATGGAGTCACATTTAGTACTGGAGGAAGAGTATACCCTATTGAATCTACAGGGTTTACACCCCTTCAGAAATAAGTCTGGCTCCTCTGTAATATTTGTAATGCTCTATACATGACATGCACTAGTTTTGTGATGAGGAAAAACAACAAAACATGTATTTTAGTGAGATATGGACACATGGGGGCTCTACTGACCTTCACTGCAGCTGCTAAAAGTAGCTGATTGACAAGGATAAGTACAGGTTAAATTTTGTACAAGATCATTCAACTTCTTTATGAACTGAACTGACCTATATCGTTTAAAGTATGGGACTTGTGGACTTTTAACCACTGCCTAGCTCTAAAACCCGTGAGTGCATGTGACCAAGATGTAGCCTCTGAAGAGTCCTTCACCTCTTGGCTGTAGGGCTGGCATTGCCAGCAGCATACATGGGTCCGTCACTGAACTGTACCTTGATCTTCATGGTGCTGGGCGCCAGGGCCGTGATCTCCTTCTGCATGCGGTCGGCAATGCCGGGGTACATGGTGGTGCCCCCGGACAGGACATTGTTAGCATAGAGGTCCTTCCTGATGTCAATATCGCATTTCATGATGCTGTTGTAGGTGGTTTCATGGATGCCAGCAGACTCCATCCCTGGAAAAGAGACACAGGCCATGGTCCTTGGGTGGTGAATAAAGCCCAGGTTGACGTGGAAGACGATGCGATCAACTGGATGATCTTACACTGGACCGAAGCTAGGCAGGCATGATGCTCTGGGAACCAGCCATCTCAGGACCAAAAGGTCCTCGAATGCCCCATGTCTTCCTACCTCTTGTCTAGGGAGGAAGCCCTGCCTCAGCATCTCTGGGAGGGTGGGGGGCTACAACATCATATCCCTAATTTTTAATAGACTCATTACTATGAATGATTCAAATAAGAATCAAAGTCTTCAGATTGCCAGCAGAAGCTTCCATGCTGAGCCAATGTTGCAGCCGTTGCTCAGAACTTTCCCCAAGTCTCTCTTTGGCTGCTGCCTTGTTTTTACTCCTCAAAGCTTTATGATGCTGAATCATCCAAAAAGAAAAAAAGCTTCATTTTATTCGGACAAAGACTCGCTTTTCTTCAATCTTTGCAGTTTTGTGATGTAATACTAATAATGCTTAGTGATTAATTACAACCAATATCTAATAAGCATTGAATGCTCATTTCGGCCAAGTCCTGGGCGAAGTGCCCCCCACACAGCTCGTGTAATCCTCACAGCCACCCTATGAAATAGGTACTATGACAATCCTCATTTTACAGAGGAGGACCCTGAGACTTCAGGGTCCAAGGTCATGAATAGAGAATTAAGACTCAAATCCAGGCTCACCCCTCCCAGAGCCTGCCCTCTGTAAACAACTATGCTAACCCGTCTCCCAAGGTCAGGGCTAACGTAGGATTGGGCATTTCCATTTTTCTTTCCCCCTATTATTCCCAAACTCAGCATTCAACCTATCCTTCCCATCCATCCATCCGGCGGCTCCACTGTGTCCTAAGCACAGAAAGTATCTGATTCTTTCACTGTAAACCACACACCAAGAATGCTTTGGGCTTGGCTACAACATAGACTATGTTTTCTTAAAAAGAAAACTCCTTTTCTGGTCTCCTTAACTCTTAAAAATGTGACATTCTTTCCTTTGCCCTGGTTTAGAAATGCACTTGGTTTTGTGGCCCCTGTCACATGTCCCTACACGCAGAAGGGTGCTGGGGGCTGAGGGTCGGCTGGGTGCAGGAGGAGAGGGTGGTCTCCCCAGAAGCAGGGGCAGGGTGTGCTGCCTACCGATGAACGAGGGCTGGAACAGGGTCTCTGGGCAGCGGAACCGCTCGTTACCGATGGTGATCACCTGCCCGTCAGGCAACTCGTAGCTCTTCTCAAGGGAAGAGGAGGACGCAGCAGTGGCCATCTCGTTCTCAAAGTCCAGGGCTACATAGCACAGTTTCTCCTTGATGTCCCGGACAATCTCACGTTCAGCTGTCAGCGAGATACAAACATGGTTTGCACAGGCGGTAAAAATCCACCTGCCCGGGCTTCCCCGGTGGCGCAGTGGTTGAGAGTCCGCCTGCCGATGCAGGGGACACGGGTTCGTGCCCCAGTCTGGGAAGATCCCACATGCCGCGGAGCGGCTGGGCCCGTGAGCCATGGCCACTGAGCCTGCGTGTCCGGAGCCTGTGCTCCGCAACGGGAGAGGCCACAACAGTGAGAGGCCCGCGTACCGCAAAAAAAAAAAAAAATCCACCTGCCCTACTGCAGGTTCTGCTACAATACAGGCTCCATCCACAGTGATAAGTTCGATAATACATTCTGCACCCCCAAATCCATCAGGGCAATTAAATTATAAGTCCACTACGGAACTGCTTCTGTTCCCAGCGGAGTGCCTCACACAAAAGGTTCTTAGCAAATATTGTCTGGAAAGTTCAGGACAGGATGAAAATGAGCTGGCTAGAAACAGGCAAAGAGCAGGAAATCCTTAATACGTTAACTTTTTTGCACGATTAACTAATGAATCTCCATTATAAGTGCTTTATAACAGTTTGTTATATTGGATTTTCAGTTGACCAGGAGGACGCGTGCCGAAGCCCCCCCTTAGAGGCCCCTACAGTTTCAAAAACTCCAGAGACCTGTGTCGTCTGGGCCAGGTAGATTCTAGCTCAAACCCTTGGAAAATTCATCACCTTCCAGAAAGAGGCAGGCCCTGGCTCAGGACAAGTCCCAATTGAGAAGGCCCCAGTGGTGCATGGAAGAAGTGGGCAGGCAGACCGCTTTCAGACTCCTGTCCTCTGAAGTTCTAAGCTATTGGTTCCATCTGGGTCCCTGGGAACCTTTTGGAAGCATCTTGGAATTCTTCATAGGGAGTAGAGGAGGAACAGAATTCACTCAACTACCTACTGCAAAAGGAGATTTTAACATCTTCAGGTCTCAAACTTGGAGTCTAGAATAAGCCTCAGGGATGTCCAGAAACCTAAACATTTGGACAAGACCAAACTGGCCAAGGGAGGGCAGGCGGCCAGGGTCAAGGGCACTGAGGACGTCCCAACATCTCTAGTATAGTCTGCCTCTGGGCAGTGGAACACCAGATTATAGTCTGAAGACAAATGTGTCGCTGCCTGCGGGTTGATATTAATAGTCACTAACAAATGCTGCATGCTTCCTCAGGGCCAGGAATTCGACGTGCATGGTCTCATTTACTACTCACAACATCCTTGTGAGAAAGGGTCTATGATTACTCCCATTTTACAGATGAAGAGGCTATGGCTTAGTGAACTTGGGCATCTAGTCCAAGGTCACACAGCTAGTGAGTGGCAGAATTGGGACCCAAGTCCTACTGAGATGTCTCCAAAGACTGCCCATCACCACGCCATACCAACTTCAGTCTCTATGTGTGAATGGAAGGGACTAAAAAATGTTCAAATAGTGCAACTCTGACTAGCTCATAATACCAGATGGTTATAGCTGTTCTTCTTGAAGAAATAGTGTAATAGTTTAGCGATTTCACGTTGCAAAATATGCACTGCTTTGCCCTGGGCATTAGAATCAGGCCTTGATACCTGCAAGGCTGCCTCCCATTGTTTCCTTGGATAATCACCAAGTCCAGGAAGAAAACCCCGCCCTTACACCCCCTCCCTTTATCTCCCGCAGGCCTCACCTGTGGTCACGAAGGAATAGCCTCGCTCGGTCAGGATCTTCATGAGGTAGTCGGTGAGATCTCGGCCAGCCAGGTCCAGACGCATGATGGCGTGGGGCAGGGCATAGCCCTCATAGATGGGCACATTGTGGGTAACACCATCTCCAGAGTCCAGCACAATGCCTGGGGGACAGTTGTACACAGTAAAAGTCACCAGGGCAGCTGGTATGTGATCACTTACTGGTCTAGTAGAAGGGGAATTTCTAAGCCTCTTATTTGAAAGGAAGGAAGGCATTTGATAGGAGAAGTGGGGCAAGGCTGGATAAAGAAAAAAAAAGAAAGAACAGGAAGAGGGAAACAATAGGAGAAGTCCTCCGGGAAATACAAGTTAAAGGGCTTAATTTTAAAGGTGAGAAGAAGACCTCTGAGGGCTGGAATTAACCCTGTCAATTTGAACTAAACCCCAATCCATCACAACCCGCATGTTTATGAACCATTAAATCCTGTAACTGATGGTGTATTCAACTGAGGCTCTCACCCCTCCCAACCACTTACCAGTTGTACGTCCAGAGGCATAGAGGGACAGCACCGCCTGAATAGCCACATACATGGCTGGGACATTGAAAGTCTCAAACATGATCTGCAAAGCAATTCAAAGAGCTGAGTTAGTGATGCTGCCAGTCTTACCAAGAATGCACAAGACAGCATCTTGTTGAGGAATGCAGAGGGCCCACGTGGTTCTGGGTAGAGGAAGCTAAGGTAAAGGAGGGCCAGGGCAGCCTTGGTTACTAGTCAAGGAGAAATGAAGGTGTAAATGAAGAAACCATTATACCAGAGGCCTGATGGCATGGAGAGGGGGATACATGACCAGCCAGGTATAAGGAGGGTCTAGCTTCTGGCCCTGGCCCTGAGTTGAACATGACCTGGGAGAATTCACCAAACTAACAGCTGAATAACGTGGGCTTCATTCCAGGTCTCTTGATTACAAATGGAGGAGGAGTTTGGATGAGAAGGGTTCTAGGGGTCCTCCAGTGTGAACAGCCCAGGACTTAATACTGTTATCAAAGCCAAAAGACAGCATCTATACTTCTCTGGTGTATGAAAGAGCCCCTTTTTTTTTTTTGGCCACGCGGCTTGCAGACCTTAGTTCCCTGACCAGGGATTGAACCCAGGACCTCTGCAGAGAAAACTCAAGAGTCCTAACCACTGGACCGCCAGGGAATTCCTGAAAAAGGCCTTTTAAATCTGAAGCTCAGACTGATTGAGATGAGCCCTGTTCTGTGGTCTGAGTTTCGTTTAATCTGTTCCACTTTTTTATGTAGTTGCAGCCCTAGAATCTGAGGCCACTCTGGCTGCAGTGAAGGAGCCCTGATTCCTAGAAGAAAAGAACCGCCTGCTGGTAACAGAGAACCAAGTATGAATGTCAATGTGGCAGCTCATGCAGTCTAGGGACACGATTAGAACCAGAGTCCCTCCGGATCAAGCATTAGAAATCTGTGCCCACAGAGATGCCCACAGACCACCATTTCTCCATCTGCAAAACCCTCCCTGGTCTATTCACCAGAGTGAATATCTAGCATCATTTGCTAGACGGCCATAATTCCCAACTGTATTTTTCACCATTCACAGGAAAAATAGCCCCCATAAGAAACAACATCTCTTGCTACATGAGCGCTTCCCAGGCACACAGACGTTCCCCTGTAGAGAACAGCTGCTAGTGTGTTGGCGTAGCGCCTAGAACTCTTCCGAGAAAAAGACCCTGCAGTATTTACATTTATTATTCTCCGAGGTCAAAAGATCACGGGCCAAATCCAAGCTCTGCCACTTCTAGCTGTGTGACCTTGGGACAATCACCTAATGTACTTGAGCCTCGATTTCTTCATTTATATGATCAGCATACGAATAGCTCCTGCTTTACGTTGTTAAGATTTAAAGAGACAATGCGCATAAAATGCTTAGCCCAGTGCCTAACCACAGCAAGCATGAAATTGACACGAGGTGTATTTATTTAGCAGCTCATCCAACCTGGAAATCTTGTCTGGCTGGCGGAATGGATGGTCTCCTGATCCAAAACTTTTGAGCTTCAGACAAGTGACAATAATGACAATAATAACTATTTGTTGAAGGTTATCATACCAGGTACCATGAAACACATTTAGCATTTACCTCATTCATCTTCACATCAATCCTTTGAAAAATAATAGTACTAATATTATTCCCAACATATGGACAAGGAAACTGAGGCTCTGAGAAATTAAGTGGATTCTTTAAAGTCACATAACTGATTAAGTGACAGATCGAGTTTTCAAACCGGGATCTGTTGGACTCCAGAACCAAAATTCCCCATTTTATGTTATGCTGCACTTTGAAATGACTTCTCCTTAGAAGGTTTTAACCTAAACATGTCACCTTTTCAGTTAAATCTTGGAAATTTCCTGTTGCTCTTGGAACCAAGGGGCTGTTCCTGCAGTAAGGATGTCAGTGCCACCAGGATGCTCCTGGCCTTTGGAATTCTGGAAAGTTATCAGCCTGTGAGTGGACTGTTTGGTGGACCTTCTCGCTGCTGTCCTGCACAACCCCTTTAACACAGGACTTTCCCCAGACACCAAAGTGCTGGGCCCTGGAGTGCATATTTACCTGGGTCATTTTCTCCCGGTTGGCTTTGGGGTTCAGGGGTGCCTCGGTGAGCAGGGTTGGATGCTCTTCAGGGGCAACACGAAGCTCATTGTAGAAAGAGTGGTGCCAGATCTAGCAGGGGGACCGAGGAAAAGCACAATGATGTGACGCTGTAGGGGCACTGCAGTCCTCAAAAAGCGATCAGAGTGGGCTAATGAAACCAGGTTCAAATAAAATGCTAGAAGTACTCATTATGCGTCCACAGTTGCAGAGACTGAAACTCAAGGACTGTAAATAACTTACTGAGGATTCACAGCTAGTAGGTGAATGAGCAAAAACGCAAACCCAGGACTATGAGGCAGGATGGAGTAGTGGTTAAGGGTACAGGCTCTGGCATCAAACCTGGGTTCAAATCCTGGCTTAACCACTTCTTGGTTATGTGAGCTTAGGCAAATTTTAACCCTTCTCAGCCACAATCTCTCCATGGGTAATATAAAAATAATTTGTGGGCTTCCCTGGTGGCACAGTGGTTGAGAGTCCGCCTGCCAATGCAGGGGACACGGGTTCGTGCCCCGGTCCAGGAAGATCCCACATGCCGCGGAGCGGCTGGGCCCGTGAGCCATGGCCACTGAGCCTGCGCGTGCGGAGCCTGTGCTCCGCAACGGGAGAGGCCACAACAGTGAGAGGCCCGCATACCGCAAAAAAAAAAAAAAATTTGTATGTGTTTGTGAGACTTAAGTCAGGGAACCCTAGAGTTGCTATTTAGCCCAGAGTAAATGTTACTATTATTCAACTATATCTTCTTTACCCCCTATTTCCACTTTAGTTAATATTCATGGGCAAATGAGTTAGAGTAGCAAGTAAAAGGACAAATGAATGAATATATGAAAGGATGAATGAAGCTGACCTAATTGCCTAATTGCCACTTTTAATATTTGAGGGAAAATTTCCTTCCCTCCATTCCCCTCTTTGTTCCCCAGGGCTGAGAGAAGCCTGCCTTGGTCAGCACACTCTGGACTTTTCGTTCATGGGCAGACATTTGGCCTTCAAGTGTTTCCAAAAAAAGCCAGTGTCTATTTCTAGCATGTCCGTGTGATGTACTTTGGACATACTTGTGTTTGCTTCATGGTTGAGCATCCTCTTTATTTTTGTTTATTTTTATTTTTGAGCTGTTTCTTTTTTTAATTTAATTTTATATTGGAGTATAGTTGATTCACAATGTTGTGTTAGTTTCAGGTGTACAGCAAAGTGATTCAGTTATACATATACGTATATCCATACTTTTTCAGATTCTTTTCCCATATAGGTTATTACAGAGTATTAAGTAGAGTTCCCTGTGAGCATCCTCTTTAATCCCTGGATGCCATAAAGAACAAACCGTTGTGAAAAAGTTTCAGTTAACTAGTTATTTTTAAAAGCCTGAAAATTCTCCACTAGCACCAGAAATATTAAATTCATTCAGAATTAAAACAAAATAAAACAAGAACTGCTAGTGAAAGCTCATACATTAATAAAAGCTAGATCGACTTTAAAGAGTCTTTATCTTATTGCAGTTACTTTGGTTTTGAATTTGTTGTTTCTAGAAAGGAAATGAGACTCCTGAAAGTTCTATTCCTTTGATGGAGTAAAAGCCGCACAGTGTTCAAGAAATCAAAAAAAAAAAAAAAAAGTGAAGAAAAGAAATTCTACCAATCGTATTATATACTATGGATACTCTGAAGCGTCGTTTAAAAACCAACCAATCCCTCTCTCTCTGTCTCTCTCTCTCTCTCTCTCTCAGACCCTTTGAATTTAAATTTTAAAAATTATGGAATGCTTTATTTGTTCCAAGGATCTTTCTCCAGGTGCATCCCTCTGAGACGCTGCCGGCTCCATGGAGAATCTCTTAAAAGAGTATTTTCCTACTATTAATATCTTCTTCACAGTGAAAACTGCAGTCTTAACCAAATCCAGAATCTTAGACTCAGTAAACCTAATGAAACACAATTTTTGTGGAGAAGCACAAGTTTCAGCATTATTACTGATAAATCCTAGCAACATTATTTTCTTTTACACTAGTGGGAGAGAGAGAGAGAGTGTGTGTGTGTGTGTATGGAGCTGACAGATATATAAAAGTCCAGATGTTCTGGTTCTAATATATTTGCTGCATTTTAAAAATTTAAGTCACTTTCTCATTATTTCTTCTGCTTTTTCTCTGATCACTTGTGTTTCCATAATGCCTAATAACAAACATCAAAATCCTAGGATTTAACTCTTCTCGTCATTAGCTCTTCTATATGGGTCTGGGAGATAAAGACTTCACTTAAGGCAACACAGGGAGATACTTTTAAAAATATTTATTTAAAAATTTTTGTCATGTGCTTGGGCTTCAATATGTTGAGGAACATTCAGGAATGTATGAATGTATAGCTTTCTATAGTGAAAACTAAAAAATATATATATATTTTTTAAATGTTCAGGGTGAGTTAATGAAAAACTTTCAAGAATGGGTGGGTGAAGGCAACCCTTTGTTCTCCTGGCTGCTACTCATGTAATGCTTGTCCTCGGAGGGCAAGCCAGTGGACTGAGCAAGTCTATTAATACCCACCATTGTCTAAGGGCTATTGTTCTCCAGAGCTAGCTCACTCTAATTGGTTTATAAACCCTGTTAGGCAAAGGGTTTGCTTTTTTTTTTTTTTTTTTATTTAAAGAAACAGTTCAGGATTTTTTTTTTCCAGTTAGTAATAATCTAGAAGGACCATCAACAAGTAAAAGTACAATTGGGCAAAGTGAGCCAGTTCTTCTCCCCAGCAGTGGCAAGATGTTTGGAAACAGGAGCCCCAGGAATTATGCATGAATCTCCCGGTACCTTTTCCATGTCGTCCCAGTTGGTGATGATGCCGTGTTCTATCGGGTACTTCAGGGTCAGGATTCCTCTTTTGCTTTGTGCTTCATCACCCACGTAGCTGTCTTTTTGTCCCATTCCCACCATCACCCCCTAAAAAAGGTTCAACACATCACGAGCCAGCCTCTCTCAGAACTTGTGAACCGATTACAGTCCAAACACAAAGGGTTAAATCATTGCGATAGAAAGTTCCTTCGGGTACCAACAATGATTTGCTGAATCCTACTGTCACTACGTTCTTAAGAAACAGCCTTAGTTGATTGGAAACAGGCCTGACTAGTTCTCTCAAATAGCAGAGAACCCTAGGGGTAAGGCAACTTTGTGTTATTTATCTTCTACATCCCTTGATGAGCTCTCTTAGGGCAAAGATTGTATCTGTCTTGTTCTCCACTATGACAAATTGCCTGGCACATATTCGGCACTCAATCATTATTTGTTGAATGGATATGTAAAATTTTACATATTAGTTAAATGGCATTTTGCCCCTTATAAATCCTTTAAACTGTACTTTTGAAGTTGTCACCTACCCAAGAGTATATCTAACCGTTATAAGCAAAAACATTATTTCTACAAATGATCACTCTGTGCTTGACTTCTCATAGATAAATTCATACCATCAACACTGACATCTGCCTAAAGTAGTGGGATGTATTTTTTAATCATTAAGGTGAAGCTTTAAAAAAGAGAGAATTCTCATTACTAAAATTTAAAATTGCATTGGAGTGACTTAAAATTGCAAAACAGTCGTGGCTACTATAGTTCCATAAGTAATGATTTATGCAAAATATCTCCATCCCAGAAGTTCAACAAAGGGACAGAGTTCATCCATGGGGAGAGGCTTCTATTATTTGCTTTTGTGAATCTATGCCAAATTGAAAGCTTAAATATCAATCAGATAGACTCAATGTGCAAAATACATTTCTGCCGTGAAGGAGAATTTCTGAGATTTTTACCCTGTGGCTGCCATCAACATTTTGTTTCTACATAATGCTATGTAAAATTACCATGCGGCTGTCCACATGTATTTTGTTGACAACTAACAGATGGAAAATTACATTTGGTAACAATGCTGATTTTCATCTAACATTAGGTTCTGTGAGAGTGAGTGACCTGGGCTTTTATTTTAGTTTCTTTCCAAAGAGTAGCTATGGAATACATCAGATAACTCATAAACTCATAAATATTTCTGATGCTGATGACAATGATTACATTTAGACAAAAAGGATTTATGAAAAAGAGCCAGTCTTTGTATCTGATAGACACCCAATAGATAATCTATCAACATTGTGTATTAAATTGGTACTTATTTCTAGACGTCAATCATCACAGGTACATTTTTAACATGGTTACATAATTCCCGGGCAGAGAGCAACAGACAATCTATGAATACCCATAGCGGGTACCAGAGACACAGAGGGATAAAATCTATAGCCTTGTTTTTCTCTGTTCCAGAGAAAATTTTCCTCACCTGATGTCTGGGACGTCCCACAATGGACGGGAAAACAGCCCTGGGAGCATCGTCCCCAGCAAAGCCGGCTTTACAGAGCCCAGAGCCATTGTCACACACCAGGGCGGTGCTGTCCTCTTCTTCACACATCTTGGCTGGAGCTACGACACAGGGTCCTGCAGGGAACAGGGAGGAAGCCACCCCACTGTTATCCAACAGTCATGGCACTTAACCTGACCACTCCCACCTTCCAGGCTGGATTGAGACCCGTCCTGTGCACTCCTAGAGCGCCTTCTGCTGATTCTTATCTAACACAGCATTTATCTCAAAGTACTTTCATTAGACTGAAAACTTTTTGTAACTAAAACTCTGATTTCCACATTCATACAACAGGTCTCTAGCACCGTGGCTGGCACGTCACATGTGCTCACAAGCACTTTAAAGACTGACTAAGTAAGTGAATGAATGAACTACTGCAGAGCACATATGGAATATCAGACCATGAGATCAGATATTCACAGGGACAAGTCATTTGTTAAAGAAGTATCTGGAATTTGCTGTCTGTATCCAACCATCTTCACATTTTTCTAGGTATGTTATAACTTCAAATTTTTTTCAAAAACATAGATTTTGAGGAATGGGCAGCATGTGAAAAATTGGAAATATTGAGACATTTAATGTAAAATGTTTAAAAGAAAATTCTCTTTTGGATCCTGAGGACTTTAAATTTTACCCTTGGAAAAACATTAGAACCAATCAAAACTTTCTAAGAAGGTGCTTTAAATTTTAGGGACCACAGTTATTCCATTAATAAAAACCACTGCTACCCTGTAAGTCCAACAAGCCAGGGTAAATCCAAAACTTTACACATCATGCAGTAGAATGCTTTGTTGCCATTAAAAAAGATAAATAAAAGGATAAGTTACAGGTATGTTCTTATGTGATACTAGGTTAGAGAAATTAACATTGTACGATCCCATTAAAAATGTATTTTTATGCACTAGAAAAAGATTCATCATATTTACCATGATGTCGATGGGGGTTATTTTTGAAGCGGTGGGTTTTCTGGGTGTTTTAAATGATCATCCCTGGGTTCTGCAATATTTTCTAAATAAACTGAGCATGTATTCTTTTAGTAAGAAAGCAATATTTCAAATATCCGCTTGGATCCTACGGCAAAATTTGGAAAGACTGGAGCACAAGTAACAACTTAGAGATCTGGGAAATTGAAGGCTCATTAGAGAATATTTTCCTTTAATGCCCTCGTTTCTCAAATGAGAAAACTCAGGGGAAGTGATTTGCTCAAGGGCACACAGGGCCTTACAGGCAAAGTTGAACCAGAGATCAGGTCCCCTTGGCTACCCTTCAGCTTTCAATCTAGACCCCTTCCATTTTCTAAGCAGAATTAGGTGAAAAATAGTTTTTAAAGAGAGGGACGCCCAGAGTTCTCTGCCTGACTTTGAGGTGATAGGATTTCAGGTTCAGGAAGAGTCTTCTAAGTTGGTGAACTCACTGCATCCCCAGGCCTAGATATAAAAGACAACTCTTTTAAGGAAATTTCTGGGACCTAAGAAAAGAAAAAAAAAGCTATTGCAGTTTGAGTTGTGCCAGACCATTCCCATGAAACCAATGCTCCGTCTTTCTAAATGCCTAGAACTTCCCTGGCAGTGTCTCATGCAACATAACCTTTTGCAAAGAGCATGAACCTCAACTGAGAGAACATATCTTAAAATCCAGGACATGTACTGTTATCGCCAACTGACAAACCAGGGAGTCAAGACTCAGGTTGGAATGATTTGTCCAGGATCCCAAAACTGGTAGAGTTAGGACACTAAAAATTACAGCACCTGATTCATGGGCTTGGATTCTGGGGTCTCACTCTGGATTTGAGTGTGGCCTTCACCGCTTAGAAGCTATGTGACTTAGTAAGTTATGTAACACCTCTAAATCAGTTTCTTTATCTATGAAACAACAGTAAAATCTGTATGTAGCACATAGAATTCTTATGGGGATTAGATTTTCTAAAAGGCATTAAAAATAATTTATGGTGGCATATACATTATGAATTCTCAATAAATATTATTTTAAAATTATTAGCATCATTATGTGATGATTATCATTATCCAGATCCAGTCTTTGCTTCCTCTCCACACTCCCTCTAGGCCTACCACAGAAACCTTCAACTTGTGGATTCTACTTGTAAGAATGGAAAATGAGGTTTATCAATGGCCTACTCTTTCTTTTCCCACCCTTCCCTTCCCTTTCCAGACACTGAATTATGTTTGGCAGTCATGTGATTTGGCTTCCTTCCTAGCAGATTAAGAAGCAAAAAGAGAGATGAGAAATGTAAGAGAGAGAAGGCGGAAAAGCAGTCGGGGTCAGAGGCATGTGTCAGAGGCTGTCAGCACTGGATCAGCAGCCTCTCTGGATGTGCTAAACAGACTTGCCAAAACAAAAGTAAGGGCTGAAAACAGGATAAAATATTTGGAATTAGGAGGCTCTAAAAATGTGATGGTGTGGTCACTATGAATACACATGTCCTTAGTAACCCTTTCCTGGGGCAGGAGGGGTTTGGGGGAGTGTTAGAATGCACTGCAGACAAAGTAGACTTAACGCTCAGATCAGCAAGCATGCAGAAAATAAAAGGATCTCAAAATTTGGTAAATGTGTTTTTATTTGGCAAAAAAAGAAAGAAAGAAAATGTCCAGGAAGAATTTTAAAATCTCTAAAAGGAGCACTGTCGTTAGAGAAATCTGTGTCCCCAGAAAGGACCCAGCTCAGTGGTTTGCAACTCTTACCTAACCTGATGAGCAGCTGGGTTTGGAGCAAAGCATTTCCTAATTAGGTAAAACACACTCGAATGTCTGCTTTTGGAACAGCACCCGGGTCAGGGGGTTTGCTCTAACCGACTCGAGTGCATCTTCTGCCAAAAATGAGGAGTTAGTGGGAGGGGAACGCTCCAGGTCCCAGCTCGACAGTCTTGAAACACAAACCATATTTAGTCATGAATCACAAAATGGAAGGAAAATCTCAGTGTGAAAACTCCAGTCCGGGCTGAAGCTGCCAACTGTTGATTTACAGCAAAGAGCAGCCTGTGGTGGCAGGGCTGGCTCCCAGGTCCCGCCCGGCTGAGAAATGCAAACCAGACATCGTACAGGCTGAGACGCAAACAGCTGTCAGACGCACACCCGGCTCCCTCTCTCTTTATTCACAAAGATTCAGCGGGGCGCCTGCTGCGTTCTGCTGCAGATGACCAACCAACCGAGACGCATATCTCCTTTTCTTTTTAACATCTTTATTGGAGTATGATTGCTTTACAATGGTGTGTCAGTTTCTGCTTTATAACAAAGTGAATCAGCTATACATATACATATGTTCCCATATCTCCTCCCTCTTGCATCTCCCTCCCTCCCACCCTCCCTATCCCACCCCTCTAGGTGGTCACAAAGCACCGAGCTGATCTCCCTGTGCCATGCGGCTGCTTCCCACTAGCTATCTATTTCACGTTTGGTAGTGTATATATGTCCATGCCACTCTCTCACTTTGTCCCAGCTTACCCTTCCCGCTCCCCATGTCCTCAAGTCCATTCTCCAGTAGGTCTGTGTCTTTATTCCCGTCTTACCCCTAGGTTCTTCATGACCTTTTTTTTTTCTTAGATTCCATATATATATGTGTTAGCATACGGTATTTGTTTTTCCCTTTCTGACTTACTTCACTGAGACGCGTATATCTTGAAGTGTAAGCTCCCAGTTACACTCAAGAGACTTTCCCACAGAAGACACTACCAATGAGAGCCAGAGGAGCCCAGATGCAAATACACAAAGAGCCAATATCAAAGGCTAGGCAACCTTGGTTCAATTCTAAAATCCACTTCCAGACACCGTAGCTGCACCAAAAGTACAGTCCAGTGAAAAATCCCCACACCAAATCTGAACCACAAGCAGATACTGGAGTTTCCAGTGCCTAAATATAAATCATCATGTAACTTACTGCAGACAGCTTGACTGCGTCTCTGAAATGCACTGCAAGACCCGGGCAGTTGGTTTAGTATAAACAGATGTTGCAGGTGACACACATAGATTTCATTCCATCTTGCTCTCCCCACCCTTTCCCACACCAGGCTGCGTCTTAGCTTGGTTTTTAAGGTTAGATAATTAGAGCTAAAAGCTACAATCGTGTTAGTAGTACAATCTTCATTCAAAACTTTCAGAGTGTGTGAGCCTGGCCAAAATCCCCAGAGATGACATCTGATTATGCTGGGGAATGTCAGAGCCGCTGGAATCTAAGTCACATCCCTGGACCGGTGCCACTTACCCTGAAAGTGCTCGGCTGGGCTTCTCTCCTCTGGCTGGTGTTCGGGGAAGCTGAACGCTGAAGGGTTATATAGCTCCTTGGTCTGCTCCCCTCCCACTTGCTTCCCAAACAAGGAACAAAGACAGACTTCAGCCCTCCAGTTCAGTCTAACACAACCATATAGGGACCTCAGCACAAAACTCTCTAATCTGGGTGGCCGGAGGTCTGGGTCTCTTCCACCGCATTCCACTGCTCTGCTCATGAAAAGGCAGGCAGCTCAGCTGCCTGTGGGAGATAAACACCCCAAGCCTTCAGAACAATTGCTGAAATGCCCAGAGATACTGAGTGAGCCTCATGGGGCAGATGCAGGCATGGTTCGCACATTCCTCAGGAGATGCCAGCCGGCTGTCTTGCTAGCATTTCGGGTCATTTCCTCATGAACCGAGCACAGAAAGAAGCTGCCTCTGAGGAGCAGGGACTTTTAAAAATTCCCCTAAAAACGGGGTCTGCAATGAAGAAAGAGATGCTGCAATGGTCCATAAGTTTAGAGAGGGAGTGAGAACTTTGTGGTCGTCAGTGCTGGGTTTATGAATCAAGTCTGGGGCGGGGTCGGGGGTGATGGAAGTAGGAATTGAAGTGGAGACAGGTTTGAAGGCCCGTGTTTTCACAGAGGCGCTTGGAAGTCAGCACGACCTTGACCATTTTGGTGCCCTGGTTCATTAGCTGTGTCTGCTAATTTGTCCTGAGCGATGTAGCAGCATGATAGGGGCTGTCCTTCAAGCAGAGTCCATGCAGGCACCTGTCACAGAAGCAGTCTGAGAGCAAAGGGCGTGTTTAAGGGAAGCCTCTCTGAGCCTCCTCTTGCCCCGCTGATGCACCTGACAGGTGACAGATAACAGGTGACCCAGGCATTCCTCAGAGGAAGGTAGTGAGTAAACACCAGTCTGACCTTAAGCTCTCATTCCCAGGTGACAACAAATGACTTTAATGGTTTTACATTTGCCTGTTCCTCTTTGCCAAGCCAAGGTTCTAACTAAATTTATGGTAGAAATATTTTTGACAGTTACCATGAGCATTTCTGCTGACATATGAGAAAAATCCCAGGATGAATGTCTCTGTTTTACAGCTGTGGCCAGCCCTTCACTCATGTTACTGTGTCTGACCCATTTGATTTATGGCACACACACACACGCACACACACACACACACATTTATCTTTGGGAAATTGCACCATTGATGATTATGTAATTTTATATGGCTTAAGACTAAATGATAACAGATTGCTCTGTATTTTTCAAGGATTTGTCAACTGTTTCTAGTTTTTGTCAACCAGAAAACACAATTGTGTGAATGTTCAAACTTGAAGACTATGCAATATAACATAAAGTTGGGCATTTGGAATTAATCTAGTGGTTTTTATCACAGGGAACACGTGAAGCAAAAATTCCATATTTTCTTCATTGGGAGGGCAATTTGAGCAGAGGTAGGATCCTGCCTCCTCCCACTTCTGTCTCAAGCAGTGTCTGTGTAGTCCCTGACAGTTTATGTAGTGAATGCTTCTTTAAATACCGAAAATAAGAGTTTTGATGTTCACCTTCCTGATTCTTATGTCATTTTCTCCCTTGATTCTACCAGTGTGCATTCACAGCCCTGATAGCAATCAGACTATGATGACATGAACAGACATACAAGATGATGATTCAGGCTCAGTTTTTCTCACAAGTTTTTTTTCCTTTTCCCTTCCTTCCTTCCTTCTTTCCTTCCTTCTTTTTTTTTTTTTTTTTTTTTTCCGGTACGCGGGCCTCTCACTGCTGTGGCCTCTCACTGTTGTGGCCTCTCCCGCTGCGGAGCACAGACTCCGGACGCGCAGGCTCAGCGCCCGTGGCTCACGGGCCCAGCCGCTCCGCGGCATGTGGGATCTTCCCGGACCAGGGCACGAACCCGTGTCCCCTGCATCGGCAGGCGGACTCTCAACCACTGCGCCACCAAGGAAGCCCCTTTCCTTCTTTTTTAAAATTTATGACACTAACCAGGGAGGACCTCTAACTGAAAATAAATTTCTGAACCAGTGATTAAATGGTCTCGTTGTCTGGGTTTGAGATTTATACTTTCATACCCCATTCAAGTCTCCCCAGTGAAAGAAAGCAGTGCTGGATGAGTATGTGTGTGTGTACAGAGACATCTCCAGTCAAGTGGCCAGATATCTTCTGGAGCTCTCAGCCATGTATCCAAGAAGTTATGGAGCAATTAGAAAAACAGTAGTGTCTGATGACTTGGTTGCCATTCAGGAAAACTGTAAAATAAATTCCAGGCTATAAGCACATTCAAGAATCATGCCCAGACGTGTGGTTCTACAAACAGCACACACCATCTTGGTAGCATTATCCAATGATGATTTATTGTAAATTCCTAGAGATCTGGGACAATTTTAATCCTCAGTCCAGAGCTGAGTAAGCAGTGAGTGCTCACTAATTGCCTAATGATTTCTTGATTAATCTTTACCCCCAGTACCATGTGGATTTCACTTGGCCGTGTCAGTATTGGCAAACAGCCACATAATATGGATGTCTGGCAAGGAAAATGATTTTCTGCAAATTTTCTGCTGCAGTTGAAAATTTGGGCTGTAGAAACTGTTTTCTCTAGACTGATCACACTCATTAACTATTTTGTTCAGCTCATAGAATTCATTTTGCCTGAGGAGACTCAGTGAGAGCAAGGCATCCTTTCTGTTTCTAATTCTCAGAATTCTCCAGGTTCTGGAATTGTCAGAATCAAAGGCTGAGTTCTCCTAAGACAGCCCCAGCAGACAAACTCACCCAGCCCATGCTGGCACAATGGCCATTCCAGCCGCATCTGCAGGGGTTTGCTGAACTCCGTTCTGTTCTTTGCTTGAGCAAATCAGAAGTTTTTTACTGCAGATTTGATTTGACACCTCCTATGGGAAGGTAAATGCAGGTATTTGGGGGATATGCTAATACTCAGTAGATGGTGTTTATTTTCGCAGTGCTCTTATTTATTTCAAAATCTGCGAAGTTTGAAGGAATGTCCCATAAGAGGAGACACTTGGCACACTAAATGTGAGAGAAACAACCTGCAGCATAAGGAGGAAATGCAGTGAAAATCAGCCTTCGGTCCTTGTCTTTGTACAAAGGCAAAAAATTTTAGAGCAATACACAAGGGATTCTGATTCAGAGTTCAAGTTCTAGAGCTACCACTAGCTCTGTGTCCTGTCTCTCTCTCTGTCCCTTTTTAAAAAACTTTTTATTATATATTGGAGTACAGTTGATTAACAATGTTATGTCAGTTTCAGGTGTACAGCAAAGTGATTCAGTTATACATATACATGTATCTATTCTTTTTCAAATTCTTTTCCTAGTTAGGTTGTTACAGAATACTAGGCAGAGTTCCCTGTGCTATACAGTAGATCCTTGTTGGCTATCCATTTTAAATACAGCAGTGTGTACATGTCAATCTCAAACTCCCTAACTATCCCCCCCCCCCCCCCACCAGCTTTCCCCCCTGGTAACCATAATGTGTCCTCGCTCTGACTCTTAGATTTCTTATATGAAAATAGGGTTAATAATCATATCTTATCACAAGGCGGTAGTGGGATGTGAAGAGTTAATAAATGAGAAGTGCCTGGAATACTGCCTCGCCCGTGGAGAACACTATGGAATTATTAGCTATTATTATCATCCAGTGTTCTATGAGCGAAAGTTAGATCTAGAGGTGAGACAGTTTCTCAGACAAAAAAAAAGCACAGGCTTAAACTTTTAACCAAAAGAATGTGACACTCTGTGTTAGTTTCCTTTTGCTGCTTTACCAAATTACAACAAACCTGCTACAAACAACAAAATTTATTATATTACAGTTCTTGAGGTCAGAAGTCCAAAATAGATTTCACTGGTTTAAAATCAAGTTAGTTATCTTTCTTCTGGAAGCTCTGGGGGAGAATGTGTTTTCTTGTCGTTTCTATTCTAGGGGCCGCTGCATTTCTTGGCTCATGGCCCCTTCCCCTATCTTCAAAGCCAGCTTTGTAGCATCTTCAAATCTCTCTTTCTGACTCTGACCATACTGCCTCCCTCTTAGAAGGACCTTTGTGATTACATTGGGCCCTGCTGGATAATCCAGGGTAATCTTCATATTTTAAGATGATTAACTTAATCACATCTGCAAATTCACAGGTTTGGGGGATTAGGATATGGACGTGTTGGGGAGGCCATTATTCTGCATATCATATATGTTTATTCAATCACACACAAATGTATTTCCTGTTGCACATCAATACATTTGTAACAGTTTCTCAGATAAAAAGAAAATTTCCACCAATGGCGTTGACATTAGATATACTGACTAACATCCAATAGACGTTTAGAGATAATGCACAAGTCCTGTGTTAGGAAAGGGATCAGAAAACCCTAAAGCTGTCTGTCCACAATGCCATAAAGGCCAACTAGGAAAGTGGAATAAACTTGTGCACTCCTTAAAGCTTTTCAGAGTGTCTAGACTATGTAATGTATTTCAAGATGTATTACAGTGCTTTACTATATTTTATTTTATTTGTAAAAGAAGAAAATGCATTCTGGCTTGCAGAATAACACCCTGTTAGATTTTGGAGGCAGAACAGCTTTTAATATTCTCGCTGTTACCAAAAGATAACTTGGGAAATTAGGGTTAATCATGAAGGATCGAGAGCTCCACAAGCTGAGTTGAATTCCTGGAGCAGAAGGACACTAATATCCCTCTGTTAAAAGCACTTATGTTTTGCCTGTATCTTCCACCTTATCTACCCCCACTCAGAAGTAGTATGCTCCAACATTGCCCCAATAATCCTGAACAATGGACTTTTCCACTAACAAATCAGACTAGCTCACAGCTTAGGATCTCTGCTCTTGCCGTTCCTCTGCCTGGAACAGTTTCTCCCCAGTTACCACTCTAACTCCTCCCACACATCCAGTTCTTCTTCTACGCGATCTCCTCAACTCAGCCAGGTGTCACTAAGCCCCAGTAAGCCTTCCCTACCCCCTCCATCTTCCATTTTGTTTAAGTGCCCCTCCTCTGTTTGCCCATACCATACCATGTTCACCTTTCCTCTGGGACCCACAGCATTGCTCTTCTATAGTGCACCTAAATTCCAGGCTAGAGGGCAAAGACTAAATGCATTTGAGGGCAAAGAATGAATTGATTTCATCTTTGTATTCCTAGAGTCTAAAACATGCAGTAAATGTTTCTTGTTTTTGTTTTTTGTTTTGTTTTGCGGTACGCAGGCCTCTCACTGTTGTGGCCTCTTCCGTTGCGGAACACAGGCTCCGGACACGCAGGCTCAGCGGCCATGGCTCACGGGCCCAGCCGCTCTGCGGCATGTGGGATCTTCCCGGACCGGGGCACGAACCCATGTTCCCTGCATCGGCAGGCGGACTCTCAACCACTGTGCCACCAGGGAAGCCCATGGAATCTATTTTTGATAGGACCTCCAATGATGCTTATCCAAACCGAAATTTGGGAATCACTGGGCCGAAGGGCAGAATCACCTGATGTCCTGGGGTTCCTTCCAGCTTGATGACTCTCTGATTGTCTGAGCGTGGATGACATGGCGGACGGTTGGATTTGCTGGACTTCTGTGGAGACTGACTGATAGTCACTTATTTAGTCTAGAAACCGAGTCTTGGATCCTCTAGACACAAAACAGTGGATAAACATAGAATTGTTGATATTACCAGCGTGGAGTGTTTTGGAATTGGAACCCAGCATGCTGCAGGAGAAAAGAGCCATACCAAGGAGAATATATACAGTGCTTTGGACGGGAGTGCTAGACACTGCTGAGGAGTCAGCTAAAGAAGAGAAAGTATCAGCTACGTCAACCAGAGGAATGGTGTCATGGGGGCCCAGGATCCTGGGATATATAAGGCTGTGGGAAGAGGGTCACGTGGCACACGAGCAATACAGGGCACCTCAGAGCTACAACAGCATTAACAACAACAATGATGAACATTTATTAAGCTACTGGCATGTATCAGGCTTCAGTTGTACTACTAATATATCCATTCTTTAAATTAGGAAACTGCAGCTGAGTTTAACCCAAGGTCACACCATTCCTGAGTGATGGATTTAGGATTCAAATACAAGTGTGTATGACTTTAGACCTGAGGTTAAAGCAAAGGATTAGGTAAGCTGTATTCTTAGAGGAAGGAGTCATTCCCAAAGTTATCTGAAGGACGTAGTACACACACAACAGGTGAGAAGCAACCATGCTCCTACTTGGGAAGTACCTCTATGAAAGTCGCTGACTTCAGAAAAACTATACAGGGAAGGCAAGCTGAAGATGAAACCGATAGCAAGAGTTTGGGCACATGAACTGTTGAGAGAGTTTATGGTGTAAAAGGTAATTCAGAGACTCATTTGTCCTTAACAGAAGCCTTGAACTAGTAACAAACTGCTACACCAAGGGGAAAGTCTTTTATTATTGCTGTTTATAAACCAGAGAAAGTCTCTGCAACCTGGATCCCAGTTTGGCTTTAGCAAACTGCAGTTAGAGACTCAACCTGTTGGTTTCTCAAGGCATTGATCGGCAAAGTGTTACATGTTAATTATCAAGGAAATGGCCGGTGAGAATCCTCATGATGGTGAGGATTGTGAGTGACCCAGAAGCCTGGCCACAAACAGGAATGGCTCTGAGTACCCAAGAAGGCTTAGTCAAAAGAAAGGATCTTGGGGAGACGTGAGGTTTGCCTAACGGCCTGAAGTGATATCAGGGAGGAGAGTGGGTGTCTACATGTTTCTTGAGAAAATATAAGTAGCAACTATGGGTCACATCTACGAGAAAACAGATTTCATTCCCCCTTACCTAGAAACTTAGGTTAAAATTTCTAACAACCCAATAACACGGAGGACAAATTGCCTTATGGGGTAGAGAACACCCTGTCCATTGAATTAATTAATTGGAAGCCAGATGGTTTCAGGGCTATTGTAGAATGGATTCCTGTACTATGTGGGAAATTTGAAGAGATTTTTAAGTACCCATTTACTGTTTGGCTCTCCAGTCTTTCGCTGCAGTATGAATGACACCATACTAAGTTTCTTGGATGAATGATACTGCCCACCTCTGTTCCTTAAAAAATGAGAAAGATCAATAATAATACCTCCTGTTACAAATATGCAACATGCAGCTCTTATAGTGGCTGATTTACACACTTCAGAAGAAAACTTAGTGCAGGCAAGCCGGGAGTAGCCACAGTGCAAAAGAAAGACCTCTGATATGGGAATTCCACAGTTCTGAATCTGCCACCAAGAAGCTACTGTGACTGGGGACAAGGTCTCTGCATCGCCAAATCTCAAGAACTTATTTCTGAAATGAAAGTTTGAGCTCTTTTGCCTCTCGGTTTTCTCCTAGTTCTGACATTCTCTTCCCTATCCTCTTTGCCTTTATCTTTAGACAGTGTTTGCTAAATCTCAGTGAGACGGTACTAGGCATTTCCAGTCCATAAAAACCACAAGCTTTGAGACTAGGCCTTGCTGATGATGCTCCAGAAGGTATGAACAACAGAATTAACAACAGAACAACTTCTGCATTGATTGGCCTCTCTACTTCCTAATTTTTTTAGGTGTGCACAATCTTATATATGACATTTTTGCCATGTGTCGGTCATCTATGTCCCAAAATCTACAGCAAGTTTTGCAAATCTAAATGCCTAGAGAGGCAAAAATGACTGAAAAAGTCAAGTGATAACTTTGATGAACAGGGAACCCAGGTATCCTGTAAAGGGGTTCTCCCCCATTCAACTCTCATCTGTTGTTGATATGCTAGTTCAGAGTTGCTTGGTTTTCCACTTTTTAAGAGAAGGCAAATTGCAATTTTTATGGACAATCCCCTGATTTTTAAGTGATGCCAATTAATTCACATTAAGAAAAAATTTAAGGAGGCTAAGTCCTTTCTGGGGGACTTCAGTTTGTAAACTGAGGTACAAAATAATAACAACCAGTCCAATCACAATTCCAGTGCTCCCTGGGACTCCATCCTACAGTATTTCAATAGATTATTAATTTTAAAAGGGGAGGAGCAGAAGTGTGGATTGCTATCAAGGGTTTGTTTAAAACAATACTTTACATGATACACAGAAGAGCAGGCAAAAGGGCAACAAATCCAGTGAAGGAGGTGGTCTCAATTAGGAATATTTCATATATACGTATAGTATCTATATATCTTGTACCAATAGGCCTCTTTCCTTCTATGTTGCTGTAAGAATTCAACTATCAGGAGAGCGAGAACGTTCAAAGGAGGCTTCCTTCCACGCCTCCCATTTGCTGCCCCCTTGCAACTTCCACTTCAAGCTTTACAAACATTTTTAATGTCCTGAGTTTCCCCTTTCCTTCAAATTTAGACCGTTCTGCCTCAGAGCCCTCATGCATCCAATTTCCAGAGCCTGAGATACCTTCCTACTTCTTATTCTGCTAAATCAGGTTCCTGCCTTATTTCAAAAACCTGCTCAAATAAACCTTCTTAGATTAATTTTTCCACGTGGAGAATGTTCTATCACTCCGGTGATTTCCTCATTACATTTCCTTGTTATAAGCCTCTACATTTTCTCATGTGTGCCCTGCGCCCACCATTAGGTTGCCAACTTTTACAGGCAGCCTGTGTGTTCGTTATTCCCTGAGGGCACAGAGCCCTTCCACACAGAGTGGGAACTGAGGAATGCAGTTAAGCAACTTCCTATTTCTCCCAAACCTTAAAAGAGCTGCAATGACCATCTCAGACATTGAAAATAACATTGTTATTTTCAGAAAGTTTTCCTAATGTATTTTAAGAAAAGAACAGATAAGATGCATACGATAAGGAAGTGCTCTGGCTCTAGGCTTTCTTTAGCACATTTCAGGGTTATTACAACATTCTAGCATTGCCCTCCTCTTAAACAGTGTGGCTGTCTAGTATCGAAGCCTTAGGAGGTCAGGCACACTAGCTGTATCAGTATACACCCGCTGCTGAAAACCAATGCCCAGAACAGAGCCCTCGGCCAAGCAGGCTGGACCACACAGTTTGGGAGGTCAGGTTACTCAGCAAAGCAGCCAAGGGTGGCCATTAGGCTTCTCTTTGCACTTCTGCTGCAAGGGGCAGATTTTCCCAGGATTTCTGAGCAGAGGAACTTTTTACTAAAGGAACAACAGACTCATTGGAGGAGTCTCTATTTTATGATACACCACTGGTTTGGGTTGACTTTCTGCTAACCGATTACTGATCACCATTATAACTGGTCTCTGGGACAGCCTTACAAAAAGTAAGGCTTAAATGTAGTTAACCAATGCATTTCCCAACCCAGTCCTTGAAAATAGTGAGTTAGAGCAGAGTTTCTTAAAGCGTGGCCTAAGTTTATAAAACCTTAGCCATTGGAATTACTCATTAGTTTCTCAAAAGGAACATTCCTGGGGTTCACCTGAAACAGATTCTTTGGGGTGGGGCTTGAAGATGTGCATTTAAACAAGAGCAACCCAGAAGCACTGGAGCAGAGTGTAGGGAGATAATGTGACATAGAACTATCAAAAGTATAGGAAAATTGTGTAGGTCGGTTCATTATTATCATTATCCTCTCTAGTTAGATTACAGGTCCCAGGCACATGTCTCCAGAGAGCAGACACAGAGACAGGGGAAGGCAACTAGGCAAGACCCAAAGGCTTTGCTCTATTTTAGGCTCTGTCACTAAGTGTCTGTGTGGCTTTGAACAGTTCACTAACCCCTGTGGCCTTGGTTTTGGCATCCATAACTATAAGTGTGTGGGCCTATATATTTTAATGTCCTTTTTACTTCCACTTATCTCTGATTGAAATATTAAATCTGAAAATGTACAGTATAAACTGGCCTGATGGCATCTATGAGGTAATAGACTAAAAAGGTTGACAGTTTTCACAGAAGGAAAGTGTGACCCAGATACAGTGGCTGAAATTCTGCCCCAAGACCTGGTACCTTATTATCCACTGGCTGTGTATGACTTGCACCTCAGTCTCCTCATTTGCAAAATGACAATGATACTGGCTCAACCACTGCACCGGGTTCCTGAGCTGGTAGAATTTACAGAAAGACATAAACTACTCGAGTGTCTTGAAAACTATAAAATGCCAATCCAGGGGGCATATTATAAGCTGTCACCTAAAGGAGGATTAATTCAGCTGAATATCAGGTGTCGGGAGATGCTTAAATGTTTGTTGTCCAGAGTGCCATGGGAAGCTTTGGAAACTTAGGGTTCTGTTAGATGATCCTAAGGTTTGAGTGAGATGATTCCACAGAGAGCAAATGTGGCCTGATTGGCGCTGAGGGAGGGCAGGCTGTGTGCCGAGATGGGCCGGGAGCTTACACAACACTCTCTCTCTAGCATCAGACACACTTTTAGTCCCTAGAAAAGAAAGTGAACAGGAAGGGTCCCATGAGATATCTTTGGATGCTTCAAGAAGTCTAAATGCTACAATTTGGAATTCAAGGCATTCACTTCCTTTTCCAACAAAATTGAGACCCTATAGGGTAATTTCAGGCTGAGGAACTCCCAATTCTTTAAAACCTGATTGGAATTTGAGATAGTTGGAACAGGCCAAAACTCTCACTGTATGTGATGAAAAGCTTCATAAAGTAGGAGAAAGCATATGGGCTTCGGAATTAAGTTGGATTCAAACACCAGTCAGTTGTGACTCAAACTCAACCTAATTTGAGTCATTGGGCAAATTATCCAGCATCTCAGCTCCTCAGTTTCCTCATCTGTAAAACAGTAATATTATAACATCTACTCCATCAAATTGTTGTGAGTACTGACAGGAGAACGCAGTGGAATACTGAATTCTGGTGACTTTCAATAGAATGTTCCTCAGCGCTGTTCCATTCTTACATGCATTTGATCACAATCCACATTACCTGAACCCAAACTGCGAATGCAGCACATCTTGGCAACCTTCAAACACAAACAAAAATAAGCCTAAGAACCCTTGTATCTTAAGCTTTCAAAGATTAAAGATAAATGTATAAAGTAGAACAAATCGTTTCATAATTTTCTTATCATAGGCCATGTCTTGTAAAGGCCAATAAAAAAAAAAAAACCGGCTGAATCTCTGTGAATACTTCAGCCAGTCCAGAAGCCATGAAGCTTCACATCCCTGAATCCAGTTTATTTTATTTTTCTGGTGATATATCTGATTACCTTATGCATTTATTCTTTTTCTTTTATTGAAGTATAGTTGATGTACAATGTTTTGTAAGTTACAGGTGTGCAACATAGTGATTCACAATTTTTAAAGGTTATACTCTGAACCCATTTTAATCATCACTAAATTAAAAAATAGGAAGATGGTTGACAAGTCTTCCCCCGTCCCCTAACTTGGGACCTTACTAGAAATAAATATAAATTTGAGGTTTTTAAATGAATCTCAAGATTTTGTTGGTATTATCATCATACTGCAATCTTATATTTTATCCAGAATTCAAACTATAGTGTCCAAATAACAACTGTTGGGTTTTTTTTTGGTGTAACATATAACAATAATTGAGATTTTTCAGTTGTGACCTGAAGGTGTGGCATGGTCCTGACAGTTCTTCAGAAATAAAGTATTCAATTCAGTAGGATTGTATATATAATTATTTGTGGACAGCTTGCATGTTGTAGAGTAAATCTCTATGTAAGTCTTTGAGAACTTCTAACTCAGATACGTTAGATTTAGCAACTCTCATTTATCCAGACTATCTGACTAATCACAGTATTTAATTATGTTTCCATAATGGTCCCATCTATGCATTAATGAAATTCTTTATTTTGCAGTAATTTTCTTATATGTAATATAGGTGATTCCTCACAGGCACAGGAACCCAGGAAGACTTCAGGCAGGGTCTTTGGTCACCTTGGGTTTAAAATTCATAATAGAGCAATAAAACATGTTTGTTTTCCTGAACCCATGACAACGAAGACTTTACCCAAAAACCAGCTGCGGATGCCGGTTAATACAGGCACTCCGCTGACCTGAAAGAATGCAGGCAGGGTCTGTATCTTGCGCACATATTTGTTGATGGAGTACTTTTTTGGTAGAGAGGAACAAAAAATTCTGGCTTCTTCAGAGAACTGGATGCAGGCAACCCCTCCTCCAAAAGTAGTCAAAATACCACTCGGGAGAACCTTGACTTTATAAGGGAAGGCAGCTTCTGAGTCACAAAGTCTTTTCCTGCTTAATTCTCACTGGCTGGCCTGGAATGAGGCTCTGCTAAAAATGTTTCAGGCAACCGCTGATTTAGGAATTTCTGTCCTCTTTTCTAGTAACGAAATGTGTATGTGTTGTGGAAATTCTACAGATCCCTATACCTCATTCACCCCTTTTAAAGTCTTTTTCTTGGAAAGTGGATGTGGATGGAAGATTTCCCAGACATACAGAAGGAAAAGTTTCTGTCCATCAGCACTTTATATGGGTTTGGCATTTGGTGGTAAAACACTACATTATTTTATTTTTTTTCCCAGACTACATACAGATGGAAAATGTGTCTGGGTAGAAGATCTTTCTGAATAAAAAGAAACATCCCAGAAAACATAAAGGTTTAGGGGTTTGGAAAATTACTATCTACGTTGCGTTAAGATCTTTTCCCTCACATTGAATGGTGCTCAAGACAATTTAAAAGTAGGATCTTGATGGTTGAACCAACGAGTGTAATCCTAAGTGATGGGAGTGGGGGAAATTGGGACGTATTACTTCCATAAAATTAAAATAGCTTTTTCCAGTGCTTTGTTTGCCCTGCCACTTCTCTCATCTCCCGAAAAACTTTCTTGACTTTAGTGTCAAAATTCAATCTTTTTTTTTTAAAAAAAACAACAAACTGCTTTGTAAGAAACAAATATTTCCACATTCTGGTATGTTTGGGGCATCAACTGTGCCTAAACACGTTGTAACCTGAGCGTCACTCTGCCTTGATATGACTTTGATGTCTCTATTTGAAGGGAAACAACCCGCCCAGAATGGCGTATTGTCTTATTGTGCAAAGGAAACTTTTAGATCTTTTGGTTTCATCTCTCATCAACCTTTTCTGGCTGGTTTACTCCCACTCAGACTTTTCAGATCTCTGAGATGATCAACTTATTGGAAGCCTTTCCTGAACACCACACTCCCTCCCAACTAGATCTCAGTATGTACTTTAAGAGCACTCAAACTTCACCTCGTAGTACTTATCAGTATTTGTGATAGTGTATGATTCTTTCATTATACCCACCTTTCTCACTAGGCTAGGGCAGGGACCCTGACTGTTCACCACGGTATCTCCAGTGTCTATTAAGTGCCAAGGGCATAGCAGGTGCTCAGTAAACGTATCTCACGTGAATGTTGGTAAATGATCAACTCTGCCTGGACTTTGATGATGAATGAATGCCTCTAATCCTTCAGGAAATAGGCACTTTTTGCAAAATATGCTGATAGCAGACCACACTAATAACTAAAGAAAGATGAATTAAAATGCATTTCTAGTGATAGAACAGTGTTTTCAATATTCAGGGAATCCAT
Organism: Monodon monoceros; assembly: GCF_005190385.1. Classification (NCBI taxonomy): domain Eukaryota; kingdom Metazoa; phylum Chordata; class Mammalia; order Artiodactyla; family Monodontidae; genus Monodon; species Monodon monoceros. Next base: position 45,568,976 of record NW_021703781.1, read on the forward strand.
AACTTCCTTACATTTAATGTTAAAATGCAGGATATGATGCTTAAGAAAAATTTTTACTTTTATGTAAAAAAGTAAAGCTTGCAGCTTACCAGCTCTTTCTCCACTCACAGGCAAAGTCACCACTCCATTCAAGTAGATCTATTTCTCCAAGAAGCATCACTCCAATCTCCACATCCTATTCCACTCTCCCGAAACACTCTGAAATCCCAGAAGAGTCTTGCTGACCTGACTGTCCTCTCCTCTGAGTTCACTTTTGAATGCAGCAAATTGCTGAGTGTTCTCTGACTTCCATCCCCACTTTTATCCCAAGGTTTCCTTGGAGCTCAGGCCTCTGCTCCTAAGAGAGGGCATTCAGTTCGGAATGCGGGGACCATCTGAATAGAGCTAGTTCTAGCTAAAAACAACTCAGCCCTAGCAGTGAGTACTAGGGGGTGGGAAGAAGGACATCATACCAGGATATTAATATTGCATTTAGATAGTCCTGAAATTAGACACTTTGCACAGCTTTAGAATTTTCCATTTGGTATTTATGAATCCAAAAATCTGACAAAGAGATATGTCTGAATTTGTGTCTGACACTGGGATTTTACCACCAAAACACAGCAAAATGTAATGATAAACTTTGTCTTCGCTTACTCTTATCCATAAAAGGGACAAATAGTAGACATATTCCAGAGTGACGGAGTCTGATTTTTAAGCTCTTCTCAGACAACTGTGGATTGGGGCAGGAAAGGGTTTTCCAGAGCCCCTAAGCTGGAGAAGGCAGGTTCCAACCAAAAGACATAGACTTGCTGAATGGATACAGAAACAAGACCCATATATATGCTGTCTATGAGACTCCCACTTCAGATCTAGGGACACATACAGACTGAAAGTGAGGGGATGGAAAAAGATATTCCATGCAAATGGAAATCAAAAGAAAGCTGGAGTAGCAATTCTCATATCAGACAAAATAGACTCTAACATAAAGACTATTACAAGAGACAAAGAGGACACTACACAATGATCAAGGGATCAATCCAAGAAGAAGATATAACAATTGTAAATATTTATGCACCCAATATAGGAGCACCTCAATACATAAGGCAAACGCTAACAGCCATAAAAGAGGAAATCGACAGTAACACAATAATAGTAGGGGGCTTTAACACCCCACTTTCACGAATGGATAGATCACCCAAAATGAAAACAAATAAGGAAACACAAGCTTTAAGTGACACATTAGAAAAGACAGACTTAATTGATATTTATAGGACATTCTATCAAAAACAACAGAATACACTTTCTTCTCAAGTGCTCATGGAACATTCTCCAGGATAGATCATATCTTGGGTCAAAAATCAAGCCTTGGTAAATTTAAGAAAATTGAAATTGTATCAAGTATCTTTTCTGACCACAACACTATGAGACTACATATCAATTACAGGGAAAAATCTATAAAAAATATAAACACATGGAGGCTAAACAATACACTACTAAATAACCAAGAGATCACTGAAGAAATCAAAAAGGAAATCAAAAAATACCTAGAAATAAATGACAATGAAAACACGATGACCCAAAACCTATGGGATGCAGCAAAAGCAGTTCTAAGAAGGAAGTTTATAGCAATACAATTCTACCTCAAGAAACAAGAAAAATCTCAAATAAACAATCTAACCTTACACCTAAAGCAAATAGAGAAAGAAGAAGAACAACAACAAAAAAACCCCAAAGTTAGCAGAAGGAAAGAAATCATAAAGATCAGATAAGAAATAAGTGAAAAAGAAATGAAGGAAACAATAGCAAAGATCAAAAAAACTAAAAGCTGGTTCTTTGAGAAGATAAACAAAATTGACAAACCAATAGCCAGACTCATCAAGAAAAAAAGGGAGAAGACTCAAATCAACAGAATTAGAAATGAAAAAGGAGAAGTAACAACTGATATTGCAGAAATACAAAGGATCATGAGAGATTTCTACAAGCAACTATATGCCACTAAAATGGACAACCTGGAAGAAATGGACAAATTCTTAGAAAAGCACAACCTTCCAAGACTGAACCAGGAAGAAATAGAAAATATGAACAGACCAATCACAAGCACTGAAATTGAAACTGTGACTAAAAATCTTCCAACAAACAAAAGCCCAGGACCAGATGGCTTCACAGGCAAATTCTATCAAACATTTAGAGGAGAGCTAACACCTATCCTTCTCAAACTCTTCCAAAATGTAGCAGAGGGAGGAACACTCCCAAACTCATTCTACAAGGCCACCATCACCCTGATACCAAAACCATCACCCTGATACCAAAACCAGACAAAGATGTCACAAAGAAAGAAAACTACAGGCCAATATCACTGATGAACATAGATGCAAAAATCCTCAACAAAATACTAGCAAACAGAATCCAACAGCACATTAAAAGGATCATACACCATGATCAAGTGGAGTCTATCCCAGGAATGCAAGGATTCTTCAATACACACAAATCAATCAATGTGATACACCATATTAACAAATTGAAGGATAAAAACCATATTATAATCTCAATAGATACAGAAAAAGCTTTTGACAAAATTCAACACCCATTTATGATAAAAACTCTCCAGAAGGTGGGCATAGAGGGAACCTACCTCAACATACTAAAGGCCATATATGACAAACCCACAGCCAACATTGTTCTCAATGGTGAAAAACTGAAACCATTTCCACTAAGATCAGGAACAAGAGAAGGTTGCCCACTCTCACCACTACTATTCAACATAGTTTTGGAAGTTTTAGCCACAGCAATCAGAGAAGAAAAAGAAATAAAAGGAATTGAAATTGGAAAAGAAGACAGTAAGGCTGTCACTGTTTGCAGATGACATGATATTATACACAGAGAATCCTAAAGACACTACCAGAAAACTAAAGTAGCTAATCAATGAATTTGGTAAAGTAGCAGGATACATAATTAATGCACAGAAATCTCTTGCATTCCTTTACACTAATGATGAAAAATCTGAAAGAGAAATTAAAGAAACACTCCCCCTTACCATTGCAACAAAAAGAATAAAATACCTAGGAATAAACCTACCTAAGGAGACAAAAGACCTGTATGCAGAAAACTATGAAACTGATGAAGGAAATTAAAGAAGATACAAACAGATGGAGTGATATACCATGTTCTTGGATTGGAAGAATCAACACTGTGAAAATGACTATACTACCCAAAGCTATCTACAGATTCAGTGCAATCCCTATCAAACTACCAATGGCATTTTTCACAAAAACAGAACAAAAAATTTCACAATTTGTATGGAAACACAAAAGACCCCGAATAGCCAAAGCAATCTTGAGAAAGAAAAACGGAGCTGAAGGAATCAGGCTCCCTGACTTCAGACTATACTACAGAGCTACAGTAATCAAGACAGTATGGTACTGGCACAAAAACAGAAATATAGATCAATGGAACAGGATAGAAAGCCCAGAGATAAACCCATGCACATATGGTCACTTTATCTTTGATAAAGGAGGCAAAAATATACCATGGAGAAAAGAAAGCCTCTTCAATAATTAGTGCTGGGAAAGCTACATGTAAAAGAATGAAATGAGAACACTCCATAACACGGTATACAAAAATAAACTCAAAATGGATTAAAGACCTAAATGTAAGGCCAGACACTATAAAACTCTTAGAAGAAAACATAGGCAGAATACTCTATGACATAAATCACAGCACGATCCTTTTGACCCACCTCCTTGAAAAATGGAAATAAAAACAAAAATAAACAAATGGGACCTAATGAATCTTAAAAACTTTTGCACAGCAAAGGAAACCATAAAGAAGACAAAAAGACAAGCATCAGGATGGGAGAAAATATTTGCAAACGAAGCAATTGAGAAAGGATTAATCTCCAAAATATACAAACAGCTCATGCAGCTCAATATCAGAAAAACAACCCAATCCAAAAATGGGCAGAAGACCTAAGTAGACATTTCTCCAAAGAAGATACACAAACTGCCAACAAACACATGAACGGATGCTCATCATCACTAATCATTAGAGAAATGCAAATCAAAATTAGAATGAGGTATCACCTCACACCAGTCAGAATGACCATCATCAAAAAATCTACAAACAATAAATGCAGGAGAGGGTGTGGAGAAAAGGGAACCCTCTTGCACTGTTGGTGGGAATGTAAATTGCTACAGCCACTATGGAGAACAGTATGGAGGTTCCTTAAAAAACTAAAAATAGAACTACCATATGACCCAGCAATCCCACTACTGGGCATATACCCTGAGAATACCATAATTCAAAAAGAGTCATGTACCACAATGTTCATTGCAGCTCTATTTACAATACCCAGGACATGGAAGCAACCTAAGTCCATCGACAGAGGAATGGATAAAGAAGATGTGGCACATATATACAATGGAATACTACTCAGCCATAAAAAGAAACTGAGTTACTTGTGGTGAAGTGGGTGGACCTAGAGTCTGTTGTACAGAGTGAAGTACAAACAGCTTTGAAGTCAGAAAGATAAAAACAAACACCGTGTGCTAACACTTAAATATGGAATCTAAATAAATCTACCTAGGGGCAGGACAGGAATATAGACACAGGTGTAGAGAATGGGCTTGAGGACACAGGGAGGGGGAAGAGTAAGCTCGGATGAAGTGAGAGAGTGGCATTGACATATATACGCTACCAAATGTAAAAGAGATAGCTAGTGGGAAGCAGCTGCACAGCACAGGGAGATCAGCTCGGTGTTTTGTGACCACCTAGTGGGGTGGGATAGGGAGGGTGGGAGGGAGATGCCAGAGGGAGAGGATATGGGGATATATGTATACATACAGCTGATTGTTATACAGCAGAAACTAACACAGCATTGTAAAGCAATTATGCTCCAATAAAGATGTTAAGAAAAAAAAATAATAACCCTTCCATTGTAGTGATCTAATTCAAGATTTTGGTTCTCAAGTTCTGTAATTCTATAGTTAAAATACACTTCCTCTTCAGTGATTTGAAAATGACTAACATTATCTGTAATGAATGCTGAAGTCATTATGATTCAGCGACATTATGTTAAAATGTATTATTTTTAAATGTATGGTAAGTATTGAGACTGATTGTAATTTTAATTGAATACAATTGTGTTCTCTTGGCATTTTAAAATGTATATCCATAATTAAGAAATTATGATAGAAAGAAAATGTTGAACAGAATTCCTTGAAAATGTTTCATTAAATAAAGCAAAATGTAAATGTCCAGGCACTTGGGTAGAATTGAGGTTTGAAAATTAAATAATTATTTCTTTTGTCAAACATTATTAGACCCTCTTAGAGGCTTAAATCAATACTATGTTTGTAGAAGAGGTTTACATTGAGATGCTTGACTCTGGTTTAGGGAGTTTTGCCTATGTCCCCTAGATTCCTTTGAATAAGCAGCAAAATGTTCTCCGGATCCCAAAGGAAAAACTTATTCCAGACATCTTCAGCATTGAATGAATTAACACTTCTGTGGACTGAATTATTAAAAAACTAAAAGGAATCTTGACTCACACTTTCACATAAATAGGTGAAGCTGAGAAAACAACTGTCAATACACTTGTTGAAACTGCACACATCTGCACGAGCCTGTTTCCTGTGGACACTGGGAGAGCTCGTGCACACCTCATCCAACCTGTCAGCTGGTGGAAGGAGAGAGAAAAGACTCTGCTCTATTGGTACCAACCACAGAGGAAGGAAGACATGAAAGCTGTCAGGCTTCTGCTGAGAGCTAGTCACCAGTCAGGCCCGGTCCATTTGCACTAAAGCTCCAGCTCACCCTACTGCCAGGGAACCTAGAAGTCCCAGGGTATCTGGGGACCACCCTGGGAAGGGGATTTTATTAAAGCAGGCCTTCTCTCCCATGAACACACAGTAAATTGTGCCACTCCTGGCAGCAGCTTCTCCATAAATCCTTCTATGGTACCTGAAGCTATTATAGAAGCAACCCTCTGTCCTCTTGAATCTCTTAGCAATTTTGCCTTTCTTATACTAATAATAACACGAATAGGAACTCATGTTCATCAAGAAATGACTATGTGTCAGATTCTGTGCAACATCCTTTCCATGAATTACCTCTACCTTCATAACAAGAATATAAAGTGCTTTCTGTTGTTAACATCTTCTTTTTACCAAACTAAAAGCTCAGAAAAACTAAGTAACTGTTCCATAACCACCTACTTAATGTTTGTGGAGTCAGAATTTGACTTCCAGAATCCATGTTATGAGCCCATAGATTATACTGGCTGCCTCTGTTCTTCTAGGAGACAGGACCCATGTCCTGTCCATCTCTACATCCTAAGTCTTCCCTTTCTCCTGCCGCTGCAAAGGTAGAGACTTGCCCAAAATGCAATACATAGTTTTAGAATTAAAGCCCAGAAGTGAATTGGTCTTCAGTTTCACTTCTGGGTGGGGACAGGCTGGCTTGTTATTACTTCCTCATTGAGGGACATGAAAGGGTCATGTAGCAATGTGAACTATTTGGGTACAGAATTGAAAGAAAAAAAATTTCCTCCATGTACCTTCAGAATTATAAACCAAGTGAAAACCAAACCGTGGTTGATAGTCAGGGTAACCTAGAAAGTTCCCCTTCTCCCTCATCCTGTTTAATAAAGCAAATCTGTTTTCACTTGGCCACCCCACTGTATACACCCAGAATTCTACCATCTTCCATAAGACAACAGTAGAGAAAGGCCCTTTGATACAAGTGAGCCTTTGAAAGCGGTCAGTACGGGAAAATGTGGTTTGTACAGACAAAAGTTTCAGTCCTAAGAGGATGCCGGCACCCGACACTCTCCCAGAGCAGACCTGAGGACACAGCACTTTCCTTGTCCTGATGTTCATCCACACGAAGCCAATCGTCCTTCTGCCTCTTCTGTGCATTGCAGGAAAAAGTAGGATGACCAGAAGCAGAGAAAGGAGAAGAACAAAATGTGCGTCAAAAAAATGGGCATTGGGCTTCCCTGGTGGCGCAGTGGTTGAGAGTTCGCCTGCCGATACAGGGGACACGGATTCGTGCCCCGGTCCGGGAGGATCCCACATGCTGCAGAGCGGCTGGGCCCGTGAGCCATGGCCGCTGAGCCTGCGCGTCCGGAGCCTGTGCTCCGCAACGGGAGAGGCCACAGCAGTGAGAGGCCTGCGTACCGGAAAAAAAAAAGAAAAGAAAAGAAAAATAAGAATTATTGTCTTTTTATAAGCTCTTCTTCCTGTAGGTACACATTCTTCCAGGCACTAAAAAAGTGTTCACGGGGCTTCCCTGGTGGCGCAGTGGTTGAGAGTCCGCCTGCCGATGCAGGGGACACGGGTTCGTGCCCCGGTCCGGGAAGATCCCACATGCCGCGGAGCGGCTGGGCCCGTGAGCCATGGCCGCTGAGCCTGCGCGTCCGGAGCCTGTGCTCCGTAATGGGAAAGGCCACAACAGTGAGAGGCCCGCGTGCCGCAAAAAAAAAAAAGAAAAAAAAAAGGGCACTGGTGAGAAAAAAAAACATGCTATTTTATGTTTAGGAACACGGTCCAATGTCTGAAACACTGGAAAACGGAGAAAAACGAGCACAATTCAAATTATAGATTCTTTAGCTGATATTAAGCCAGTTCTAATGGGCTGCACGGGTGTGTGTGCGTTGGCGTGGGCGACAGAGAGGGGGGAGGTGAAAGCTGAGATAAAGGGAAGAAAAAAATGGGGTCAGTGAGTTTCCAGGCTCTGCAGCAGAGAGGTTTGGCAGCCTTGGCTCCTAAGGAAGCCAGGCCTTGTGATTCATCACAGGCCAGATTCCTGCTGACTTCAAAGAGAGATGTTCACGAGAAGATGCCAGCTTTCAGGAGGGAGGAAAGTCTGGTCAAGGAATTGTCATGAACCCTTACAATGTAGGCTCCTCATCTTGAGATGATATTAAACTCTGGTTAGTGTAGTAGTCATAAGCCTAGCAAAGAATGGGAAAGAGAACATAATGGTCTCGGGCTGAGGCATCTCTCTCTTTCCCTCTCTGTCTCTCTGCTTTTCTATTGTTGATGATGACATTGTTGTTTATCTTAACATGTCTGCAAACCCTGAGTTTTGGGAAAAGACAGCATGGATGTAATTATTTTGATCTTTCTGTCAAAAATCAGGACAAAATTAAAACCTCATTCAATCAGAAAAGGTTAAAGGGGCTTGACCTTATAATTTGCTAGCCATCTGGTAGTGCCTCTACAATCAAATGCCAGGTGAGGCCATGCAGAAACAGCAAAAGCCATTTCCAGTACCTGTGTCCTCATCACACACCTCCTCATACAGTAGAGAGTGCTTGGGAGACTTTGGGGGTAGGCCCTGGCAATACAGAATAGTAAAAGTTACACTTCCTACTTGTAAGGAGCTTCGAATCTAATTATGGAGATTGACAGACAGAAACAGCAAAGCAGAGTTGCAAAGTCTGTGGGTTCTGAAGACATCCAGATGGGCCCACAGACTAGAGAGGGCTTATTTCCACTTGAAATTTTATTTTATGTTTCAGTTTGTTCACTGCCTCCAATTTCCTCACCTTTATGGTTTAGATGAAAATTGAAGAGCTCAGTTTTAGGCACATGAAGAGTTTGAGGTGACGACTGGAAAATGAGAAGGAACGTAGCCTAAGTCAGAGCATGAGGTAGAGATTTGAAAGTCGTCTGGAAAGAGGTGATGGTCAAAGCTTTAGGGCATCTTTGAGAAAGTGAGGGGAACAGAGGGCTGAGGAGAGCATTCATACAAGCAACAGGAGGTCAAGCATAACCGGTGTGAAGATGGCAGGGTAGGGGGAGGACCAGAACAGTGGTGTCTGGTGAACCAAAGGAGATAAGTGTTTCTCAGGCCAGGGGAGGCCAAGGCTGACTATTATAATCACTCTGTAAAATCCATGAAGGCAGGGACCACACTTGTCTGGCTCATTGCTATTCCCAGGGCCTAGTACAGCCCATGCCACAAACTAGATACTCATTGATATTCACTTAATGAAGATTGTTGGGATCCAGACTTCAGCTCAAAGTCTCTGTTCCAAGACAGTAGAAAAGGATGCCCTTCTCTCAAGCAACTTGTTTTGTGATTAGCAATGTGTCTGGTGCCAAATAAAGTCAAGTCCATTTATTAGGCAAAGATAAGTAAGAGTGGGGTAGTTCAGTTTCAAGTTGATATGGATTTATCTGAAGTGTAAAGTTTTAAAAAGAGATAATTTTCACAGGCTCCAGATATGAAACTCAGTCTCACTCAGTCTTCAAAAGTGCTGAGAGGAACCCTCTTGCACTGCTGGTGGGAATGTAAATTGCTACAGCCACTATGGAGAACAGTATGGAGGTTCCTTAAAAAACTAAAAATAGAACTACCATATGACCCAGCAATCCCACTACTGGGCATATACCCTGAGAAAACCATAATTCAAAAAGAGTCACGTACCACAATGTTCACTGCAGCACTATTTACAATAGTCAGGACATGGAAGCAACCCAAGTGTCCATCGACAGATGAATGGATAAAGATGTGGCACATATACACAATGGAATATTACTCAGCCATAAAAAGAAATGAAATTGAATTATCTGTAGTGAGATCTGTAGTGAGAGTCCATCTAGTGGATGGACCTAGAGTCTGTCGTACAGAGTGAAGTAAGTCAGAAAGAGAAAAACAAATATTGTATGCTAACACATAAATATGGCATCTAAAAAAAATGGTTCTGATGAACCTGGGGCAGGACAGGAATAAAGACGCAGACGTAGAGAATGGACTTGAGGACACGGCGAGGGGGAAGGGTAAGCTGGGACAAAGTGAGAGAGTGGAGTGGACATATATACACTACCAAACGTAAAATAGATAGCTAGTGGGAAGCAGCTGCATGGCACAGGGAGTTCAGCTCGGTGCTTTGCGACCACCTGGAGGGGTGGGATAAGGAGGGTGGGATGGTGGGAGACGCAAGAGGGAGGGGATATGGGGCTATACATATGCATATAGCTGATTCATTTTGTTATACGGCAGAAACTAACACAACACCGTAAAGCAATTATACTCCAATAAAGATGTTAAAAATAAATAAATAAAACGATGAAAAAGAAAAGAAAGTGCTGAGAAAGTTCTACATTTGGAAAGGTCGCAATGGGGTGAAGCAAGTCAGGGAAGGCTACGAGTTTTCAATTTTGTCTTATGTGATAATTGGGATTTGGATTGTCAAAGTGGAGGAAGAGGGTCCTTCCAGAGGGGCAGTTTGATGACAGGGTGGGGAGAGGGTGTGGGGAGGCCAACTGCCAGGAAGTCAGCAAAAGCAAAGGGCAAAAGACAGTACACCATCAAAGAGGGAGTGGGGTCAGTTGACAGAGGGGTAAGACAGGTGGTCCAACCCAGCTCTAACATACACTGGCGTGCGATACTCAGGCAAGTTACTTAAATTCACCACGCCTAAGGTTCTTAACCTGTAAAATGAGGATAATCTTAAATCGTAAGATATTAGGATCAAATAAGATTGTGCATAAAGCGCTTACTAGTGCAGTTAAACTCTTCATAAATGTTAGTAATGTGTCAATCATTGGGCTGAGAGAGGAAATGTTTCTTTTGAAGAAATTGGCCAATGCTTTATCCTTCATCATTGTGGTTTATGAACTTTCGTTCTACTGACAAACATGAAAAGAAGATAGGAAATTCTATTTTGCATGAGGGCTAGACTAGTATCTAAGGAAAAGAAAGCAAAATGAAGATATGCAATCCCACAGTGTGGGGAAGCCCCAAGCGAAAGCAAGGGAGGGATATTTTCCAATTCCATCCAGTGTCTACTTTGTTAATAAGGCCACAAAGAGGTAGATGGGCAGAGATGGGAGACATGAGGTCATAGGAAGAGGGAACTGTGAGAGAGGTAGGAAAGGTGAGGTGGGGAAAAGGGTAGGAAAAACTTAGGGAAGGTATTTTAGACCCTTTCAGAAAGAGTCCCAGAACCAGATAATATATGTTCTAGTCTGTGCTCTGGTGTATGCAAAGGTTTCCGATTGGCCCTATATTAAAAAATAAAAATAAAATAAAAAGCAAGAGGCAAACTCTCATTCACTAAAAAGGTGGTAGATATTAAGATATTGTGCAAAGAGCACAGGCTTTAGAGTCAGACAGACCTGGGTCCCTTACTTGCCTTGAGAATTTGATCAAGGTACCTGCTTATGTGAATAAGAAAAGAATGAATATATGTATATGTATAACTGAATCACTTTGCTGTACACCTGAAACTAACACAACATTGTAAATCAACTATACTCCAATACAATAAAAGTAAATAAATCAAAAATTTTTTAAAAGTTAGTCTTTCGTTGTAGATGCGGGTAGAATTAAATGAGATAATATATGGAAAAGGGTCTGATGCATAGCAAATGCTCAGTTAGCTAGTATGTGCTGGCTCAGGAAGAGGGAAGCACACTGTTAAATGTAAGAAGCAACTGTTTGGTTCATATTCCAGCTCTACAATTTACTCACTATGTGACAAGTGCAAGATCCTTAACCACTTTGGGCCTCACTTTATTGCACCTATATGATGGGTATAAGAAAGACCTATCTCTCGGGATTTTTATTAGCATTAAATGACATGATATTTATAAAACCCTTAGAATAGTACCTGGCTCATATTAAATGCTCTAAATGTGTTAGATATTATCATTAAAAGGTAATCAAAAGCTGCACGTGTACTAAGTTTAACATAAAAAAATTTTTACATGGGAGATCCAATGTGGGTTTGTTTTTTTGAGAAGGGGAGAGTAAGACATAAAAGGCAGAGTATGTGGCACCGAACTGTGAGATACATGTCCCCATGACAGAAATAAAGAAGGCAGAGATTCCCTGAGGGGGGAATTTATGGACATTTATGGTCATATTATTCTGATTGGCTGAGGGGATCAGCAGGCTTCTTGCCAGTTTTCTTTCTGTTCACGGAAATAAAAGCTCAGTGTGTTTGAAAATGAACTAAGTTTTTTTTTCCCCTTCTTTCTCTTGATAGAAAGGATTTATTTATGTAGTCAGGGCAGACTTGTTTCTGCTAAGTGAAAATTTGGCCTAGGGAGTATAAGAATAAGCTAAGTGGAAACCGGATAAAAATATGTTTATTATGACATTATTTGGTTTGTTGACTTCCCTACATTCCCTACCTAATACCATAAAAGAAATCCTCAAATAATAATACAGCTGGTCAAAATGTTAAAAGTGGAGTCAGCTTGTTTGTATCTGTATGAGATCAGACAACTGGACTGATGGCTGGTTTCCCTGAGCTGATTACCTTGCCAACGCAAGGGTCCTCTCCAGCTGTGCCATCTACATCTTGTAGGAGCTTGTGAGAAATGCAGAATCTCATGCTTCTCTTCAGATCTACTGCATCAGAATCTGAATTTTAATAAAATCACCAGATTTATCTCCATATGAAGGTTTGGAAAGCATTGAGTTAGGGTGTGGAGTTATGGCCACACAATCTTAATCATTACAGTCTTCATTTCAATCCAATTGACATGGGCAAGAGCTATGATTCTTAGAAGGGGCAAATGGATATAAAGACAGCAAAATTTCTTACTTGATAGAATCACTCAGTACAATAAAGAGTACCCTTAACTCATGAAGTCTTAGGAAATAAAGCCTGAAATTGAAGAAAATAAAATGATAAAAGTATGACATTAATCAATGGGAAACCATGTGTTCAACAGAACCACAAAACAATCAGGTTCTGTACTTGCTTAGAGAGTTTATGTCTTGATCATAAGGCCATTGATGTAACTTGTTTGAAGAGGAAGTAGATTCAGCATGGACTTCAGAACTTCACCTCGGCTACCACATAACCGTGTGACTTTGGGTAAGTTGCTATAACAAGTTTCTTGTCTATGAAATGGGATGGTAACAGGACCTACTTCATGGGGTAGTTATGAGGCTTAGATGAGTTAATAGGAAGGCGAAGAACGCACAAATGTCTGTGTTAAGATTAGTTATTATTAAGCGTTAGACATTACTATTAACATCTGTTTATGTATAGCTGATTCACTCTGTTATACAGCAGAAACTAACACACCATTGTAAAGCAATTATACTCCAATAAAGATGTTAAAAAATCTAATTAATATTATTGGCTATTATCATGAATAATACCTTAGTTTTGTTGGATTTCACATTCCTTTCTCCTTAAACAATTCTCCCCAACATATTTTCATGGTTTAAATAAAAATAAGTTTGAAGAAAAATTTTAAAGCCCCTTGGATGACTTGGAAATTCCAAGATTTCAAAGCCAGGTGAGTGGGCGATGCCTGCTTTGTATCTTTGCTCAGTCTCAGTCTCTCCAAACCCAGCATACTCATACCCACTACAACACTTGGGAGAGTCTTCTAGAGAACCATCCTTCCTAGAAAGTGGTGTGTATATGGGAGGAGAGGATGCTTAGAAATTTAAAACAATTTTAAATCATATATCCATGACACCCTCCCTTTTTGGGCATTTCTCATTATGGGTTTGAACAACTTTGTAATAATCACTGAGGCACATCACAAAGCAAGTTATTAAGATCTTTGTTCTTTGTCAATACCCATTTGGTGGACTTGAACCAGCAAATGAACCACAGACATAGCACAAACTGGGCATGCAATTTGCATTTAGTTCTTCATGAAACCTTTGGGCCTGTCTAAATGGTCAAGTCACATATGAAGAGAGAGACCTGATCAGAGCCAACAATAGATGATAATGAGAACGAGGAGCCTGAGCCAATGATTTCTTTTTATTTCTTTTCCAAAAAGTTTAAAATATACTGTTTCCTTTGTGGAGAAGCCAAGATGAGGGGCTGCAGGCAATGTTTATGCTCTCTGACCTGGTGAAGAAGGAAAAGCAGTACAGATAAATAAAAGGGCACCAATGTCGGTAACTTTGGGCCAAGGCCACATAGTTGTTACCTACGAAAGGTGTTGGTGATCACGTAGTCTTGAGAGGACATTTGCACATTGCAAAAATTAAAATAATATTACAAAATACAGGACCAACTCCCAGACAAATCATTATCACAGCAAGCACTTAGGTTTGCCAGGTGAGAAAATTAAGGCTGAACGAGGTTAAATATTATGCAAAGCTTCTCACAGCTAGTGAAGTAACTGAACTAGGATTTAAATCCATGGGTCTATCCTCCTGACTCTTCTGTATTAGTTGACTAAGGCCATCCTCTGCAGAAAACCATCTACTTCTTCCTTCTCTCCAGGTGCTCTGTGCTCCAAATTAGCCTCCTGTTCCCCTATCATCTCTCCTCTAATACCTCACTCTGCATTTTCTCTCTAGCTTTACAGGACTTGCTGTAACCCTCCCCTCTTCCGCATCCATCATCTCCCTTGATCTGTCACTCAGCCTGTTCTAATAGGGAAAGGTTTGTGCCCTGGTGGAGGGTTGCCCCCAATCACACTCCTCCAGCACTAGATGGGGCTTAACAGGCAATGACTGTCCCTAACCCCATGCTGCTCTGACATCTCTTGCTGTCGACATTACCTAGAGATGGGCCTGAGGTCCAGGTTTGCTGGTCTTTTCTCTGGCTGTCATTCTGGAGGCAGAGAGGAAGGCTAAAGCAGAGACTTTCATGTCTTAGGCCAACCTTTCCAGAAGTGTAGTGGTACCCTTACCACAGGTGGTTTGGGAAACATTCTTAGTGGTACGCAGGCAAATATTTTGTTTCAATGGTTGTGTATTTATTTTTATGGATACCTTCTATCTTTGGTAAGGAATGCTGATTTTCCATTTATAGTTACAAAGTAATGCTTTGCTTTTAAAAATAAATTACTTAAGAAACAAAGCAAGTTGACTTAAAAATATATATTAGTTAAATGAAAGTACAAGTGGACCACAGATATGGCAAAATGTAGACTGAGGCTTAAGAAGTATAGCCTTAAAATAAGCCTTAAATCTCATCTACCCCAGATTAGCACTTCTTGAAAAGTGGTCCCTACCTTTTCGTGTGTCGGTTCTGAACACCTTGGGTGGGCCCGGGCCCACTTTTCGTGTGTGGATTCATAGAAAATCTGTGCCTTCAGGGCACTCAGGGGAGGAGTGCCCAACTGGATTACAAAATCAGGCCCTACAGAAGAGCTGTTTTCTCCAACTACTTGCTTCTCAGGGTGCTCGCTGCGTCCTAGCCACTGCAGTCTAAATGCTCTCTAATCCATTGTCTTTTTCAAGTTCTTGCTAAAGAGGTAGGTTAATATACCAGTTTTCACGGTGGGAGACATTGGGAGATTGAGTAACTTGCTCCACATCCCAGGGCCAAGCTTTCCAGCTTCTGTCAGCCAGGCTCCAAGCACTTTTCCTTGGAGAAAAAGGAAAAGTACCTTCCTGTACCTTTGGGCCCATGAACACACTCATATAGGAAATAATATAGGAAAGTGGTTGTAAGCTACTTTCTTTCTACCTGAACTGTGACCCCAGTTAGCAACCTGTCCTGTGACGGCACCTCATTTAGGAAGAGCAGTGCCAAAGTAGTAAGTAGTATTTATTGAGTGTGCTAGGTGCTTTGTATATGTCATTTCTTTATCCCTGAGAGAAATAAGATCTTCTCTGGGAGATGAAAATGTCTCAGTGATCAGGTTCACAGATTACATACCCAAATCAAAACATTCCCTCTTCTTTCTTCCATTTCCCAAGAACTCAAATATATTTCTATTCATGGATGGAAACAGTATTCAATTTTCTTCATCACTTGGCTGATGTGGTATCTGGTGCCCTCTAGCTATAGAAAAATTCTTTGGTAGAAGTGATGCGCTAGATCTTCCGCCATCTCCACAGGCTTGTTTAGGCCTTTATCCTTACTTGAGCCTGAAACTGCAACAGTCCATTTGTAACAACTAATTTTGATAACAGAGAGTTTCTTACACTGATTATAAGCTCTGATGACATAGTAGTTAAGATTCTTTTAGCTGTAAGAAGCAAACACTGAGAATGTACTGAGCCAGGTAACTGTGGGTAGTCTAGGTTTCAATTTCAGGACTAAATCAATCCAGGACTCAGGCGACACTACTAGGCTTAGCCTCTCAGTGTGGTTTTCTCTCAGAGTGGGTTGACTCTGTCTCCAGCTCTGGCAGGAACCACCTCACCATTTCCACACTTCAAATATTCCCACTTCAAATGCAGTGGAGAAAAAAAAAAAAAGAGTTTGTGTCCCACTGTTTCCAGGAAAGCTCACGACAGAATGTGATATGCTGGTTGCCTTAACCAACTGGGATTCCCTGTCTTCCTCTCCCCTCACTACATACACACACAGGCCCTGGGACTGGTGTCAATGCCACTGTGATGGTTAATCCTATGTTGACACATAGGATGATGTGTCACTCTGATTAGGCCACAGTACCCAAACAGTTGGTACTATCTGAGGTGTTTCTAGGTGTATTTCTTGAATGGGATTAATATTTAAATCAATAGACTTTGAGTAAAGCAGTTGCCCTCCATAGTGTGGGTAGGCCTCATCCAGTCAATGGAAGGCCTTAAGAAAAGGAGTGACCTCTCTTGAGAGAAAGGGAATTCTGCCAGCAGATGGTCTTTGGACGAGAACTGCAATTCTTCCCTGGGTTTCCAGCCTGCTTAACCTGCCCTGCACATTTTGGACTTGCCAGCCTACATAATCAAATAAAACAATGCCTTACATCTTTCTCTCTATATATATACATAGGTCTATCTATCTATCTATCTATAGGTAGATAGATAGATAAATAGATAGATCTAGCTATATAGATCTTGATATCTGTCTATATATATCCTATTGTGTTTGTTTTTCTAGAGAATCCTGACAAGTACAACCACCCACATCAAATAGCTAAGAAGAGGGAAGAGGAACAAAGGCAACTTAGAGACGCTATTACCAGGAAGAAGGGGAAAAGATGTAGGATAAACAATCATGAATGTGCACTGCAAGTGGGGATTATTAAAATCAATTTGTTGCCATTTAGTGAGAGCAGTTTTTTTGATAACAATTTTTAAAACATTCGTGGAGAAGAAATAAAAGTAGTCTTGATGGTAAAAAGGTATTGGGGGTTTTCTTCCTCCCAGCTTTTTAAAATAGGCAGATGCGTGTTTAAATGTTACTCAGAAGGAAATGTTCAATGGCAAGGATATCTTTAGAGTAGAACAGGCTTTAACTCATATGGTGTGGTTTCAGTAAAATCAGGACGGTTGTCCAGAGTATCTCCCACATCTGGTAGAGTGCCAGAAATTCTGTTATTAAAATTGTATTTCTTTGCCCTTGAAGGCTTGGAGGCCCATAGGAATGCATTGTTAAATAAAAATAACCATTAGAGATGTCTGAACTGTTTCTCGCAGAACACCAGCGTTCCTAAGGTGGTCATTCAGAAGGTGTTCTTCAAAGGACTCTATAAAGAAGACAGAGGCTGGGGAACAGTATATATCATAGCCCCCTCTTAGACAGTCACAGTGCATATTAGCATATTGAAGGCTCTGAGAAGTCTTGGATTAAGAGACCTGTTTAAATTAACCCAGAATTTTCTAAAATCATTTGATCATGAAACGCATTCTTCCCCACAAAGCATCTATAATTATTTCATTGAACTTGAGGGTAATTGGGTGGAGGGGGGCAGAGCGGGTTAGAAGGAGCAGGGCCTCAGGAACAAGAATATCGAAGTTTAATTCCTAGATCTGCTATTTATTAACTAACCAAATGGCCAATGTTGCTTAAACTTTTTTGGCTACAATTCTTTATTTATAAAGTAAGTTTAATAATCACCTACCTCACTGGATTAAAATGGTAAATATTAAGTAAGGAAGAACCATTTGTAAAAGTTTCTGGCTCATGATTCACTCATGAGATGCTGATTTTGTCAACTGTTCTCTCTGTCTCTCTCTTTCTCTCTATCCTCCCTCCCTTCCTCCCTCCTTTCTTCCCTTCCTTCCTTTTATGATTCTTTTTTAATTTCAATAAACTTTTAAATTTCAGAACAGTTTTAGGTTTACAGAAAAGTTGCAAAGATAATACACAGTCTCTCCACATCCCACACACACCCCCAACTTCCTGGCTCCAGCCCCCCACCATTCACTTCTTTTTGTGTCTGTTTTGGGCTGGGAACTGTAGGAACCGGACTGGCCAGCCAGGGTCTTCTTCACAGCACTATCAATCTGCAGGGAGATGAGCAGAGACAGGTAAATCCATATCTGCAAGACTGGGCCATGAGGGCAGTGCAAAACACCAGGTGAGTGAAAGCATTTAGGAGGGTGACCTCACCCAGACTTGGGAGCCTGGAAAGGCTACCAGAAGAAAATGTCCACAGAGAGGGAGTCTGATGGATGAGGAATGAGCCAGGCAAAGGGAGGGAAAGGAGAGTGTTCCTCATGGGATACAGCCATCTGGGAAGGAAGAAGAGTACCTGAGTGAGGGTGTAAAGCATAGTGAAGGATGCCGAGGAAATACCGCTTCACTGGTGCCCAGCCTAGGAACTACTTTCAGAGTCATGCTCCTTGATGATGTCATTATACAAACTTCCTTCTGTAAAATTCTTGCAGAACTGGCTAAACAGACAGATCAACTTTTCCAAAACAATAGTGACTTCGAGCTGTTAACCAAAGCACTAAAGTACTACTTTTTTTTTTTTTTTTTTTAAGAAAATTCGCCAGGAAATAATGAGTAACAAAAGAGGGGAAGTAATTGTGAACTTCTAATACAGCTGGAGCTGTGTGATTTGTTTTGGGAGTTAGCTTTGTACTCCTCTTGAGAAATAAAAGGTAAGGGGTCCGTCCTCTTCGGAATCCCCATAGCACAATATCTGAAACTTTTCGTTCGGTAACTCTCACTACATACACTAGTCCGGGGACTCCTGTGAGCCTCTCAGGTCACCACCACAACACGTGGCGCTGAGGGAAGACTGGGTCTTTTCTGAGAATCCCAGCAGTTAGCCGAGGCTTCTGCACGGAGGCAGGATGTCTGCGCTGTGCACCCCAGTCCTCCCCAGCCTTTCCAGTTTAAACTGCGGAAGAGTATAGAAAGGACATCAAGCCCGCTCTCAAGATCCTCACCTGATATAGGCATGCCAGCCGACTGCGGAAACGCCCGCAACGGGGAATGCCCGTTTGTGTAACAAATCCCCACTCCCGGCTCTACAACCCCGTCACCACCCCCACCCCCACCCCGCCCCGTGCGCGCGCAGGCTGAATCGACGGCGCCCTCCCCCACCCAGGCGTTCCTCAGCAAAGCTTCCTCCTCCAACCCCGGCTCCCCCCCGACCCCGGGCCCGGGGACCTTTCTTTAAGTCTTTTCGGGTCTCTCAGAAGAGACAGGCGGGTGCTCGGAGACGCTGCTGGAGAAAGAGAAAAGCGCTACCGGAGTAACTGTGCGTGAGCGCCCCGGGGCGGGTTGCGGCGGGAACACTCTCTCAGGCTGGCTGGAGCGCGGGGAGGGGCCCGGCGGGGCTGTCACTTCTCACGGGGTGTGTGACCCGCTCGGGTGCCAGTTGGAGAGGCTCCTTCACTTTGGCGATTGCTCCACAGCCATGTCCGAGATCTGGGTTCTCTGGCCACTGGTGAGTCTTCTCCTGTCCGGGCGGGAGCCTCTCCCAGCTCGGCCACTGGGCGGGCGCGGTGCGGGCGGGCGCTGGACTAGCTCCGGGGGCGGCAGGGGGATGCGCGCGTGGGCGGCGGGCTTGTCCGGCCTCTGACAGGCTGGCTCACCAGGGCTGCCAGGACTTTCCCTGAGGGCGGGATCTCAGGAAACCGGGGAACTCGTTTTTCTTGGGGCTGGATATAGAGCGGTAAGCCCGCGGGGCAGGCGGAACAGCTCCGGGTGCTCCCCGGGGACGCTGTCCGCGGCCCAGAGAGGGGTGGGCGCGGGGGGCGGGCCGGGGCGTGCGAGATTTGAGGGTCGCTGGAGGGACCGGAGACTGGAGGGGATCTTCTGGACAAGTCCTTACAAGTCACGCCGAAGTACCGCTGCTGTGCTGGTGGATGTGCGCGCCGCGGAGCGGTGAGAACCTGCACTCCCTGCACTGGTAATACAGGTTTTCCGGCAGTTCCCAACTTTAGGGAATAAATCAGCCCCGAGGCGGTGGTTAAACCTGAGGTTTTGGACTGCACCGTTTCTTTCTTGAAAAAGTTATCTTGGGGCTGAATGCGCCTTAAGAGACTTGTTTACCTTCTTGTCGCTACACAGAAAAAGAAACTGTTTTGTTTCCCTTCCGGGAATCCCTCTCCTTAAGACCGTGAGTCACTATCTCAGGTTTGGTCTTTTTTTTTTTAATTTTCTTCTCTCCATTTTCTTTCTTGTTATCTTTCATTGCTCGCTGAACTCCGGGGCGGTAGGGAACCTGGGCCTCACTGCTCAGGCGGTGGTACCTGCTGCCACCGCGCACGCGCTGGGGAGCCTGTACTTGGCCTAAAAGCCTAAGCAGCGGCCACCTCTTTTGGAGAGTCCCTACCTCAGCAATGCCAGCTTGGTGATGGCTGATCGAAGACACTTGGCCTCCAGAGGTTCATGTGAGTTCCGAATTCTCTGAAAGCCAATGGATTCTTACTTTGTTGGTCCCCATCAAAGTGCCAGGCACTGTGATCAGAATGTCTACGAATGTGATCTCAGTTCATTCGCAGCTGCGCAGTAAGGAAGATGTCCTCATCTCCGTTTTACAGATGGCGAAATGGGGTTCAGAAAGCTGAAGTAATTAGACCGAGTCCAAACAGTAAGCGGCAGGGCTGGGATTTAATTTAGATCCAGTTCCAAAGCCCGGGCGGTTCGTTGATTGCACCTGATGTCCAGATGACACCAAGAGTTGAAAGGAAAAAAGCATTGATGTCTGGAACAATCTTATGATTGGAAAAAAAAAATTTCCCTGATCCTTTCAGAAATAATGTACAATATTTGGGCTCCTTTAGAAATTTTCTTCAAGAAAATTTAGGATTCAAAATTGAGAAACCATTTATACAACCTCAGATCACACTCTTCTCTTCCTTATCATTAACCACTGCCTTATTGCAGTGTTAGTTGCTTTGACAATCTCTTAGCTCTTGGAATAACAATACTAATAAGTGTAGCAAAATTATCAAGGCCCAGAGCTATGCTTAACTTTTATACTATAGCATCTTTACCAGAGGTGCATGTTTAAAGCACCAAGGAAACTGCTTTTCTGAAAGAATGCACACTCATTCATACACACACATATGTGCATATATATATACACACATTTATTTATATGTACATGTTATAATATCTATAATATATATTAAACATAATTTTCTTATTACTGTTATATATGATATATGGTCTAAAAAATTAACATTTATCAAATAAAATTTATCAATACAGAGGTGTAAAAAGAAAAAATCTGACATAATCCTATCACCTAGATAATCATTGTTTGCATTTGGTAGTATATCCTCTATTTCTCTTTTCTAATATGACTCTTAAATTTAGTTACACAGAATGCTGCCCTGCCCCCATCACTGGCACAATATCACGCCTCCATTCGTAAAGAAGTTTCCACACCATTACGTCACCTTGTGTGTCTCCAGAAAATGCTTGCTTTTATGACTTCGCACTTAGTAGGGCTTTATTTACTAGTGTGCAAATAAATTAAATGGGGGCGCGAGTGCTAATTACATGGAACGCAGAAGCAAATTTGGTTTAATCATGTCAGTGGGCTGGGAGTGGATGGGAGGGAGCGGCCATATTTTCTCTTTTCCTCTTTCTTCCTCTAGTCCTCTTGTCTCTAGCGCAATCTATGGTCAGCAAATATCCCATCCTTTACCTCTTTGCTTCTCTTCCCTTCCTTCTTCCCTCTTGGAGTTAGTTTTCTCTCCCTAGTTTCTGGGTGTCATTTCCATGGGACCTATGATAAGTAAGTTTGAAAGCCCCAAACAATTCACAAGTGTCTAAAGGATACAGAAAAAGAGGCAAACTTACTTTAGAAATTTGTGTGAGAAGTAGCTGTGAGGACTGCTACTGCTTCTTTTAATAGCACATAGTCCTGATAGGTTTTGTCTTGTACTGTTTAGGTCTATGGTTAGGCAGTTACTAGATTAGCCATTTTCCTCTCCTTTATTTCTTAGAGCACTTCTCAAAATTATGGTCGAGGACAAGGAGAGGGCCGCTGAAAAAGAAGTCGGTGTATTTATAAGTAATCATACAGAAGAGTTTCAGGGACAAAATAAAGGACAGTTGTTTAGTTTATAATTTAATAATTTTTCTTAAACCAGCCTAAGAGACATGAAATAGGTTGCAGTGTGTTTCTGTTTATTGTTGTTTTTAACAGGTTTTCTTTAAATCATAAAAAACTTGAAAATTCTTACGAATAAAATAAATTATGAAATGTAATTTAAAACATTAACAACCAGGATGGAAAAACAGAAATTTATAAAAGATGGCAAGATTGGAAAGGAAAAATGAAATTGATATATGGAAATCTTTGGGTCCTTCATGACTAGCTACAATTGGGTGAATGAAAAATCTTCTATTGTCTGTCTCCATAATACAATTACCACCCTTGGTGGCAAAATTAGAGTTTAATTTAGAAAAAGCAATTTTTATTCTTGCATTGAGTTTAGAGAAGGAAAAAGGTGAAAGACAAAGAGGACTCAGTATTTGGATGTTGTCTCTAAGTAAGTTTCTTTGGGACACTAAACAAGTAATTTACTTCTAAATAGTTCTTAATGGTGGAAATGTCAGTAGTTCAAAGGAATCTCTCTGAAGGCTACCACAACTGCCAAGGACAGAGTAATCATTTTCTAAGAGATGGTCAAAAACCTGAATAAGGAAATCCCCCACTTGAAAACCCCTAGTGAGTTAAGTGCCTTTTGGTGAATTATCTTAGGTTCCAAAAGTCCCTTAAATGAGCACATGTTTTGTAATAGGTACTAAAGACTTATTGACTTATGATGAAAAATAATAAGTGATAATGTAAAGATAATAACATATATAGCTTATTACCAAAAAAATATTTGTAGGACCATTGTAAGTCCCTTAATGGATAGTACTGTATTCTTTTTGCTATGTGTGTGTATCTATTCACAGAAGTGGGAAAGCAGCATTTAACTACCTAATAAGTCCTTTCGTTTTCTGGAAGACCCTTGCTTTAAAATGAAAGAAATAAAATGAATAAATAAATAAACAAAATGAAATAAAATAATGTATCTTTAGCTTTTTATGTAGTTGGATTCCTAACACCATTCAGTCTTAAACAGGAACAAATAACTCAAAAGTACTTGCCTACTTTCATAATATTTTCTTTGAAGTGAGACTATGAGTAGTAAGGCCCAAATTAGAAAGTTGATCATTGTAAGGTTGTTAACTTCACCTTCCTCAGAAGGAAATGGGCTAGTTCTCCTCATTGATCACAGCTCCCTTTCTGATTTGGAATGAGCTTTTGTGCAACCAAGCCATCCCCATCTTTGGGCAGTTAGAAACAGCAGCCGTTGCTCTCTTGGACACCTGGCCCAAGATCCACTAAGTGCGGGATGATAGTGACTTTCGTATGAAATTGTACATTTTGAGTAAGGCCAATCTTGTAAGTTAGCAAATCTGACTACAAATTCAATCGTCAGATGTACTCAGCCCAGCAAGGCAAGCAAGCCTACCGTAGGTAGGTTTTGTTAAGCTGTGAACTGGGATAAACTTGGAAAATTAGAATAAGCTTTGCTTCGGAGTCATTAACGTCAGTCTGTCCTACAGTCAAGTGATGCAGCATTCTGGATTTAGTCATCTCTGTGTTCTGGGAGGCCATAAAAATATAAGATGTGAGAAACATCAACACTTTTGATTTCTGAGGTCAGAGATCTTAGAAAAAAGAGAGGGGAGACAGAGAGAGAAAATGAACTCAGAACATGTGGTGTAAGGCTCTTGCCCCTTGCTGAGGACTGAGCTATGGTTTTTAGCCATCCTCACAAAAGGATCCTTGTTCCTAATGGACTGTTTTTTCACATGGATGTCTGTATGGATTTAGGCCTGATTTCAAAAATTGGGCTTACACTGCCCCAGACTATGTTTTGTCTACCCTGCACAGTATTGACACATACAGTATGTATGTATGCAGGTATATGTTTTTAATATTAGCTGCCACCACTTAAATGTTGGAAGATTTTGGTTTCTCTTGAAAAATGGAAGATCTGGACCCACATGCCACCTGACCCCCACTCCCCTGGGTCAAATGGCTGCCCCTTTGGTCCACGTGCAACTCTCCATTTGACCAGCCCCTCCTACACTTTGTTGTCTGTTCCACCTGGATGCTTTACTCCTGTGATAGCCCTGGGACCCCTCTGGGCATTTAAGGACTCTAGGGTTCTAGTTTAGGACTTGGTAGCCCTCCCATCACCCATTTCCTCCACCAAAGATGACTTCTTTTCTTTTCGGGCTTATTTTTAGAAGGGTCATTATTTCTCCATGAAAAGTCAAATTCTGATTTGCAAGTGCAGAGCACAGATGCTGTTACTCTGTAACACTCTTATCTTCTCACATGTAAATGTAGTCGCCTGCTAACCTCAAATTGTGCTTCCTCCAGTTGGTCTTCAGCTGGGAGGAGCATCAAAATTACCACCAGGGTTATTAAATATTAAGTAACAGGGTTGAACATAATCATAAGGAGACCCCATTCTCAGAGATCCAGATTCTTTAGGTCTGTGTTGGGACCTAAGCATTTTTAAAATTTTTAATCCATCACTACACGATTCTAATGTCTTTCAGGGTTTTGAAAATGATTTTTCTAACTCTAGCACTAAACTCAAAATCTAATCCCAGATGAAATTCTCTGGGTTTCCTCATTTTGTTTTATTTATGGCTTGATTCAGTCAGGGGTCTAACCAGTCACGTACTCCCACTGCCTCAACTATCTCTGTCCCGGTCTTCCCAAGAAACTAGCCTTAAGAAAGAATGAAAACATTCCTGGAATAAGATTACCTTGTGTAATTTTATTTACTCATTTTGAAAAAAGTAAGAACGAATGGAATCTTCACTTATCTCTTTAATATAGAAAATTTTCTTTTGTTTTTATTTCAGTTTTTCAATAATGCACCTACTACAAAATGTCATTACTATTTCCTTACCCTTTACACAAATATATTCGAGATGCATTATACAATCGGAAATGGTGAACTATTAATGGTCTTTTTAGAATTCCTTTTTCCTAAAGTATTGATAAGTAATTAAAAGTCTAAAGAGCGAATGACCAGAACTAGCCTGTTGTTCCAGTTGTGTCCTGGACAGTAGGGGACAGTGAGATTTCAACCCCCTAGTGGGGCCTGTAAGACTGGGAAGAAGTTCAGGTTCCTAGGGGCCCCTGATGATTCCGGTTCTGAAGACTGTTTGCAAGCTCTTGTCTATTTAGTTCAGTGATAGTTCAAGATGGGAAATCCTAGTGCTCAGCTATGAGGAATTCCCAAGTGTGTATGCACCACTGACCTCCCTCAAATCCAGAATCTGAGGGAATTAAGAGATGGTGGTTTGGGCCTGTATTCATTTCCCGTGGCTGCCGTAACACAGCACCACAGACTGGGTAGCTTAAACAACAGAAATTTATTTTCTCTCAGTTCTGGAGGATAGAAGGAGCCTAGACCCTGAGGTAATGATCTCTCCCTTGCCAAGGAGAGAGGCAAGGAAGAGATCATTACCTTAGGGTCTAGGCTCCTTCTATCCTTCTCCCTGTGTCTTCACGTCATCTTCCCCTTGTCTGTGCCTGTGTCCAAGTTTCTTCTTACAAGGACACCAGTCATATCGGATTAAGGTGCACCCAAGGACCTCATTTTAACTAATTTCCTCTTTAAAGACCCTATCTCCAAACATGGTGACATTCTGGGCTACTTGGGGTTAGGACTTCACCATAGGAATATGGATGTGAGGGAGATACAATTCAGCCCATAGGAGTCTGAATCTCTTGAGCTAGCTGTGTGACATGGACCAGTCACCCCACCACCAGTTTGAGGCATAGCTTCTCCTATAAGATGAAGGGCTTGGCTTGGGTCATCTCTCAAACTCTTCACCATGATTACTGGAGAGCTTGTAGTCAGCTTGAATATTTATAATCAGCCTGAAGTGTGTGCTCAGTACTGAAAAATCTCGCTGACTGTTCCAGAGATGTCTACTTATTCTTGCTGCCATTTTTCACCACCAGACACCTTTTTTTTTTTTTCCTCTTCTTTTTAAAATTCTTTTCCTGTTTGCTTTGAACTTCACTAAGAACAGAAGAAAAAAAAAAGGTGATTTTTTAAACTTCCTTTTCAAACCCTAGCTCATCTCTTAGGGCCAATTGCCGCACTGCTTCTTTGAAGTAATGCTAATGGGATTCTCAGTTTCTTCCAGTAGTTTGTTTAATTCAGTCACTGCAATGTTACTCTATTTGTAATTGCCATATTAAATCTTGGGTGTTTATGATTCCCGGGAAAATGTGGAGAGCTTGTCAAAGTGAAGTGGTATACCTCAAGGGTGGTCATCAGTTTCTGGGTCTGGCCATTCCTGCTCCATTCCTGCTTTGTTTCTTCTATGTAGTAACCAGGTTGGCTATGAAAAGTGATTCATCACTGATGCAGATAATTAATAAAAATCCAGCTGTTCTCTCAGTTTCTCATCATCTGATACAAGGGACAAAGTCTCACGTCACCCTGTTTCTGAGAGTTTCAAATGGAGCAAATGCAAAGATTGGAGGATAGGAAGACTTCTGATTCCTATTTGTGCATTGCAGATCCCCACCCCTGCGAGGGACTCACAGTGGGTACGATGGCACCCAGGCTGGAGGAAGGGAAACCTAAACTCCCCTTCCTTTCAAGCTGCAGACCAGGGCTGGGAAGTTTCACCTTCCCTGCCAGCCAGAACCCCAACCTGGACAGTCCTGCTACAGTTTTCCCAGACTAGAGGGCAGGGGACTGACTTCTGGGTTCCAGGAAGTTCCTGCCAGACTGCCTCCACCTTCAACATGCATTTGCTTTGAAGGTTCATTGTATAATTAACACACAGGCGTCTTGCGAACAATTGTCTGAAAACAAATTGAGTTGTTTGTGTGCCTACCTGGAGAAAGCAACTAGGAAAGTAATTTGTAAACCTGAAACAGCCCAGAGGCGTTTGGGCCAGAGTTGTCGAGTCCTCCCTTGGCCAGTCCTAACTGTGGGTTATTGGACGAATCATTTCATATACTCTGTGCTCAGCTTCCTCGGCTATAAAATAAGGCCGTAATAATTCCTCATGTGTAGATTTATTGCGATGACCACGAGGTGATGTATGTGAATGAACTTTGTAAAAAGCTAGGCAAATGTCTAGGGTTTGGTTTCCTGACTTAACATTTTCACAAACAATTCAGAAGGAGAGAGAGAAGCAAATTTTCTGATTTGCAGAAAATATTAAAATCCTGTAGATAATGAAAGATGCAAGGAGATCCATTTTTAAAATCTATATTGAAACTGAGCAGATGCTCATATGGTCCCTTTCTGCTTTGACGTTCCAGGATTCTATGAGATTGCAGCGTCTATGGTTATGATTGGCTGTATGATCCCACTGTGTCTTCAGTGGTCAACATGTTAATTACCAGTGTGATTCAGGAGACATTTACCTTTAACTCTCTTAATAGCTAGCTGCTAATAATGCTTTTGCTGAGGTCCTCAGGTATGTCCCCATTTGGGCTAAGCCAAGTTCCTCTGGGTGTGACCTGCCTGGAAAGCCCTTCTCAGCTAGTCATCCACTTGCAACAAGTCACTGCCCAAATATCTTCTTATTCCGTGGCCTTCCCAGACCACTCTTCCTAAAACATCACTACCTCACCCTTCAAACTCTCCATGCCCCCAAGCTTGCTTTATTCCTTTAAATAGCACTCATTCCTCCTTGACATATTGCTTATTTCTTTGTTTCTTTATCGTTTCCCTCCACATGATGCTTAATATTATGTGTTGACATGACTGGACCATGGCACCCAGATATTTGCTCAAACATTATTCTGGATGTTTCTGCGACAGTTTTGCTTGTTTGTTTGTTTTGGTTGATTTGTACATTTAAATTGGTAAACTTTGAGTAAGTTAGATACCCTCTGTAAGTGAGTGGGCCTCATTCAGTCAGTTGAATGCCTTAATAGAATGAAGACTGAGATTCCCTAAGGAAGAAGGAGTTCTGCCAGACTGCCTTTGGACTTGAGCTGCAGCTCTTCCCTGACTCCTCAGCATACTGGCCTACCCCATCAGCAGAATTTGGACTTGCCAAGCCTTTACAGTTGTGTGAGCCAATTCCTTAAAATAAATCAATCTCTCTATCTTCACACACACACACACGTACACACGTGTGTGCGCACACACACAAACACTATTGGTCCTGTTTCTCTCAAGAACCCTGACTAATACAGTACACTTCATTTACATATAAACTCTATGAGAGCTAAGTCTTTATCTGTTTACTGCTCTGTTCTTGGATGTCTGTCTGGCACATAGTAGGTACTCAACAAAGTATTTACTCATTTAAGTAATTGATTAATGTGTTAGCTAATATTATTCCCAGCGGAATATAAAATTGAGGTCTCTCTGACTTTTTAGTCTTTGTCATGATGGAAATTTTAAATTAATTTTATTCCTTTTTTTCCCATTTGGTTATCATTTGCCTTAGTTTATCCACTTTTCACACCTTTGATTTAACTGATTTTCTGGCCTTTTCAGCTTTTTTGAAAAAAAAATTTTTTGAGCATTCTGATCACTTAGTTCTTTGTGGGTTTCCTGCCTTGTCACAGTCAAAAACACCCCAGTTTCTGCCTGGAAAGTTTGGGTTAAATCTTTGCATACTACAAACTTGAGCTAATGCAAAAACTTAAAAAAACACAAGCTGTGTGGAACACTGCTTACATAATATCTTGTAAGAGTTAGAACATGCTCTTTAGACCCATCTTTCTTTTTTTATCCTTGACATAATTCTTTGATGCTGAACTAAGTAGGAAATGTTTCCAGAAATTCAGCTCTGTGAAGCAGGTGTGATCAAATATGAGATGAGTTTGGCGCTGGTATCTGCTCCATGGCCAGTGATGTTTATGTCTTTCACTGTTCTACTCCAAGATTCACATTTCTCAAATTCTGAATGTATTTTTGGACAGTGGGTTTTGATTTCCGTCAAAAACTTCAAAACTAAAGCAAACTTAGAAAGTCCATTTCTTTTAGACATCTCCAGAACATTTAGTATATGCCCAGTTTTTTTTAGAAATAACACTAAGGTAACAATTCATACATGTTACATTACATAAATGTTAAGCACTCTCTGAGTGCTTGATCATTTAAACCAGGAATTGTGGACCTGCTTGTAATATTGTCACATGACTGCTGGATGAAATTAGCTTACCAAGGAAAAGATGGGACCTATAGCTGTAGGGGACACACACACACACACACACACACACACTATTGGGTATCAACTTTGAGCACCTTTGACTTGTCAATTTTGGCTACCCAATTTTGACTCAGATCTCTTTGAGTTTAAATCTGTGTCATTTTCTTCAGTTTCTGGTGAGAAACCAGAATTGAAAGAGAAGGAGAGCAAGTAACATCTCACTGTTAACTCCCTCTTCCCAGCAACAGGGGTGGCTGATAACAGAAAGGAGTTGCTTCTACTCAGTTTGGTTGTTTAGATTCTGTTTTCCATTATCTCTTGCAAAAAGGACTTACTGATTTCTTCTAGCTACAGAGATCTTTACATTTGTTTGAGAATTTTCATGTGCTGGCAATGTCTGGAATGTTACATGGTTAGTATATTTAATTTCTGACTGTCAAATAGAACAAAGTTTGTTATAGAATAAGGATCCTAAAAGGTGAATGACTTTCATTTGAAAGCCCTTCCCATCTTAGCAGTTAACCCTTTGGTGTGATTTCAATCACATTATTATTTCCTAAAGTGCCCAATTCAGTTACTGTTCATTAGCTATTAATGCTCTGATCTAGAAGAGGGACTAATATTAACAGGATGACAGGATGACCTTCTGTAGAAAAGGTAAGAAGTGGGGAACTGTCATCTTGAAAAGAGAAATTGATACTAATAAATACTTTTTGTTCAAAGCTGCTTTAGAAGCAGATCATAGATTCAAATGTGTTTTAAAAAGTAAGAGTCATGCAAATATAACGTTAAAAAATCCCCCAATGATTAATACATTACAAATAATATGCCCATGTGCAAATCTGCTTTTGGAAACTTAACATTCATTTTCGATTATAATCAATGTTACTTGTCTCTGTGTTCACAGGACCTGGCACATAGAAGGTGCTAGTGAAATGTCTGTTGGGTTGAAAAGGTAGTGGTTTGATAGTGAAGCCAGTACATTTAGGCATAATTCCTCTGATCTGTTTACCATTTCCAATTATTCTTTACATAGAATTGTTCATATAGAGAAAGTAAGCTGTATTTTATCGTGAGTTGGGTGTAGGGGAAAAAACACTGTAATAAGAGTGAGGAGACTCAGACAAGTCCTAGCTCTCTACCTTTTGCTCATGAGTGACCCTGGATAAGTCAGGTATTTTCTTGATATTTTGGTGTGATATACCCTCCTGGAGTCTGGATGTTAGAAATGTATTTTTCAATACATCAATACATCCATCCCAGGAGGAAAAGATGGCAACCGCATCTCCTTCGTCCCTCCTTCCTTGGAGGTCCCATGGTATCTTGTGACTTAGAAGGGATGCAGGCTTTGGTGACAAAGGGGGAAGGGCTAAAAGGGAAGATGTGGGGACTCCTGTGGCAGTGATTTATACGTGAAGAATATTTAGTTCCCTTGACCCAGAAGATGCCATAAAGTAGAAGAAAAAAAGTATACCATAAAAACTATGAAAAATGACCTTGAGGGAAAACTCCTCAGAACCAGTAGTTTAAAATTTTTTGATGCTTAGCAATGAATTTACATATTCCACATAAGATGAAAAATTATTTGTATTTGTGTTTAGAGAGACAAACAATAAATGTTTAGAAAACCTGAGAAAGGAATCAAACAGACATTACCTCCAAATGTTTCCATACATTTTAGAGGCTCATTTTTCTAAGGAACTCAAGCCAACTAAGATGAATTTGACACAGTGTCACTTGGACCTATGGGTTTTGTCTCCAGAAAAAAGGAACAAATAATAAATTAAAGATTGGTTCTCTATTAAGAGAAGTTCATTTTTCCTGAATAAAAGTGAAGAAAATCCTGTTGGGTTTATTGTATGGTTAGATAACCAGGAAGGATTTATTGTATGGTTAGATAACCAGGAAGGAGTTCATCAAAACTGTAGATTCTATTGCTATATATAAAAAAGGAAGAAACAGAACATGCTGTAGCTAAGTACCAGGTTTGGGAGAAATTATCACTATTTATCCTCACAATAACCCTTCAAGACAGAAAGTACTGTTGTCACTTACAGATCAGGAAACTGAGGATCAGTGAGGCCCTTTGACTTGCCCAAAGTCAGTGTTGGCAGCAGAGCTGGGATTCAAACCACAGTCGTTTTGAAATTTCATGTTTTTTCCTACTCTGCTATGTTGTCCCTCACTGGAACTTAATAATAATAATAATAATAATAATAATAATAATAATGCTTACCAGCCACCTATTTATTATGTGTGAGGAATTGTGCTAAGAACTTGAAGTGCATTATTTTATTTAATCATCACAGCAAACCTATGAAGAAGAGATTATTTCCACCTTATAGATAACAAAACAGAGACATGGAGAATTTAAGTGACTTTCCCCTCAATCATAGGGCTGATAAGTGGGAGCCGTGACTTTTGAGCCCAGAGCTGTGGCTCCTACCATCCATGATGCTGTTTCTCGGGTAGTTTGGAGAACTCGAGGTCTGGACTGTCATGCAATTGATCTGCTCCTTTTTTGGAGATGAGTCAGTGGAAGGATGGAACCCACGTTGATTTTGCCTGTGCACGGCAAATAAAATACAGCCATTTGGGGCGGCTTACACCTGTTTACCAAGTTGCTTAGTTCAGAAGTCAGTAAAATTCTCTTCATGTTTTTCATTTACAGATATTTACCTCCATTGCTGGACCATTGTCTAAAGGTGATAATGCCCATGTGGCTGATAGCAACTCTGAGATGCTGAAATTGAGTAAGAATATTACTAAAAGGGAGAGCTGCGATGAAGGCCTGTATCGTGAGCACGAATTTTGTTGTCAGCCGTGTCCTCCTGGTATGTTATACAAAAAAAATCTAGCGATCAGAATGAAAATCAGGGTGAGGAGTAGCATATAATAATAATGAAGAGAGTGTTTTTATAGCGTTTAGTTCTCCTGCATTATGGCCTGACTGGGAAGGAAAAAAATATGACATTATTTTCCAAAGACCAGCTCATGTCATCTTTATCACACTGGTTTGATGTGAGAATAAGTAAATATAATTTATAAATGACATGTACCTCAGAAATGAGAGGATTTATTTATTTAGCTCCATTTTTCAATAGCAAAAGCAGAATAATTTGTGGATATTAAAACTTAGCACATCAGACTGGTGAGAATATATCATAATAATTGTGGAGCTCTGAAAGCAAGGGACTTCTATCCTTAAGAGATGTCTCAACACTTCCCTTCGATCAGAAAGTATCTGAGCTGTTTGTCCTAGCACTGAAGCCTGCAAAATACATTTGCATTTTACAACCAAATAACTAGATAAGCTAGGAAAGCAACGGAGAAAAACCAACCATTTTTTAAAATCAGTATTTTTGAAATGAAAACCAATTTCAGATTGGAAATCCTTCAAACAGTAGCAAATTGGAAGCTAAGCAAAATGCAATTGGGCAGACTTTTTTTTCAACATGGAGTAGAGTTGACTACTATTTTATACAGATATGGATCTCCCAGTTGCATTGTGAAGGAAAACAGGAAGATAAAGGAAAACAACACATGGGCATATGCGATAGCTTAATAGAACCATAAAGGATGGTGGTAAGTTTCATGTTTGGCTTTCCAGGCCTCCAGCACTCTAGCTGCTAAACAGGCACGGGCCCTGTTTATAAAAAGATTCTAACAGTCCATCTTGGCCTTCTCTCCAGGTTTTAATAACCCTTATGGAAAATCTCTCATAATCTAACCCATTTACATTTAAGCGTATTCACATTCACTCTTCTCCAAATGAGAATGAAGAATGGCTTTCTGGCTTGTTTGTAACTTGCTAAACACCATCTATTTTTCCTGTGAATTGAGACCTTTACTCCTATTTTTAAAACCTAAAATGCAAATTAAAATGAAGCTAATAAGCTTTGACTATCAAACTGTTAAGGACTTTGTTTGCTTTTTGTTTGTTTGTTTTGCTTTGTTTTATTTTCGTTTTAGAAGTGATCTCAGTCCTGGTGAGTTTGCTTGTGAGATAACTCTCATATGTCATTCTTGGAATGTAAATTGTTAAAAAACCTTTTAAGAAGGAAATTTGGATATGTGGATCAAAACTTTGAAAATACACTGACACAGTAATAGGTTTATAGAAAAATGTCTTAAGAAAATAGTCAAAAATAAAAGAAAATATTGTATGCATGACATTTCACTATGATACCCAATGATGTAAGATTAAGTAAATTTTGGAGTATTCAAAGACTGGAATATTATGTATCAATCAAAGTCATGTTTTCTGATATATTTCTGATATAAGCCTCAATGTATATAAATTCCCTTAAGAGATTTCTAACTGATCTGCTGGCTGGATTAACTAATTCTCTCTGCTCCATCTCTAAAAGATCCTGGATGGTGTCCAATATATACTAAACACTCTTTCCACTTCTATTCCTTTTTTTTTTAAATTTTAAGCTTATCAATATTCAGATTGCTTCCAAATTTGTTTATGCTCATTGGTGTTGTGATATTAATATGTAATTTAATTAAATATTACATAAACCAATATATGAATACACAGAAAAAACAGATTTTATTTCTATGAAAATTATTTTGAATGCTTTGGAGAATTTCAGTAAAGTTGGGTTACTAAAAAAAATGTTAATGTATTAGGTGGAGGCAAAATACATGGAAAAATCACAAAAATGTTAAAGCCTTTCATACAGATTATTGGTGTCTTTAAGTTTTCTTTCCATCAAAGAGAAAGGAAGAAAGAAAAGAAAGAAGGAGGAGAAAAGAAAGAAAGAAAGGGAGAAAGGAAATCAGGGACTTCCCTGGTAGTCGAGTGGTTAAGAATCCGCCTTCCAATGCAGAGGACTCGGGTTCGATCCCTGGTTGGGGAATTAAGATCCCACATGCCACGGGGCAACTAAGCCCACATGCCGCAACTACTGAGCCCACGCACCTCAACTAGAGAGTCCATGTGCTTCAAACTACAGAGCCTGTGCACTGCAACAAAGATCCCATGTGCTGCAACTAAGACCCAACGCAGCCAAAGATAAATAGATAAATAAAATAAAGATGAAGTCAGATTTTGCCCCCAAAAAAGAAAAAAGGAAATCATAGGTGATGCATTTTGGATGTGACTTAAGTGAGAAAGACTATAGAATTCTAATAACTTGTTTCTACATCACAAGAGTGGCAAATAATTATATAGTTATATTTTATAAATTGAAATATTGACAGTATTTTTTTCAATGATCCCTTATGTGAACTGACATTTTTAATCAAAAAAGTCCTCATCACATCACCATATCCAATAAGAAGGATTCTATGGTACACTGCATACATTTTATATATATATATATATATACACACACACACACATACACACATATATATGCACACACACACATATACTCACATGTATATATGTGTGTCTTTATATGCATAGGAATGCACCAAAATGAAAACAGTATCTCAGAGCAGTTGACATATAGGTGCTTTCTACACTTTCCTAAATTTTCCAAATTTTCTACAATGAGCATATGTACTATTATACTCAGAAACAAATATATTTTAAAATATTATTTTCAAGAAAACAACTACTTTTTAAATATTTTGATAAATTTAGGTTGTATACATTGGAGAAAAGAAAGAACTTGTGATATTGTATTCCTGTCATGCTGTAGGCATTGTGCCAGGCACATTCTGCAAGGTAATTCATTAAAGAGGCCAATTCATTTAGAAAGCAGTATAATTCCACTGACAAGCAATTAAAGTTGTACTTTGGCTTGGTTTTCTTAAACATACTGCTGCAATGGTATAGAACCCTTATGCACTGTATTTAAATTTGGTTCTGAGTTTCCACAATGTATTTTTTTTTCTATTGACCTATCATTGCCTTTGTTTACTAAAATATTGTATATGTTTAAATTTCATAATTTGTTTATGTAGTATTTTGTTTTATCAAAAAGAATGCTATGAAATCATTAAGAAAGTCATGTTCCTAGGAGAGGCAGCTTACATTATTTTTGCTGTTCATGCACATACAGCAGATGAAACTTTAGACTTAAACTGCACACCAACTCTGGGAAACATCCAGGAAGGTATTACTGGACACTTCTGCTAACATCCCATTGGCTGGGACTTAGTCACATGGCCATGCAAAGGAGGCTGGGAGATGTAGTCTTGACTCAGGGCAGCCATGTCCCCTGGTAAATATCCTATTCCTATGGGAGAAGGGAAAATGGATATTGGGTGACAATCAGGGATCTCTGCCACATTGACTAATCCTTTACAAAGTCCTAAATTAGGGAGAACGTAAAGACATTGTAATGTGTTGAACTGTGTACTAATCACCATTTGCAGTTAGGTTTTTGGCATCCAGAGTGGGCATACCAAGTAAATAATTCCTCCATAGAGTGATCCCAGGAAGGCAAATGGGGAAGCTTTGACTTCAGAGAGAGAGTTATGGGACAGTGTTAAAAAGGAAAAGGCAAAGCAAGTGAAGAACCATGTCCCAGGGCACACATTCTCCAGTGCAGCAGACAAGCCACAGGGACTGTGAGATGAAGGCAGAGAAACAGGACAGAGCCCCTGACCTCAGGGAGCTTCCAGTCTTGGAATGTAAACTCCTACACTTTACCTGCTGTGGTAACACTTCAAAAGTTTTGTCTTAGTTTGTAACATGGTAGCTGAAATCATTACCAAGCAGATACTGAATAATGTTTAAAAGCTCAAGTTCTGGCATCAGACCCTGCTTTCAAATCCTCCATCTGACACTTAGAGGATGACCAACATATTTTGGTTTGCCTGAGACGTCCCCAATTTTAGCACTAAAAGTCCCACATCCTGGGCAAACAGGGATGGTTGGTCCTCCTAGCTATTAACAAGCTTCATGTCCTTTGGCAAGTCACTTGACTTCTTTGAATCTGGCTCTTTAACTGTAAAATGGACATAATAATAGTTCTGACCTTTTATGATTATTGTGAACATTAAATGGAAATGTGTTAATAGTGTTTAGCAGAGTCCTTGGCTTAATAAGTGCTAATATTATCATTTATTATTACCATTATAAGAATTGTTATGGATCTGATGGGTGCACATACATTCTACTTGCATTCTTCTGGATGGAAACTACATGCTGTACTGGAATAAGTGAAATTGAGTATTTGTGTTGGTTTTATAACATATTGCTCATGAATGGCAAGGAGCTACTGTTACTGAGGAATTTTCTTTTCAAATTTAATATAGATCTCCAGTGTTCCTTCTTTCACCTTCTCTGTATACTAATCTTTTTTGTTGTTGTTCTACTAATCTTTTTTTGTTGTTGTCATGGGATCTAAAATGAGAATATTTTCTGAACAGTCATGTAAAGTAATTGTCTGAAATGTTACAATAAATTTTCTTTTAAAAGGCAAAAAAAAAAAAGAATGCTATGAGGTTATTAAGAAAGTCATGTACCTGGGGAAAGAGCATAAATTATTTTTGCTGTACATGCGAGGGGGACAGATTAGATTTTGCCTATTCTTTTAAATTAGTTATAACATAATAATTACAGTCACTAGTCAGGCTTTT
This sequence comes from Monodon monoceros, assembly GCF_005190385.1. NCBI lineage: Eukaryota > Metazoa > Chordata > Mammalia > Artiodactyla > Monodontidae > Monodon > Monodon monoceros. The sequence goes on from NW_021703781.1 coordinate 45,605,760, forward strand.
CTCTTAGATTTCCCTTTATATTTTCTATCTCTTTTGTCTTCATTCTCTATTCACTTGCCCTAAACTAGCTTTCCCCACAGCACTTATCACCACTTGCCGTCTTGTATTTATTTGTTCATTGCCTGCTTCTACCTTGACAATGTGAAGCCTGTGGAGACCAGGCTTTGTCTTATTTCCTGCAGTATCTCCAGCTCCTAGAAAGTGCCTGGCACACAATAGGTATTTAATAAACACTTCTTAAATAAATGAATTTTCCAGAAGGCATTGTTGTATAATGCTTACTAATAGAAATCCAATGACTCATTTTATTTTTAAAGTAAATAAAAGTAAATGCGAATATGATTTAAACTTTTGCGTATTAAGATAGCAAACCTGGTAATAAATTTTGTTGTAAATATGTTCATGCCTGCACATCATAACGTATTCTGTCCCTTAACGGCAAAGGAATAGAAAGAAAGGGGAGTGAAAAGGGAACTGTGAGCGATTACTAGGCAGGTCCTGTGCAGTAATGTTAGCCATGCAAGAGAAGTATGATTATCTCCATCATATGCATGAAGAAGTTAGGCTTAGAGAGATTAAGCACTTATTTTTGTTTGTTTTCTTTTGTTTTATTTGGCTGTGTCGGGTCTTAGTTGAGGCACGTGGGATCTTTTGTTGCAGTGCACTGACTTCTCTCTAGTTGTGGCACATGGACTCAGTAGTTGCAGCACAAGGGCTCTGTAGTTGCGGCATGCAGGCTCTCTAGTTGTAGTGCTCAGGCTCAGTAATTGTGGCACGCAGGCTTAGTTGCCTTACTGCATGTGGGATCTTAGTTCCCTGACCAGGGATCGAACCTGCATCCCCTGCATTGGAAGGTGGATTCTCAACCACTGGATCACCAGGGAAGCCCCAGATTAAGAACTTTGTTAAAGATATTGTTGCTATTAAATATTTGACCAAAGTCTTTAGAGCTTCAAATGTTCTCTTCCTTAAACAATACTGTCCTTGTTAGGATTTGTGGACTTTGGAAAGTAAAATAAGTCAGAGAAACAAGAATTAACTAGGTAACCTCAGTGGCCAGTGGCAGTCATCTCTACCATGAATATATACCTAGCAACCTTCTTTTCTCCTCCCCCCAAAGTTGGTAAAGGCGTCTCTTCTAGTGCTTTTTTGGTCATTCTAACCTCTGTTTTATATGCTCCTATTTTTAATCATCCTATTTCTGTAGGCATATTCCTTAGTGACTCTTTTAGCTTTTGTCTTGGGAGAAATTCTGTCTCTTGCCACGATTTTTACAACAACTTTCTCCCCTACTATATTTATATTTCATTAGCTTAGCCCCTCCACTCCTGTTTTATTATCATCCCTTCAGACTTCCCTTGCTGTTGCATGACTACCTTGCGTTTAAACACTTGCTCCGTTTTTTTTCTTGGGCAGGCAAACGGAAAAATGATGATTGCAAAATTGAAGGAGGTGAACCAGAATGTGTACTCTGTGCAGAGGGGGAGGAGTACACAGACAAGAACCATCATTCTTATAACTGCAGAAGATGTAGAGTTTGTGATGGAGAACATGGTGAGTGTCTTAATAAACAATCGAAAGGGACCAATCATGGTACTGTATGTATCACCATGTATAATACAGTCTGAAATTGGGACCTATTCTGGCACTATGTCAGCATACAGGAGGGACAGGATGGGCCTGGCTGGGGTGAAGCAGGACCAGGTACTGAGTGGCATTTATGAGTCAAGTCTAGGCAATTCTCCCAGATGTAGGAGAATGACTAAACGTAAACATGGTGAACAGGGTCCATGAGCTCCAATCAAAACTGCGGGGACTTTTTTTTTCCTGCTTTGATTTATGCTTGTATAATGGCTTTTGTTCTTAGCCAGAAAGAGCTCAGACTCCTTCAGATACAAGGACAGAGGAACCCAAGAGGTGGGTGGTTTGCTCCCCCTTCTTTGGGGATCTGGTTTGTCCTGATAATTCCAATTGGGGACCTGAATTTTCATGGATATCCCAATCTATCTTGAGGGTTCAGATTAAAATAAAACAGAAGTATTCCCAGTTTTGTTAGACATCAAGAACTCTCTGGATGTAAAGCTTTTCTTCTCCCTATTTAGGCTCTAAAGCAGTGTTTCTCAACCCTAGCTGTACATTAGAATCAAACAGGAAGCTCCGAAAAATGCCAACACCTAGGTCCCGTCTCAGAGCAATAAAATCAGAATCTCTAAGTGAGGGTTTTGGCATTGGTCTGATTGAGTAGGTCTGGGCAGGGCCTGACACTCTGCATTTCTAACAAGCTCCCAGGTGATGCTGATGTTGCTGGTCTCTAAGCCATACTTGGAGTAGCCAGGCTCTAGATGAGAAAAAGGGAGCCATTTAAGTACAGGTGGGGTTGTCTAGGTTGCTGGATTGTCTGTCTACTTAAAACTCTGCTAAATGATTTCAACTCTTTCAATCTGGGGTTGCGTATTTGGCATTTAAATGCTAGTTGTGTTACTAAAGGTGTGATGGTGTGACTGCTAACAAGCGCTGGAACTCAAAAATCCATGCAGCTCCTGCCCATCCTTTTCATTGTCCATTTATAACTAGCTGCTCTAATTAATAGTCTGCAAATTGTTTTTCTAGGCCTAGAAGTGGAAAAAAACTGTACCCGGACCCAGAATACCAAGTGCAGATGTAAACCAAACTTTTTTTGTAACGTATCTCTGTGCGAACACTGTAACCCTTGTACCACGTAAGTTTTAGTCTTTCTCTGGTTAAAACACTAGGTATATCTTGAGAGAGAATGATTTCCTAAAGGGAAGCCTCCAAGCAACTAGATAACCATTTCTTCACCCAAACATCCTATATCTAAACATTTATTGAACACCTCCTATGTGCTTGATACTGTGCTGGCTGCTCAAGCCAACGATATGAGCAGACACGGGCCAGGCTTTGAAGGTCTAAGGCTAGAGGCAGACAGTGTCAAGAAAAGCAGTGGTTATTGTGTTCACACCACGTGGCAAGAAGAGACTTGTACTCAGAGTGTTGAATTATATAGGAAAAGCTTTCAACTCTGCCTGGGGAGATGGGTAAAGATATGACACGTGGCTTGAGTCTTGAAGGAAAGAAAGAGCCTTACCAGGTGTACACGGATGGAAGGGACATTCCAGGCAGGGGAACAGCCACTGCAAAGAGATAAAAGGAAGCTCTGGAGAACAGACGACCTGGCTGGAGTGTAGGAAAGACTGAGAAGGAGCCAGGATCAGATCATGAAAGACCTGTCTTTCATGCTAAAAGAGCTTGATTTTGACCCAAAGATAGAACACCTGATTATAGATTTCACTTTTCTTCTGATTAATTGGGTGATTTTGAGCAAATCACTTAACCTCTCTGAGCTTCAGTTTCCTCATTCATAGATGCAGATAATATTCATTTGTCTTATCAACCTAATTTCTGTGAAGATCAGACTGGGTAATATGTGTTGTAAAAACAGCTTTCGCTTTGTAAGATGTTGTTTTGTATAAATATAAATATTTAGGATTATATTCATATGCCTCTCCTTAAACTTGTAATTCACCTTGGGAAATTTTTAGGAGTTCACTTAGTAGACTTGAAAAGCAGAGACACAATGCCTTATGTCTCTTATTTACTAGAAAGTGTTAAATTATGTGCAGTTAACCTAGACTCTCCTTTCTAGCCTAAGTGTCTGAGAGTACGGTCATGGTGACAGTGTAAGTGGGGATTGGGAGGGGAACTAATGTAGTAAAATAATGATAATAATAATAATAATTCTAAATACCTCACAATCTTGATTTAATTTTCTTTTCACAGTAACGCTTTGAGGCAAATAATATTATCTCCTTGTTATTGATGAGAAAACAGGCTCATGGTGGTTAAGTGACTTGCCCAAGCTCACCTAGTTAAGTAATAGGCAGAGCCAGGTTATAATTCAGACAATTTGTCAGTGTTTGGCTGTCTGAAGAAAATCCCACAGGAACCTCTTGAGCGCTGTAATCACCACTTGATGCTAAAATGGGTAACCTTTAAGGACCACCTAGGTAGACTCCCTAAGCAGCAGCCTGGGCAGTGGCTATTGTCTGGCCATTTTATTGTTCTATGGGACAGTTTGGAAATTGCTTTTGGAAATTTATGATTTTAAGAGCACAGTTTATGACCAAATTAAACTTTATTTTTGTGTCTATTTCATCCTTTTTCTTCTATGTTGATGTTTTAATACCTTCTTTTACCTCAAGGCATTTTAAACCATAGTCATTCTTTGGGATATTTTTCATCTAAACAACCAAATTATGTTATGAATTTGCACCAGTGTAGATGCTAATTTAGAAATATTTGAGGGGATATGTTTGCCAAAAATGCGAAAATGAATAAAATGGCCCTGGATTTATAGTGTGTCATTGAAAACGATCAAGGAATCAGTCCACCAGGCTTTCTGAATTCCCTCTGTATTTTTTTCTAGGTGTGAACATGGAATCATTGAGAAATGCACACCAACCAGCAACACCAAATGCAGAGAAGGTAATTATTTCTTTTTATGATTATATTCTCCTTTCTTCCAACCCCACTGTAAAATATGAAGAAAAGCCAATCCAAAACTTTTGATTCTTTGAGAGTACTTCGTTTTAATCTTAAAAATTGCTTACTTTCATTTACCATGTCCAGTGTTCCAATCTACAGGATCCAGATCTAACTTACACAGTTTATGGGCCCCCCTGATCCTCATTCTAATATCTGCACTAATATACAGGGGTAAGTTCTTACTTTGTTCAAACTGTAGATTGAAGTAACTTGGGAAGTAGTTGTTCACAAGAATTCCCTCCTGTCCCTACCTACCAGGAGAAAGAAAGCTCCTACCAGGTAGGCAGCTGTGGTATGGTGTTAAATTCCTGTTTCTAAATGCACCCCTGAGAGCTGGTAAGAACAGATGATGTTATCATCTCTCAGCTACTGTTTTTGAGCAACCATTCTGGGGCACTGATTGGGTGTTCCCACCCTCCCCGTGAACAAGGGTGTTTGTATTTAGGCAGTAGCTGAGTTGGCCAAGAATTGGAAGTAGTCCTTCAGTCTACATTGAGATCATCCCATGCACAAAGAGAATTCAAGGAGCGAAGGCATTGCAGGGGACACTTGATAAATTCACCCCTGTCTGTGCCTCCTTTCTCTTGTCCAGACTCCATGCTTTTTGATTATTTCTCCACCTTAACTTAAAATACTGTGGCAATACCTTTTATGTGAGGGTTACTTAGTAAAGTCAGCACGTAAACCAAAATTGGCTATACTTATAGTTACTCTAGAAAAATCCCTTTAGATCATTCATACAACACATGGTGGTGCCAACTTTCAATAACTCTGAAACATCCAATTTTTCTTTTTCTGTTGGAACAAATCACTGTTTCTCCAGGTCAGCTGAAGATAAAGAGATTGCCTTGCCATTAGAGATCGTTTAACTAAAAATATAAACACTTAACTTGTGCTTGGAGACTTCTAGATTTCTTTCTTCCACCTCATACTGACTTCAAGGCATACACTTATTGAGTATATATATTTGAATTATTTGTGAGTGTGTGTACTTGAGTTTTGGGGCATTAAATGTCACTTCATGGCAAACTGATGTCGACTTTCCACAGCCTATGGCTTCTGTGCCCAGCTTCAAGCCAGAGAGAGGGAGTGGTGATGGCCATACAATAAGTCAAAAGCCAGCTTCAGGCTAGGCCAGTGTGTGGTAACTGGATGGCTCCATTAAGGTGTGGCATATCTCTAGACCACTTGACTCGGTGGGATGGAATTTTCAAAATCAGGACGAATCTGCCTCTATGGTGCTCGGTTGCTTTAAATTTCAATGAATGAGTTTCTCCTTTCTTCTCACACTTCTCTTAGTATGAGAGTATATTCTCACATGCTTCCTACAAGGCTGAGACCTGAGTCTGATAGAAATTTCTTGGATCTTTCAGAGGTGAAAAGACGGCGCAGGAATAGAAAGAATGGTCACCAGAAATCTATAGCCTCAAATACTGTAAGTGTTGAAACATGCATCAGCTTTCTTAAAAAAATAGAGAAGGTAGTCCTTCAGCTTTTTACCTTTACTTTTTTAAAAACAAACATTTATGATGCCTGTGTGTGCATGGGTTAGAGGGGCATCAAAAATGAATTAAGATATGGTTCCCAGTTGATAAGAAGCTTCTATACAAATAACAAGAATTAATTCTTAGTAATAAATTCTCACTTACACAAAGGGAGTTGAGAAAAGGATGCGGCCAAGCTTCCATGTTCCATGTTGGTATTATCCTGAAGAGAAGTGCAGAGAGACATCCTTTACCAGAGCAGGGATTCCGTATCCAAGTCCAGGCACAGAGATAACACTTAAAGCCATTGTAAAGGTACAACTCAGCTCTCTCCAGACACTTGTTACCTTATCTGTCACCATATCTTTTTACAACATGGAATCAAAGCATTTCAAATAGCAAAAGAGGGAGTTCCCTGGTAGCCTAGTGGCTTTCACTGCCATGGCCAGGATTCAATCCCTGGTCGGGGAACTGAGATCCCAGAAGCCACACACAGAGCGGGAAAAAAAAAAACAAAAAAAAACAACCCACACACACATATAGCAAAAGATACACTGGGGAGAGTAACCAGTTCACTTGATGAATAACGATTTTCTCATTTGGGGCCAGTGAGGCTTAGGGTTCTTTAAATCAATATGGTACAAAATCATTTCAACTTAAACTATGTTGCCGTGTCAAAAATTAGAATAGTTACAGTAAAGAAAATTTTAGAATGATTATGGTTATTATGTCTATTTTCATGAGTCTATATAAAGAATAATCTCAGCACATTCCACAAATTACTTAGGTTCCTTGCCTCCGTAAAAAAAAAAAAAAAAAAGCCAATATTCCTTAGTTTCTGGTTAGGCTGGAAGCTTTCAAAATAAAAATTTGAATGGTGAAAGAATCCTCCTTAGTCACTTAGTCTAAATTTATACATTTAGAGTATTTTATTACGTTTAGAGTATTCTATTACATTTAGAGTATTCTAAATATATTTTGTCTTTCTCCTTCCCCCCATTTTTTTTCTCCCCAGGAAATGATGCCAGTGAATTTCACAGGTAAAACTTTTATCATTTTATTTCATCGAGTTGGCTTCCTTAGGAGTCACAGGCTAATCTTAGAGTTAAATAATTTTGTGAATTTCAGTAACATATAGTGGGGTCTTGCCGTTTCTTGAGGTTCCAGTTCTTCCTGCTCACCAAAAAGGGTTTATTAAGCAGTTTGTTTAAATGTATAACCGATACTCAGGTAACATAAGATGCTGTATTCTGAAGGCTTAATTTTCCTTCACAAGCAGTTAGGTGTAGTATAGAACTCCTGCCTACATTGACTCGGAGGCTAATCTGAATTGTAGACTCAGTTATTATTGGTGTATCCTAGTTCCGTAACAACATTCATGATTCTATTCTGTTCTGTTCTTCGACCTGTGAGTCAGTGATAAGATGGTCATATAAACTCTTGGCCAGCCTTTTAGATGTGTGGGTCATTGATCATCAAATCCACACGGACGTTAGAGGTGATCTTTTCCAGCCCTCTTACTTTATAGATGAGAAAAGAAGGCACAGAGATGTTATGTATCTTGCCCAGGTAATAGAGCAAATTACTGGGGACACAGGAGGAGTTGGGATTAGAACCCAAGGTTGTTTCTGTTTTTGATTTTCCCTAACTGGCTCTTTAGATCTCTAGGACTTACCCATATTCTTAAGTACTGTAAGAGGAGAAATAAACATGGTTTTCAGAAGTGGGACTTTTGTTCAGAAAAACAAATTTTCAGAGACTATTCTCTATTTTTCAGACATTGACTTGGGAAAACATATCATTAGTATTGCTGAACAAATGAAAATAACTGAAGTTAAAGAATTTGTTCGGAAGAATGGTATGGAGGAAACTAAAATAGATGAGATCAAGCACGACAATCCTCAAGATACAGCTGAACAGAAAGTCCAACTGCTCCGTAATTGGTATCAAAGTCATGGGAAGAAAGATGCATATTGCACTTTGATTAAAAGTCTCAGAAAAGCCAAACTTCATGCTCTTGCAGAGAAAATTCAAGATATAGTCCAGAAGGACATTACTAGTGAACATGAAAATGCAGACTTGCAAAATGAAAATGAAAGCTTGGCTTAAAGTGAAAAACAACTAACTCAGTTCTAAGAATCTACTAAAGAAAGATTAATGTTCGAATAAGTTCTGGGTAGCTGCAAGCTATAAATATTGCTTGGCTTTTTTTTTTTACTGGGTGTGTTTTCTTTTTTCATTTATTAGATTTGTAGAGCTAATACATTTACAGGCTTTGAGCATCTCATGGTTCTGCCTTCAAGGATGTTTAAAATCTAGCTGGGAAGACGGACACAGTTAAGAGTAAATACAGGGGCATGTTAAGTACGCAAAAAAGAACGTATGCAAAGGACAAAAGATTTCAGATCATGTTCAAGTATCTAACATATGATTCTGTAAGTATGAATGTAATTAACATCTGTAAATACAAATGCCTATCCACAGACTGACCTCATTCCATAAATCAGTAGATGTGCTCTTTTGTTGTCATGTCACAATCAACTGGCTCTAAATTACCTCCCCAGCTCCACTGATAATTCTAGAGATTTTACCATATTTGTAAATTTTGTTTACAGTTTTGAGAGGAGCATACTCAGGGAAAGCTTACACATACATCTGAATGTAGAATATAATAAAGTTCTACCTCAAAGGTCTTTGCACAGATTATTGACATTTCATGGTGAAATATTTCAATTTTGAATTCACATAGAAAATGCAGACTCAGTTATAACGCTTGGCTATTTTATATTTGTTTGTCACTTTGGATCAAAATAATCCACTTCTTTCTCAGGTGTCAAAACATTTTGATCAGGAAAGAATTACTAGATCATTGGCACCTCTCCATTTTCTCCTTGATGTGCGTCTTGGTGGCCTGTGCACCCCCAGACTTGGAAGGACTGCCTAAGAAACACTTAACTGATTCATGCAAAGCTGGGACTGCCCTTGGAAACACCTAGCTTAGTTTGGAGAGACTAACTGGTCTTACGGAAGGTAGCTTTGTGGCATAGCATGAACCCATGTCTACCACCAAAGCTGATAAGGTAGATTCTTATTTTGCTCCATCCGCCACAAAACGTTCAGCAACTCCCCATGTGTTCTCTCTTGATGCAAAGGCAGCTTATACATAGCAAAAGTGAAATCATATCAGGTTTCAGGAATTGCTCTTGTTATTTCCTGTAGCTTCTTAGACAAACAAGCCCCTTTCCCCACTACCACTTCCTTACTTTTACATTTAAACACTTTCGAAAGTTTATACTAAATGTGAATGTTAATAAATACTATTAATATTTATATAGTTGTAAGCTGAAGACAGTTATAAGCTGAAACAGATACTCAGAACTACCTAAAGAGCTTCCATTGATGGAAGGTGTTTTCCTCTTATGTTTGGAAATAGAAAATATAGGTAAAACTATTTAATTAAAATCATGTTTTTGGTATCTCTGGTTATCTCTTTTTTTGGTGGGGCCTTGCTTTTTGTTTTTGTTTTCTTTTTTCCATCTATTGCTAAATGTAACCTGTTTATAAATCTTTCATCCTTCCTTTGGTCTCTTAGGAGGTATTTCCTTTTTAAAGCCCTTTAGTAGTTAAATAATTTCCTCCATAGGCTGTTACTCTCAAAAATACCCCTCTCCTAAACACATAATTAGTTATTATGTGAGGATTTACTATAACAGGATTATATATCAGGCACTGAACGTGTGGTTAAGAAAGTAAATATTTCAAAGGGTTGGTTTTACTGGTAAGAAAGCTAAATGGGGATTTTGAAATAATCCTTCCTGCATACTTTCCGTTTCTGGCTACGTAGTGACCACTGGACTATCTCTCTTTTTTAAAACTTAATTTTAATAATATATTTTGTTTAACCCATCATTTCCCAAATATTATCATTTCAAATGTAAGCAGTATAAAAACTATTAATGATATAATTTACATTTTTTTTCATAGTAAAGCCCACAAACTCTGGTTTGTATTTTATTTATACTTACAAGCACATCTCAGTTTGGACTGGTTACGGCATTGATAGTTCAGGTCTATATCTTTGTTAGGGCAGATCTGGTAACCTTGACTCTATGGCTGGTTTAGCCCTACTACTAAAGTCCAGTATTCCCTGTGGCTTTTCAATGGGATCTCTTCACTCTGGTTGGTTGGGGTGTCAACAGTCTCCTACTCCTATGTCAGCTTTGGGAATTGTTCTGCTTACAGCACCCGTAGCTGTTCTTTGCTGGCTCTTGGAGTCTTATCCCTGCATGTGCACATAGTATCATCCGAAGACTCCAGAGAATCTCTGTACCGATTTCCGGAACTCTTTTTCTGTGTAGCTTCCCTCTTTTCAGTATTCTGTTCCGAAAAGCCTGGCAGCCTCCGCCTCCTAAACTTAACCTTCTGCCCCTCAACTTGACAAGATGGCTGCTCTCTGCTTAGAGTCCCTCCTGTACTAGGATCGGGAGAGGGCTTGTGGGCAGGAAGGCTCAGTGGTCATAGAGATCACCTCATTAGTTTCTCTTCTCTAAGGGATAGTCCGCACTGTTACCTGGTTTTCTGGTTCTAGACAGCAGGGGGGGCAAGTCTGATACTAGTTAATCTTCACGGCCAGAAGCAGAAGTCCTACAGGCACACCTCATTTTATTGTGCTTGGCTTTATTGCATTTCACAGATACTGTGTTTTTTACAAACAGGTTTTGTGGCAACCTTGCATCGAGCAAGTCTATCAGCGCCATTTTTTTTCCATCTGCTTACTTCATGCACATTTTGGTAATTCTTGCAATATTTCAGACTTCCTCATTATGATTATATTTGTTATGGTGATCTGTGATCAGTGATCTTTGATGTTACTGTTGCAAAAAAAATTACGACTTGCTGAAGGTTCAGACGATGGTTAGAATTTTTTAGCAGTAAAGCATTTTTAAATTAAGGTATGTACATTTTTTTGACATAACGCTATTACACACTAAATAGACTGCAGTATAGTATAAACATAACTTTTATATGCAGCGGGCGACCAAAAAATTTGTGTGACTCGCTTTATTGCGATACTTGCTTTATTGCGGTGGTCTAGAACAGAATCCACAGTATCTTCACCTTGTACTTTGCAAGGTGAAGTTGAGTTAGAGAACATCCTGTACCTACTCTGGTAAGTTCCAATCCGAGAATTTCAGGTTCCTTTGGGAGGACGAGGGAAGTTGAGAAGGTCTTGGGACTTGGTGCTATGGCTCTTTCCCTCATAGTTTCACTTGAGTGTGACCATTCCCAGTAATCACAGCCATGATCCAGAGCTTGAGGTGGCCCTTGGTTCAAGATCACCCTTATTGTGGTGAACCTGGTCTGGTCCTCTTTGTGGCGGACATCCTGGGTAAGAGTGTCACCCATGAGCTGTAGAAAAAAGGTTATTTGTAGAAAGAGGTCATAGATCATATGGTGAGACTTGCTTACTCAGATATCTTGCTCTTCCACATTGGTTTGCATACGGAGTTCTCCCAACATCGATTTGATCAGAAACTTTTTAGCTATTGAATTATCAGTTTCTGTAGAGCTGTCTGGATAAGGTATATAGTCAATGCAACTTAGAATTTTGTCCATCCTCGCTCCTGAAAGGTAATGTATCTGAGTATAGAATTTTATGCCAGAATACTTGCAGTTTTCCCTCATCACTTTGAAAATGTTAATCTACTGTCTTCTTACATTTATCGCTGCTGATGGAATGTCTGCTGTTGGTCTAAATATCATTCCTTCAAAGGTAATGTTTATTTTTTAATTCTGATAAGTTTTAAAGTTTCCCCTACCTTTTCCTTGGTGTTCTGCTGTTTCACTACAACGAGCTTTGATGTAGATTTATTTTTACTTAACTTATTTAATAAGAGTAAATTTTTAATCAGAAAGATAGGGCTGTAGCTTCTGTCCTGTCTGGAAAATTCTCAGCTATTTTCTCTTTCAGAAGAGTTTCTTTTGAAACTCTTAGTATTATCTGGTGAAGCTTCTTGGCTTATTCTTCAGGTCTCTTACTTTTACTTTTTTAATTTTTTAGTATAATTGTCTCTATATATTGCATTTGGGGGAATTCCTCTTCATTCTCTTCAAATTAACTCTTTTCTTTCTTACTAATCAGGCTGGAGTATTACATCCACTGAGGTATATAGTTTGTTGTCTACATTTTTCATTCTTAGCATTTCTAAGGGCTTCTTTCACACGTTCACTTGTACCTGTTTCATTTCTGCTTGTTTTTCATTGGCAATTTATTAGAGTTCAATAGATTTTATTCTACCATCTATCTCTTTCAGGATCTTACAGTTATTTTAAAGTCTTTTTTAGAATTGCTTTGTTATCTTAACCTTAACTGCAGTGATTTCATGCTGATTTTGTAGTGTGGCTTTTCTGGTGTGATTTTCTTCTTGTATTTTTGAGCTCTGTAGGTTCATCTTGAATAACAGATTTGGGTTTTTTCTTATTTCTCTTCACTCACCTCTATCTAGTAGTTTTGTGGCTTCTTTTACCAGGGCTTTCAGAGTCCCCAGTTCTGAGCCTGGATTTATAGATGTGTTTTGCAACTCACAGCCCTTGGTGACACTGGGGCTGTCACATATTCAGTCATGTATCTGGAGGCAGCTTGGCTCAGTTCCATGTCATGAGGTTGTGCCTAGGTCTTCCCGGATCCCAAGCCCCACAACATCATATAAGCCATAGTCCCAGGCAGTGTTTGGCAGAAGTTCTGTTTAGCTGTCTTTCACCAGTCAGAAAGCTCTGCCTTAGTCTCCGATTTTAAGAAGGGAGCCTGGCTCTTGTCCTCTGCCTCAGGTGGGCACATTTATTCTTGGCTAAACCCAGGAGCAAACTCTGCTTTCCTACCAGGCATTGATCTCACAAGGCTTTGGTTTCTGTCCAGGTCATTAATTATCTTGCTGTTGTTTTCCATTCTTCTAGCAAGGAAGGATTTCTTATTCTTTAGCCTGCCTGTGCCTTTTAGTTTTCCTTTTAAAATGTGTTGTGTATCACTGCTGTTTGGTCAGATTGAGAGGGGGTGGCCCTCAAGAAGTGCACTTACAATTCTATATTAACCCCAAGGCCCCAATTTTGTCATTAGATGATCAGAAACAATGTTTTGTTTTGTTTTACATTTTTAAGTTACAGCTAGCACTCAAGTTGTTTTCAGTTACATAGAGGATTAATTAATTAATTAATTCAAATAAAATAAAATAAATAACAAGGCTACACTTTGCTCTCAGTTGGCCACAAGATGGCAGTGTTTCTCCTAGTACTAACTGCCCTCCTTGTATAAAAGACTTCTCCCTACCAAAACATATCCCAGTCATCTCGTATTTTGATTCTTTTTTTTTTTTTTTTTTCTGGTAGAGGCCAAGCACAGCCTGGAGTAGTAGATCAAGACTCAGTCTGGAATCAGGCAATTCCAAGTTCAATTTCTGGCTCTGCCACAAACTAACTTACAACCTTGAATTGAACATCTCCAAGTTTCTGTTTCCTCATCTAGAAGATGAAAGACACATCTGGCTTGCCCTTCCTGTGACTTGGAGAGGAACAAGAAGAAAATACACGGGCAAGTGCAATCAATTATAATGTACTATGGAACGAGCTGTTAACCATTAATGTGCATAAGAATCACCTGAGGAAATTTTTAAACTGCGTATTTCCCAGGTCTTGCTCCCAGAGATGTTCCGTAGATCCAGGGCCGTGCCTGGGAATGTGCATATTACCAAGCACCCTTGATAATCATCATGCTGAAGGCCCTTGGACCGTAATTTAAGAAACCGCATTATACAAATACATACCAGTAGAAAGAGAGATTAAGGCACAGAAGTTATTCTTAACTCCCTTTGTAATGGCACTTATTATTTTGTATTTTGAATAAAATTTTATGAAATCCCCTCTCCTCATAGATTAATCAGAGCAGAAATGTGCATTTTGTTCATCCTTTCATGTTCACAGCAAGTATTTGGAAACATTTATTGTGTGATAATCAGATCTAGGACAGTCTGTAGAGCATCCCTAAAAGTTTTACCCCATTTATGTGTATATTTGGGTAACAGGACTTGACAGACTCAACAGAATTGTCTTAGCTTTGCTTTTGGACTCCCATGGGCTTATCTTTGCTTCCAGATAACTGACCCAGTGCCTTCTGGTAATGGCTGGATCATGGGCTTCACCCTGCCGAGAGAAGCAGATGTGCGGGAAGTTTAGCAATGAAGTTTCAGGAATCTCCTGGAGTGCTCTATCACTGTGACTATCACCACCAGGATTTTCTGACCAGTACTGGCAGCATTTTCACAATTTCTACGCAAAGCCTCGGCCCCCCTACTCTTCCAAGGATACTCCTCCAGTGGGCCGTTGCCCCAGCAGAGAAGGTCCCACTCAAAGGATGAACAGAGCAGGACAGCTATGCAGTCTGGTCCCTTGGGTGCGGGGCTAGGGTGGGATAGCTCAGACGTGACAACCCAGCACCTGGACGTGGGTGTTTCTAGTTTCATCTTAGGCAACAGGAGATAGCAAAGTTTTCTGAAAGGGCTATAGAATTTTGCTTCATTTGGACCTTGTTCAGACTTCACACTGCTACAGAAAGGAAGGTGCATAAACAGAACTAGAGAATTTTTAGTCTTCTAGAAAATCCTTGTTGAGCAACTGTTTTTGAGCCAGCACCATTTTAAGCCTTTCACTAAAATGTTAATAAAATATCCAAAGACTCTGGAGCTGAGAGTCTAACAACAGGAGACACACAATTAACAATAAGTGGACTTGATTGCACTTGGTCTTTGTAAGGACCATTTGTTGAATTGGTGGAACCCTGAATCAGTAAATGAGGGGGGATCTCAACGCAGCACTTTCCACACCCCATCCTGCCAAGTCCTTGTACAGAGTACACTCTGCCCTTGGGCATTTTCTTCGCTCTGCCAGCTTTTCTAGGGATTGACCTATGCCTCACACCTTAGTCATCTTTTCACTGAGACAGGACTTCTTAAGAACACAGCATTTGGAAAGTCCCTTTCTTCACCCCTCCCTTTTTGTTTTTAATTGAGATGAAATTCACATAAGATTACCCACTTGAAAGTGTACAGTTCAATGGCATCTAGTATATTTGCAGTGTTGTGCAAGCGCCACCTCTATCTAGTTCCAAAACAGTTTCATCACTCCCAAAGAAAACCCTGTATCCATTAAGGGGTCACTTCTCCCCCTCTTCTCCCTCCAGCCCCTGGAAACCACCAATCTGATTTCTGTCTCTAAGGATTTAACTTTTCTGGACATTTCATATAAATGGAAACATATAATGTGTGGTCTTTTATGTCCAGCTTCTTTCATGAAGCAGTATTTCCAAAAACATTCAAGTGAAGCTGCAGGTTTTAATTCTGCACAGTCAGAAAAGGAAGTGTAACGCCAGCTAGTTCTTATCTGATAGTAACAATCAAAGCTTTTCTGATTTCTTCAGCTTCAGAAGGTGACATATACAATGATTGTCAAGACTTCTATTTTCTAGGGTGAGTTTTCTTTGGATAAAGATCTAGAATAACACCTGAAACGAACACAACATTGTAAATCAACTGTACTCCAGTAAAAAAATTTTTTAAAAATCTGGAATACAGGTGACAATGGTAATAGCTTTGATAGATCATTTCATAGCCTTACCTCAATCTCTGCCCTTACTGTCAATAAGAGCAAATGTTTCAGTAGGAAAGTTCAGTGAGATGTTTTCCTGCTGGGAGTGAGGATGGAGGGTCTCAGATGTGGAGAGCTTCGAGGTAGTCTTACTCTTCTATTTATGGAGAAATATCAATGGGCCTCTCAAGAATCCTTTTCAGTTTTAACTCCATCAATGCATTTTATTCCCAGACTTTGAGGTAGGTATTATTACACCCATTTTAAGGATGAAGAAACTGAGGCTTTAAGAAGATAAAGCTTTGTACAGTTTTATACATCTTTCTGCTGACAACTGAGACTAAGTTTTTATACTCTAGAGAAAGTTCTAAAATAATGAGCAGTGTCATTTCCTGGAACTCTTAGTACCCTCACCAGAAGCCTAATGAACTTTCATTGAAAACCAGCATGGGTCTGACATAAGATTTAGAGTTAGATGAGAGGGTGCCTGCCCCCACCTAGAGAAGGCTCTCAGTGACACTCAGTAAAGATGACCAGACCAGGCTCAATTCAGCCAGGTATCCTCTATGCCTCATACTGCTTTTCACAAACTCTCTGTGTGTGTGTGAGAGTGTGTGTGTATGTGTGAATTCCCTATTCTGTTTCAAGTCTACCAAAGGCAGTGGTTCCTAATGAGAGCTATAGTAGCATTCTTTGTTTCCACGTGATGCTTTCATGATTGCTCTTGACAAAATGTTTGAGATGGCAGCTAACTGGCTTTAGAAGCACACACATACACACAGACCTTTAATATTACCCCTTGTTAACTCAAGAAATATATATATTTCAGGAATATATATATATATTCTTGAGTTTATCTCATGGTGGAAATATATAGCAGAAAACATCTATACTAATTAACTAAATAATTTCTTCTCTAATGAGGGATATCAAGAAAAAAGTACAGGCGATATGAATTGGTGTAACAGGGAAACCTAATCTAGACTGGGATGGGGCTAGAAGATTAGGGAAGGGCTTCTCAAGGAAATGATGTCAGACTGTGTATTCTTCCATATCTAAATATCTCTATATAGATATGAACAGATATTCATGAAAAATTAAAACATGATTATGTCCGGGCAGTGAGCATTGGAATTATGTGGGATTATTCTTTTGCACACACACGCATACACACATATATAAAACAAAAGTTATTTTTTAAGGCATTTCCTATGCAGATAAAGTACATACACATTTGTTGAAAGTTAGGTTTAAGCACAATCAAATCAAAAGCTGGTTTAATCTCTGCTGATTTTGTATCTTTGACTTTGTAACTTTTACTAAATAAGGAGCTATTTGATGTTCATAGAGAAACTTAGGAAATCTCAGATGTTTTATTTTTCCGAGAATTGGATTGCAAAATAGGTATTACAAACTCAAATAATGACAGTGTCTGCTGGACCCTAATTGAAGCCATCACACAGGGCTAATTTTCCTGTAACACCAGGCAGTGAGCCTCCTTTGTGATGAACTCACTCAGGTCACAGCACCTTTCCTGTGTGGGTATGTGAAGGAGGCTACTGGGCAGAGTTTCCAGTACTCGGGAGCTTGCTGTCTTGTGGGAAAGACAAGCCAATCACATAAAAGCACATTCTGAGTGCACATGGGCTGCATTCTCTTATTCCTGCAAATAACCCAAAATGTCAGGCAGGACATATTGACTGTGGTCATTTAATCTGTATGGTAATGAGGGCACATGAATCACCTTGTGGGGTAAGTTTAAAACGTAGAGGACTGTTCTCATGTGTAGATTCTAATGCAGAGGAGCAGAGCTGACATCTGAATTCCTAACATGGTTCCCCATCAGTGAACTCCAGTGAAGACCCCCTGAGAAATACTGACCTAGAGGACCTGTAGATGGGCTTCAAGGAGCCTTGAATCCTCTAAAATTATGTATTAAATTGAGGTTGCGTGTAAATTTGTCTAGGAAACAGCCCATCCTGTTCATCATCTTCTCTAAAATCCACGCTGAAAATGGGTTACAAATCACCTCCTTGAAGAATATTGATTGCCGTGCGCTTCTCAAGGGCCAGATGCTCATCAGGCATTTCACTTCACTCTAACAAAAACATATGGACCGGAGGCTTCCCTTGTGGCGCAGTGGTTGAGAGTCCGCCTGCCGATGCAGGGGACACGGGTTCGTGCCCCGGTCCGGGAAGATCCCACGTGCCGCGGAGCAGCTGGGCCCGTGAGCCATGTCTGCTGAGTCTGCACGTCCGGAGCCTGTGCTCCGCAACGGGAGAGGCCACGGCAGTGACAGGCCCAAGTACCGCAAAAAAAAAAAAAAAAAAAAAACGTATGGACTAAGTATTTTACAAATGACGAAACTGAAGCTCAGAGAAGTTAACTGTTCCCTCCACCTCCTCAACACCCCTGTACAATTCACCCATTTAAAGTGTATAGTTCAGGGAGGGTGGGAGGGAGACACAAGAGGGAGGGGATATGGGGATATATGTATATGTAAAACTGATTCACTTTGTTATAAAGCAGAAACTAACACACCATTGTAAAGCAATTATACTCCAATAAAGATGTTAAAAAAAATAAAGTGTGTAGTTCAGTAGTTTTTAAAATATTCACGGAATTGTGCAGCCATCACTATAATCTAAATTTAGAACATTTTCATCACCTCACCAAAAAAAACCCATACCCATTACCAATGAGTCCACATTTCCCCACCTCCAGCCCTAGGTAACCACTAATCTACTTTCTGTCTCTATATTCTGGACCTTGGATGTCAATGGAATCATGCAATATGTTACCTTTTGTGACTGGCTTCTTTCCACTTAGCATAATATTTTCAAAGTTCATCCATGTTATACTATGTACCAGTACTTCACTCCGTTTTACAGGTGAATACTGTATAAAATATACATTGTATAGATGTATCACAATTTACTTCTCAGTTGATGGATATTTGGGTGGCTTAAACTTCTTGGCTATTATAAATAATGCTGCTATGCACATTCGTGTACTAGTTTTTGTGTGGACATATGTTGTTATTTCTCTTGGGTATATACCTAGAATTGCTGGATCATATGGTAACTCTATGGTTTACATTTTGATGAACTGTCAAACTTTTCTGCAAAGTGGCTATGCCACTTTACATTTTCAGCTGCAATGAATGTGGGCTCCAATTTCTCCACATTGTCCCTAGTACTTGTTACTGTCTGTCTTTTTGATTATAGTCATCCCACGGGGATGTGAAATGATATTGCACTGTGGTTTTGATTTGCAACTCAGTAATGACTAATGATGTCGACTTATAATTTATGAGCCTATAGGCCATTTGTACATCTTCTGTGGAGATATGCCTATTCATATCCACTGCCCATTTTTTTTGGCTTATTTGTCTTTTTTATTACTGAATTGTTAGTGTTCTTTATACATTCTGGATACAAGTCACTTATCAGATATACGATTTGCAATATTTCTCCTGTTCTTTGGGTTGACTTTTCACTTTCTTAATGATATCATTTGTGGTCCAAAACTTTTTAATTTTAATACAGTCCACTTTATCTATCTTCTTATCTTGTCACTTGTGCTTTTGGTATTATATCTATGAACCCATTGTTTAACCCAACATCACAAAGATTTATACTTATGTTTTCCTCTAACAATTTCATAGTTTTATACCTTTAGGTTTATGTCTATTTCAAGATAATTTTGTTATATGGTGTGAGATAGGCGCCCAACTTGATTTATTGGCATGTGGATACCCAGTTGTCCCAGAACCATTTGTTGAGGAGACTGTTCTTTCCCCATTGAACTGCCTTGGCACCCTTGTCAAAAATCAATTGACGATAAATATAAGCGTTTATATATGAACCCTTAATTCTACTCCATCAATCCATATATCTATCCTTATGCCAGGACGTTTTGAAACAAGAAAATATGAGTTCTAGCTTTATTCTTTCTTTTCAAGATTGCTTTGGCTATTTGAGGTCTCTTGCATTTCCATATAAATTTTAGGATCAGTTTTTACATTTGTGAGAAATAAAAAAGCCGTGTAACTGCAAACCACATTTTATACATTATCTCCCTCTTGTTTCTTTTTTTTTTGCGGTACGCGGGCCTCTAGCTATTGTGGCCTCTCCCGTTGCGGAGCACAGGCTCCAGACGCGCAGGCTCAGCGGCCATGGCTCACGGGCCCAGCCGCTCCGCGGCATGTGGGATCTTCCCGGACCGGGGCAGAAACCCGTGTCCCCTGCATTGGCAGGCGGACTCTCAACCACTGCGCCACCAGGGAAGTCCCTCCCTCTTCTTTCTTGATATTAGACCCAGAATATATATGTCATCGGCAGACATATATACTATTCAAGATGCTGTGTTATTAAATAATGTTTCCATATTCAATTTTCACCAAACTATCATCAAACACAAACTTAGTTATAGCTGTCAAAGGAGGAAAAGCCAAAATATCTGTAATATTGTGGGCTTCCAAAGCTATGGGATCTTAATAACTTACTAAGTGTTGTGCTTCAAAGGCTTTTATACTGTTGATGACTGATTACTATATAGGAGTTAAGGTTACATGCTTAAAGTATAACATTTGAGATAAAGAAAATCTGCTGGTGTATTGTTAAAATTTAACAATTTGTTTCTAAATGATGAGATGGGGATTCCATTCTGCTCTAGGTGAGCGCTTTTCCATAAATAATATACTGTAGGTGAGAGAAGTATTCCTACCAATGAAAATTCACGTTGTATATAATTAAGACTCTCTTTTTTTTTTTCTTCTAAACTATATTTTTCGGCATTCAAAAGGGGCCCAGAATCCTATGATTTTGAAAAATTACATAATAGGAAAGTTAAGGAGAAAGAATTGCAAATATAATACTTTTTCTAGTAATGGAGTGTCTTGTTTATTAAATTCATTTAAGCAATGCTAACTGAACACGTACCATCTGTGGCAACAGAACAGACAAGGTCTCAACTTCACGATGCTGACAGTCAAGTGCAGGAAGCTTTCCTCCAAGCCTGCCAGTTTAGTACTGTGACCCGTAAATTCCTTCCAAATCGTTCTGCATTTCTAGCAGTGTGGCCTTGGCCAACACATGTAACCTCTCTGGATCTTAATTTCCTCACCTGTAAAATGTCTATAAGGTTAAAAAGATTAGATGATGTGAACAGAGCACTTAGTGTGCAGCAATGACATAGATAAGAATAGGTTATGTATGGAGCACAAATCTTCTGAGCCCTTTCAGATTCCTTCAACTCCGCCTATCTCCCAGGGCCCCAACTACTACTCCACCTATCAAGTACAGTCCCCTAAACTCTGCTTATCCCTGTCATCTGCCACCTAAGGCCACCCAGTAACTCGCGCTGAGTGTGTTGACTCAGCCTTGACCGACCACCCACGCTCTTGGCATTTCTGGTTCTGATCATCATTTCTGGGTTTAGACAGAATGCCACATATCAGGGTTTAGAGTCTAGCATCCCAAAAGGTTACTGAAAAGACTAGATGACACAACCCAGAAGTACAGGGGCATTCTCCTTGTGGGGAAAATTTTGACCATTGGAAGACATCCACTGGGAGGAATCTAGGCAGATAAATCCTCTCTCCCTCCTCTTTCCTCAAAGGATAGTTTCTCCTTGCCACTCAATTGGAGAACATCCAAGTAGACAGAGATGCCTGCTGAGCAACCCTCTGTGTCTTTTCATGACTTGTCATGGAGCAGTAGACAGCATCATTTCTGATGGCTTCACATCCTTCCTTGCCAGGAATTCTCAGATACACATTTCAGCAGAGTTCAGTTCTAAATTTTATTGCCATTACTTCCTTTTTTGGTGTAAGAATTTTTTTCATGTAGATTTTGAGTAAGAAATATCTAAGAGCTATGACACAATCATTGATAAACTAGTAGAAAACTCGTGCCCTGAACATAAGTTCCTGGAAGGCTTTTGCAGATCAGGCTCTCTGGAAAAGTCGCAAATGATAACACTAGAAAGGAAACATTCCAGCTGTTCTGTCTTAAGGAAAAATCATTTAAGCTTTAAAACTCAAGCATCATCGTCTTCTTTTTCTCCCTCACTTCCCACAGCCTATCTATCTCCCATGCTAGTCAATGGAACTTATTAATAATTTTTTAACCATGTCCTTGGTCTTTGTCCCATTATCAATTTATTCAGCCTCTACTCACCACACTTCTAGACAAAATCCTCAGAGTTGCTGGTTAGCCAGCCTCCAGTCTCACCCTACTTGAACCCATTTTCCAAATTGCCACCAGATCCATCTTTCTTTCTTTTCTTTTAAACACTGTGTTTTTAATATTTATTTATTT